>NW_026775574.1:106609510-107209510 GCF_030987335.1 Cornus florida
TGCTATATCAGAAATTTTTAAAGGAATATCTAAAGTAAAGTGGTTTTTTTTATCGGGTAGTTGGATGAAGGTTAGCATACTCAATTCTGTGTGTCTATTTTTAGATGATCTTTCCTTATATATATATATATATATATATATATATATATATATATGCCCAAATGTAATTTTAAGACTCGAGTTTGCTTTCTTTTTGCATGAAGGAAATTGAATTGTGCAAATTATCAGTGCCAAAGTTCGACCATTTGACTTATTTAGAGTTTTATATGGAGCTTGGTAACGAGGAATTTGCTAGATATGAATAGTTACTGTATTTTGTTGAAAGCTCGCCACTGTTTTATATTTAGTCCGGCGGTGATTATGTATGTGTGTGTGTGTATATATATATACACACACACATACATATAGAGAGAAAGGGAGAAAGGTTTGGGTTTGGGTTTGATCCAAGAGTATTTAAGTCAATTAAAATATCAATTTTATATCAAAGGGTAATAAAGTCAATTCACCATTGTCAGGGTCTCTTTGTCCATTTTTCAAACCTGAAAGGGTGTCATTGTCCAAAAAATGGATAACTGTCATCTGTCTGTCCTTTTGCCAAACCTCAGGGGGTGTGGCTGTATTTTACCCTTCTTCTTTTTTTTTTACTTTTCAGACTCAAGTCTTCTCTCTTCTTCAAACCCAGACCACTCTTCTACTTACCTTTCCCAAAACTTCCTATCTCTACCCAATAATGTTGAAGTGTTGGGTTGATATTTCCTCACCCAATTATGATTACAATATACTGTACAAATTAAATGTATAGCTTTAACAAATTCAGAGATCGATAATTTTATGAGAGAGATGAAAAGGAAAAAAGAGAATGAAGAAGATTTTTTTTTTTTTTTTTTGTGTGTGTGTGTGTGCTGAAAACGGATTTTGGAAACTCAAATTCAATGTCCAAAGAGATGGAGGCATTGTAGATACTCTGTGAAATTACACCTACTCAAGCATAGGAAACCCAACACACCATGTTGCTCTAACATTCATTCTAGGGCAGAGAAAGCAAAGAGAGGCCTTGAGAGAGTCGAACACCACAGACGACGAGGAGGGGAATGAAGCGATAGAAGAAGAGTATAAGGCTGGTGACGCCGAGGACGAGTACAGAGGTAGTGGAGATTCCAGTGGCGGCAAACTGGGGGACGGTGAGGTAGAGGGTTTCGAATACAGCGGCGATAGACTTCATTGCTTGTACAGGGCTGTGAAGATGGGGGTGTTGCTGAGATTAAGATGCCGAGGTCGCGGATGGAGTCGCTGAGTTCAAACCATATGGTGGTTTTGGGGTGGAGGGTGAGGACTGGGAAATGGTAGCACCGGTGAGGGAGGAGAGGGGTGGTCGCAGAAACTAAGCCGAAGAGGCCATGCCATTGTTATGCTTTGAGTTTGTTATATATATAGACACGTGTGTGGGGTCCACGAATTGATTAAGTCATCCATGTAATCATAGTTTTGAGACTTACAAAGAAAGATAGCTTTGGAGGCGTACAGAAGAAGCCAGTTTTGAAGCCTATAAAAGGCATTATGCATGTACTAATTTTAAAGACAATTTGAATGACACTTTTCATTCTCTCTCCGTCTCTCTTTCATTCTCTCTCTTTCTCTCTAAAGTTTTAATTTCATTTCTCTAATAAGTATTATATTCTATATATATCTATACACACATATATTTATTAAACGTTATCAGCATGAGCTCGATTCATCTGAGATTTGAAGAAGAAGTTTTCTCTCCCTCTTTCTATCTCAATTATATATCTATTTTGTGATATTAGTTTTGATAGATTTTTGGGTTGGTTTGCTTTATCGAAGAACATTGTATTCCTAATTCCAAAAGGTAAGAAAATTTTAATTATGGATTATTGTTCATAAAATAAAGTTGTTCACTTAAATGATATATATGCTTCCACTATGGTCGGTTCTACCACCTCTATAATTTAATAATTTATGGCCTGTTTTACCACCTTTATTATTTAATAATTTATTCCCTATGGCTGGTTTTACCACATTTGTTATTTAAATAATTCATATTATGTTATTATTTCATTTCATGTCATTTATTTATATACTATGCTAAATTATATTTTTATATTATTGTCACATCTAGTTATTCTGAAAATGTCACATTTGACAACGCTGGAATTCGTGGCCCTGGATATTTCTGGCAAATATTATTTATCTTGGGTTCTGGACGCTCAGATCCATTTGGATGCCATGGGCCTTGGAGACACAATTAAAGAAGGCAATGATGCATCATTACAAGATAAAGCAAAGGCCATAATTTTCCTGCGGCGCTATATTAGTGAGGAACTAAAAACTGAATACCTCACAGAAAGAGATCCACTTTGTTTGTGGAACAATTTGAAAGAAAGATATGATCATTAAAAAACAGTAATCCTCCCAAAGGCCCGGGCTGATTAGCAGAAACTACGGTTGCAAGATTTTAAAATTGTTGCTAAATATAACTCTACCTTATTTAAAATCAGTCTTACATTGAAATTATGTGGTGATACTATTTGGTGCGACCGAGCGTGTGCACAAAATAATGCACAACACTTTAGGTTTAGAAATAATGTCAAGTGGGCACCATATTTTAAAATTTATAAAACCACTAAACACTTATACTATGGAGTATGAAGTGAGCAGGGATCGTCCCAAGAGATCTAAACAATTATAGGTTTTCCAGAATTGAATTATACTTTAGTGCTTCTGTGATTGCCAAAAGGGTTTTGTTTGTGATTAAAACTAATTTTAAACTAAATGATTGCAATAAAGAAATAGAGTTTAAGAGATTGGAAAGAGACTTAGAGTGTAGGATTCACCACTAAGCACATTCCCTAACTCACTCACTTTCAACTAATTGGGGAAATAATACTATGTAATCTATATGTGGCTAACAAGAGCAATGAAAAGTGTAAACCATCAATTTCAAGCATGAATCAACTACCTAATGACAATTAAACTAAGTGTAGTGCAATTCACCCATTCAAAGCATGATTTATCAATCCAAGTTACAAATTTAACACACATTAATCTAGAAGATAATGCAATTGTGACAAAAAGTATGGAATTCAAACATAAGTATGGATGGTCTACTTACCTAATAATTGAATTGCAATTAAATTAATTAAACTTAAATTAAACTAATTAAACATGAATTTAAAACTAATTAAACAACAAATTAACCTAAACATGTAGTACCATCCATCAAATGTAAGCATTTTTCATCAATTTGAAACACAATTACAACTAAGCAATACCATGCATAGCCATCACAAGAATCAATTAACAAAGAATTCGTGTGTAAAATTTGTTTATCAATCAACCGCACATAAGACAATATGAGATTAATACAGATAATCAATTGGAAGAATTTAATTCATAATATTCAAGACTATACACTAATTACATAAATTAATCCCCAAAAAGTATGAAAAGAGAGAGAGAATAGGTTACATGCTTAGGGTTTATCCAACCCTAAGTAGAAGAATCAGCCACTCATGGTTGATGGAGTCGAAGATAGGACAATCCCCATCATCTGCTTCATCTTCTCTGAACTTTTCTTCCAAACCCTAGCCTGTTCTTCTTTTTCCCTTTCTTCGCGTGTTTTTCCAGAGAGAAAATACGATACTACGATACAGAAAAAAAAATAAATAAATAAAACTCTTTTTTTTTTTTCTCTAATAATCTTTTCCTAAATAAAAACTAAAACTAACCCTAATCTAATGGCTCATTGGGCCTTAAGTAACAATCTCATTAAAGCCTAACAGTTCCCAAAATGAGCCCAAAAATTAAATAAAAACTGTAATGTTGCTAAGTCCTGGGGATCGATCCCCCACCCTGGGGATCGATCCCCCCAGAGTTGACAAATTCATTTAAGCCTTATTCAGCTCCATTTTTGCCCCGGGCTATTTGGTTTGCTTCTCCATCTTTGGGAACATCATCAAAGGCCCAAAATTGACCGCTTTGTGCCATTGTCTGAAAATTTTTGCTTAACTCCAAAAAGGCTTAATTGGACCGTTCTTAGCTCATTTTAACTTTATTGCCCTGAATACACATAAACATAAATTAGGACTAAAATATAAAATTAAGATAGATGCAAAGACTGAAATACCTTAGCTTAGGTGCTGAAATGTGCAACATTTAAGCACTTATCACGCCCCCAAACTTAGATATTGCTAGTCCCTAGCAATAAACTACAGCATGGAAATGAAACAAACATATATACGATTATGAACTAATAAAGCAAATAAAGATAACACCACTTTCGTAGGGATCACGGTTGCATTTAGCATATGCAACAAGCCTTTTAAACCCCTAGGTTACCCCTAGTGGACGAGTGAAGTCTCGTGAGGGTTTACAGAAATGGTACCCACAAACATCAACAGCTCTTTCTCACTTGAGAAGTAACGACACATATTAAACAAGTGTTGAAAGTAGACTACCTCAAGTATGCAAATTTCTGCCATTTCTAAGCTATTATCAACGTTTCAACATCATGTAAGCAAAAACGGTCCTCCACACATCAATTAATTAATCATGCAAATTGAATCAATTATATCATCCTTTTAAGTGAACCGGCATCAAAATGTGTTGCTATCCTAGCAAATCAAAGTAATGGCATAGCCTTACCCTCAAACTAGCATGCAGATATAGTACCAGACATCAAGACATTGAATGAACCTTGTTATTTAATCAAACATTCTTTTTTTTTTATTGATTTCATTTTTTATTTTTATGTATGACCATGTGCAATGTCCAAGTTCCTTAAGCTCTCTAATCACCCCATGTAACAAGCGTTGAGCCAACGACTCCCAAACCAGATGGTCTTAGGGCGTTAAGTGTAAAGACACTCCTAAGGGCGTAATGACTCGGAATGGCTAGGCTACGAACTCAAACTAATCATACATCTTACATTCTTCCCTTGTCTTCCTTTTTAATCAGTTGACATGTTGAAAGAATGCAGTTTTTTTTTTAATTTATTTCTTTTCTTTCCTTTACAAGGTCATTTTATCAAGAATGAAAGCTTTCAAAGCATACTAGCTCAATTGGAACAAACCAAAACAATAATCAACTAAGCATGTACCCCACAAATTGAATGCTAGTGTGCGCAAGTGCAAATGTAGAATTCTAGAATCAACTCTCAAAGCATTTTCAACCAACAAGATGATGTGTACCACAAAAGCAAACATGATGTCAAAAATAAAAATTTACCCCTAAATGGCATCCTAGAGCATACAAGAAGTATTAGACTCTAACAACTTGTTTTTTAAAGGCACTATGCTTCAAAAGTTCAAAATCATTGCCAAATATATCTCAAATCTCAATCATGCATTTAAAACTCAACTTAAAGTAGAATGTAACAAGGCTACTTTACCCCCAAACTTAAACTGCACATTGTCCTCAATGTGCAATGAGAACAATGAAAGAAATGGAAAGAGTATACCGTGATGGCAAAAGTTAATGACGTCCGGTAATGATCCATGACGAAAGAGGTCTTCCCCAAACTTGGATGCAAAAACCTACTAGAAAAGCCACACTAGCAACTCACATCAAATATCAAATGGAATAAGTAAAGCATACATTCCAAAACAATATAGAATAAGATGTAAAGAGATATGATATCAAGCCCTTTGTAAAAGATGAAAACATGCATAACTAAGCAGAAGGGCATAACGGGGACACATATTTTTGAAATTTTGGTGATATGTTTTTTTTTTTTTTTTTAATTTCAAGAATGGGATTGATTTCCCAGTTTTTTTTTTTTTTTTTTTTTAACACAAAGAAAAATATTCTAAACTAAAAAGAAAAAATATATATTCAACTAAAAAGAAATAAATATATACTAAAATAAATCAATTCAAGTTTTTTTTTTTTTTTTTTTTTTTTTTTTTTTTTTTTTTTTTTACCAAGGAAAAGAACATGTATATACAACCAACAAAATAAAATAAGAAAAATGGGCTAAGTTTAACGTCTCTAGCAAGACGGAATGTTACTGAAATTTTATTTTATTTTTATCAAAAATAAATAAAGAAATAAATAACTAAAAACACTACTACAAATTCTACTTAGCCTTTTTTTTTTTTTTTTTAAACATCAATGCTACTCTTTTTTTTTTTATCTATTTTTTTTTTTAATAAATCAATTCAAAAATATATATATATATATATATATATATATATATATATACTTTTTAATTATTAAAATTTTTATGTTATGTTTTTATTTTTTTATTTTTTTTTTTTGTTTTTTTTTTATTATTATTTTATTATTTTAATTTTTTTCTTTTCTTTTTCTTTTTCTTTTTTTTTTATTTTTTTTAAATTTTTATGTATCAATTGGAACGGCGAAGCCAAAAGCTCGCCGGAGAAGATGAACAGCCGCGACCGCTGTTGGAAGAACCAACCGCCGGAAATCGTGGCCGGAGAAGAACCAGCCTTGTTTGCCGGCGAAACCAAGCCGAGATCGCCAGAGAGAAACGAACCCGCGACGCCGGAAAAATGAACCCAGTTGCGACCCAGCAGCAATCGGAGAAGAACCCAGCCGCTACGCCGTTGGATGAACCAGCAGCAATCGCCGGAGAGACGACGCCGATGCAGCCGTAAACCAGCCGCGATCGCTGGGAGAAAAGGGATGCCGATGAAGCCGAGATCGCTGGAATATGATGCCGATGCAGCCGCGACCTCGCTGGAGAATAACGAGCCGCGAACCCACCAGCCGGAATTACCGGCTAACGAACCCAGAAAACGGCAAACGGCGTCGGAAAGACGAACCCAGATGCGACGCAGGAAAGCAACGAACAACCGCGTCATCGGATGACGAAACAGATCGCCGGAAAGATGAACCCAGCCAAGAGAAGAGAAGAGCGAACCGTGAGGGTTGGACAATGAAATTGGGTTTAGAGATTTTTGGGGGAAGAAGCAGAATTTCAAGCAACAGAGAGAAATGTGTGGCTTCAAGGGCTAAGGTGCGATCGATCTGCTTTAACGGGGATCGACAATTTTAGGCAAAAAATGTCCCCTTCACTGTTTAATAAGAAGGGAGAAACATAAGTAAAATGGGATCGATCCGTTTGGACGGGGATCAATCCACTTGACCTAATTTTTTGTTGCTCTCTGCCAAGAAAATGGGATCGATCTCCTACCCATTTTGGGGATCGATCTTTCTTTTTTCTTTTTCTTTTTTTTTTTAATTTTTCAATTTTTTTTTTAAAAAAATAAATAAAAATAAATAAAATAAAAATAAAAATAAAACAAAACAAAACTAAAAAGAATATATACACTAAAATAAAAAATAGATAAAAAATAAAAATAATAATAATAATAATAAATAAAATTGAAATAAAATCACATACCAGCCTAAATTAACTAGTATATATTTTTTTTTTTACCTTTTTTTTTAATTTGTTTTTTTGAATAAAGCAAAACTAAAATGAAATATATATACTAAAATGAAATATATATATACTAAAATAATGAAAGCATGTAAAGAAACAAAATGAAAGAAAAATAAAAAAAAAAAGGAAAAAGGAAAGTAAACAAGCACTATACAAGGGGTAAAAGATTTTTTTTTTTTTTTTTTGTTTTCTCTGGGCGATGGTCACCCAATGCCGGGTGAATGATTGCCCGACACCTGATAGGCAAAATTTTTATTTATTTATTTATTTTATTATTATTATTATTTAAAAAAAAAACTACAACAAAGTATGTATAAGCAAAATAAAAATGTAAAGAAATAAAAATGCAAATGAAAAACAAAAAGAAATAAGGGAGAAATAGAGTTGTGAAACTCTACGAAAAATACTAATATTTAACGTCTCTAGCAAGACGTTGGGACAACATGCTAATCAAAAGTATCAAAAACGGAAAATGAGACATCCTCATTAATCCGTTTGTCTATCTTCCCAAGTGGATCCTCTCTCATAACAACAAATTCATCTCCTAAAAGAATGGCTTGAAAAGAAATGATGTAAGATGCAATTTGTTTCCTTTCATCCATGGTCTTGAAAATGAAATCAATAATGGGTGGCCTTGCACTTGGCAAGGCAATGTCTTTCAAAGACTCAATTGAATTATTAGGGAACGCACTCTTTTCATCCATTTTCTCTTCTTCAATGATCACCATCTCTTCACTTTCCAAGTTACCTATGGAGTTCATTAGAAAGTTCACTTCATATGTGGAGTTTTCGATGTCAAAACCACATCCTTCATACATTTTCAAAAGGCACGCCTCAAGAGGGTCGTTGGAGATAATAAAAGGAAGGTTCTCTTTTACAAGTTCTTCCTTTTCCTCTCCTACCTCTATAGTGGTCAACAACTCCTCACTCTCTAAGGTATCAATTTCCTCATGTTCAAGATTACAAGGAATGTCCTCATAATTCAATTTATGCTCTATTGGATTAGTCACTAACTTACTTGCCTCACCCTCTTCTATTATCATGTTTTGCTCACTTTGATTAGTCATTAATTGACTTGCCTCTTCTTCCTCTTCCTCTTGATGAGAAAGAGTACTTGCAATTTCCTCCACTTGAGCTTTTAGTATGGCTAGCCTATGAGAATGAGAATTAATAAGCTGTTTCTTTTCATTAAGTTCATCAATTAGAGCTAACATTTTATTTTCAAATCCGGGAGAGTAAGTTAATGGAGATGGTTCCTCATAAAATGGTGGGGGAGGGTAGTAGTCATAAGAGTGATCAAGTCCATTATATGATGATGATTCATGAAATGCATTGGACTCACTCTCATAAGGATCATGATATGATGGAGATGCATAAGGATAAAGGGTAAAATTTTCCTTCAAACTTGGATCAAATAACGGCTCCATTCATATTCACAATCCAAAAACCATAAAATAATTGCCTCGACAATGGCTCATGCATATGACAATGAAAGTAATGGCCTCGACAAGGACCTATGCTTAGATAAAATATTTAAGCATTATGAAAGCCTCAACAAGGACTATCTCGCAAGCATAGAAAAATGAACAATTAGGGTAAGAATTGCTTACAAAGGTCCTTAAGCAACTCCAAATTCCAATGATTGCTTTAAGCTCCAATGTTCACCTTTCTTGTATCAAATACCTAATTGCACATTAAATGAGAAAATAAAAATAAAAATGACTTAAAAGTAAACAATCAACAAAGAACTAATGTCTAATTCAATTCTTTAAAAACAGTTAGATCCCCGGCAACGGCGCCAAAACTATGGTGCGACCGAGCGTGTGAACAAAATAATGCACAACACTTTAGGTTTAGAAATAATGTCAAGTGGGCACCATATTTTAAAATTTATAAAACCACTAAACACTTATACTATGGAGTATGAAGTGAGCAGGGATCGTCCCAAGAGATCTAAACAATTATAGGTTTTCCAGAATTGAATTATACTTTAGTGCTTCTGTGATTGCCAAAAGGGTTTTGTTTGTGATTAAAACTAATTTTAAACTAAATGATTGCAATAAAGAAATAGAGTTTAAGAGATTGGAAAGAGACTTAGAGTGTAGGATTCACCACTAAGCACATTCCCTAACTCACTCACTTTCAACTAATTGGGGAAATAATACTATGTAATCTATATGTGGCTAACAAGAGCAATGAAAAGTGTAAACCATCAATTTCAAGCATGAATCAACTACCTAATGACAATTAAACTAAGTGTAGTGCAATTCACCCATTCAAAGCATGATTTATCAATCCAAGTTACAAATTTAACACACATTAATCTAGAAGATAATGCAATTGTGACAAAAAGTATGGAATTCAAACATAAGTATGGATGGTCTACTTACCTAATAATTGAATTGCAATTAAATTAATTAAACTTAAATTAAACTAATTAAACATGAATTTAAAACTAATTAAACAACAAATTAACCTAAACATGTAGTACCATCCATCAAATGTAAGCATTTTTCATCAATTTGAAACACAATTACAACTAAGCAATACCATGCATAGCCATCACAAGAATCAATTAACAAAGAATTCGTGTGTAAAATTTGTTTATCAATCAACCGCACATAAGACAATATGAGATTAATACAGATAATCAATTGGAAGAATTTAATTCATAATATTCAAGACTATACACTAATTACATAAATTAATCCCCAAAAAGTATGAAAAGAGAGAGAGAATAGGTTACATGCTTAGGGTTTATCCAACCCTAAGTAGAAGAATCAGCCACTCATGGTTGATGGAGTCGAAGATAGGACAATCCCCATCATCTGCTTCATCTTCTCTGAACTTTTCTTCCAAACCCTAGCCTGTTCTTCTTTTTCCCTTTCTTCGCGTGTTTTTCCAGAGAGAAAATACGATACTACGATACAGAAAAAAAAATAAAATAAAATAAAACTCTTTTTTTTTTTTCTCTAATAATCTTTTCCTAAATAAAAACTAAAACTAACCCTAATCTAATGGCTCATTGGGCCTTAAGTAACAATCTCATTAAAGCCCAACAGTTCCCAAAATGAGCCCAAAAATTAAATAAAAACTGTAATGTTGCTAAGTCCTGGGGGATCGATCCCCCACCCTGGGGATCGATCCCCCCAGAGTTGACAAATTCCTTTAAGCCTTATTCAGCTCCATTTTTGCCCCGGGCTATTTGGTTTGCTTCTCTATCTTTGGGAACATCATCAAAGGCCCAAAATTGACCGCTTTGTGCCATTGTCTGAAAATTTTTGCTTAACTCCAAAAAGGCTTAATTGGACCTTTCTTAGCTCATTTTAACTTTATTGCCCTGAATACACATAAACATAAATTAGGACTAAAATATAAAATTAAGATAGATGCAAAGACTGAAATACCTTAGCTTAGGTGCTGAAATGTGCAACATTTAAGCACTTATCACTATTACTAATGAACTTTTATTGGAAAAAACATTCACCACATTTCACGCCTCAAATGTGCTCTTACAACAACAATATCGAAAGCGTAGATTTAAAAAATATTCAGAGCTGATATCATGTTTGCTTGTGGCAGAGCAAAATACTGAGTTTTTGTTAAGAAACCACCAGTCCCATCCAACTGGATCGACACCGATCCCTGAAACATATGTTGCCTCATCCCGTGGTAGTGGACGCGGACGTGGACGTGGTCGTGGTGGTAGAAATGAATATGGTCGTGGTAAAAATAACTACCACAATAATGAATATAGTCGTGGTAGAAATCATTCTTATTACCGTGAAGGATATCAATCCTCACATTCTCGTAATCAGAGATCCACACCATATCCCAAAAAGAGAGATTATAATGAAATGAGACAAGTAAAAGGGAAGGATGTGACTCAACCTCCCAAAGCACATGATAATACTTGTTATCGGTGTGGCATGATAGGGCATTGACAAAGTATTTGTCGTACACCTAAGCATCTGGCTGAACTTTACCAAGCCTCAATGAATGAAAAAGGGAAACAAAAGGAAATGAATTTCCTTGATCATAATGAGCCAGTTGATACCACAAATCTAGAAATGAATTTCATTAATCATGATAAACTAGTTAACATCACAAATCTGGATGTATCAGATTTTTTTGAGGACCGTGATGAAAGGATAGACTTCTTGATTGGTGATAGATATGTCCACACCAATTAATCCTATTTCTTTTCATGTTCTGTCTACTATATTTTTATTTTCCTTGTATTAAAGTTTTTATTTTCTAGTTTGTATTAAAGTTTTTTTTGTTATAAAAGTTTCTTTTCTGATAAAGAAATTTGCATGAATAGGAATGGATCTAACTAATTCCAAAATAAATGGAGAAAATATATGTCTTGCAGATAGTGGACCGACACACACAATCCTCTGAGATCAAAAATATTTTTCTCACTTAACTCTGACAGACGCTAGTGTCAGTACAATATCAGGTCCCACCAACTTGATTGAAGGCTCCGGACGAGCCAACGTCATTTTACCACATGAAAAAAGATTATAAATCAATGATGCCTTATATTCTACAAGATCTCGGAGAAATCTGTTGAGTTTTAAAGGCTTGCGTAATGGGTATCATATTGAGACCGCAAATGAAAGAAATGTGGAATATCTCTACATTACTTCTATTACCTCAGGCAAGAAGCTGATATTAGAAAAACTCCATGTTTTCTCTTCTGAGTTATACTATACAACTATTAAGACAATTGAGTCAAATGATGTGATACATAAAAAATTGTGTGACCCAAAACTTTTTATGCTTTGGCATGATCGACTTGGTCACCCAGGGAGTACAATGATGCGTCGAATTATTGAAAATTCACATGGACACCCATTAAAGGGTCAGAAAATCATCTTACCAAATAATCATCTATGCACCGCCTGCTTACAAGGTAAGTTGATTATCAGATCATCCCCTTCAAAAGTCATTGCTGAATCTCCCCCATTTTTACAACAAATTCACGGGGATATATGTGGGCCAATTCATCCACCCTGTGGACCATTTCGCAATTTTATGGTTTTAATTGATGCCTCAACACAATGGTAGCATATTTGTCTGCTTTCTACCCGTAATGTTGCATTTGCTAGACTCCTTGCTCAAATCATTAAATTACGGGCACACTTTCTTGATTACCCAATTAAAATAATCCGTCTTAATAATGCCGCTGAATTTTCTTCTCAAGCTTTTGATGATTTTTGCATGTCAATTGGAATTAATGTTGAACACCCTGTTGCACACACTCATACTCAAAATGGTATGGCTGAATCTTTTATTAAAAGACTTCAGTTAATTGGTCGTCATTTGCTTAAGCGAACAAAATTATATGTTTCTACCTGGGGTCATGCCATATTACATGCCGCATCATTAATTCGTATACGACCAACTACTTATCATAAGTACTCACCATTGCAACTTATTTTTGGTTAACAACCAAATATCTCCCACATACGAGTTTTTGGTTGTGCTGTATATGTTCCAATTGCACCACCCCAACGCACTAAAATGGGTCCTCAACGTAGACTTGGAATTTATATTGGTTTTGATTCTCCATCTATTATTAGATATCTTGAACCCCTTACAGGTGATGTCTTTAAAGCACGATTTGTTGACTGTCATTTTGATGAGACCGTTTTCCCACCATTAGGGGGAGAAAAGGCACAGCAACAACGCGATCTTATTTGGAATGCCCTGAAATTGTCTCATTTCGATCCTCGCACAAACCAATGTGAACGAGAAGTTCAGATGATCATTCACTTGCAAAATGTTGCAAATCAATTACCAGATGCATTTACTGATACAAAGAAAGTGATAAAACCACATATACCAACTGTAAATATTCCAGCTCGAATTGTTGTCCCAGAGGGACCTTCTATTAGTAATGCAGCAAATGCATCTAAAACACGCCTGAAGCGTGGCAGACCAGTTGGTGCAAAAGATACTGCTCCTCCTAAGAGGAAATCACAAAGAAAAGCTGGCACTCCTGAAGAGGCCACCAAAAGAGCAATAGATATTATTGATCAATCTGAGACAATAGCCTTTGATAAGTGTAATGACCCGGATTTTTTGGATAAATTTTTTCCGTTGTCTTTTCACTTCCGAGTTTGGTTTCTTGTCGATTAGTGTCATCTCGAGTGCTCTGAAGTGATTTCTGAGACTCTTTTCTTTGGATTGTCAACTTCCGTTGAGGACCAAGTCATTTTCATATTTTTCGTTTTTCGACACTATTCACTTTTCGTCCTTTTCCCTATTCCGTCTTTTTCCCTATTTCGTCTTTTCCTCGTTTGGCACTTTGTTTGCGTAACCACACTTCTTGTGTTCGGAGTTGGTTTCTGACTTCACATATCTTCATTCCCAATGATTTCTATGAGATACGTATCTTTACTTTCGTGAGAAAGTACTCTGGTTGCTCCCGGTGTCCATAGGGGCATAAATGCAAAGTTCTTTGGAAACTTTTTCTTTTCTTGGGGTATTTTTCATAAATATATTTTGAAGATATTTTATTTCAGGGGTATCTAAGAAAATATCTTTTGGAAGATATTTTCATTCTGGGGCAGTTTTGCAGTTTTCACTTTTTGGAGGGGTCATTGTGCAATTAATGAAAGTTATTGCTCAATGCCTTATTTTGAGCCTGGATCCTCGTACGGGATTCATTTTCACATTTCGTCGAGTCGTGGACTCTTAGAATTTCCTCCTGGACGATGTTTTCCAGTTTCAGGGTTTCTGGCCCCGGTTTGCGCCAAACTTGTTTTGGGCATAACTCTCTGCTCGGGACTCGGTTTTCGATGCCGTTTCTTCCGTTGTTCATATTTTCTCATTTGGAATATTTTTTGTTCATGGAGTTTTGCCATTTGAGCGCGTCTGCGTGAATTCCACTTTTCCGGACCCGGCGGGGCCCGTTCGGGGCACTTTTTGAGTTTTTCTATAATTAGGTCTTAGAAAGAAAAATCAGATTTTTCTCTCTCTCTCCTCTCTCATGGCCAGTCCAAGCTCCATCCATGGCTGCCATCTTCTCTCTCCTCTTTTGGACTTTTTCCCTTCATTAAAAAGTGGTGATGCATTTGTGTTTATTGCTCCCCTCGGCGAGGCCTTCGATTCCAACTAATTGGAATCTCGTTTTGGCCATTTCTTGAGTTTGGGTTTGAAGTCAAGTTGTGTTTTTGATGGGGCTTCCTTGGGATTCATGTTCGTGATGTTGTCCCCGACAAAACCTAGGAGTTTCGTCGGATTCGAAGCCGATTTATTTTGGTGGGGATTTGAGATTTCATCTCAAATGGAGGTAGGGAATGTTTTAGGCTTTTGTGTGTGTTGTATTGAGTATTTAGCATGATTATACAACTTATATATGTGCCTTGTATCAAATCTAGAAAGTTAGTAATTTTTATTTCTTTGTATAAGATTTAAAATTCATGATGATATATAACTTTGATTTGAATTGTGGCATGGTAGAAACTCTTGTTTTAATATGTTGGTTAATATATATTAATTTGGGATTAATTAAATAAGAATTGCTCTTTTTAATTAATATTTATCTTTTGTGAAAGATTTAAGTTCATGGCCATACCTTGCATGGAATTGAGTTGTGTTATGCTTCTAAATTAAGTTTTGGCATGTTTGTTAACATACTTTAATTTGAGAGCATTTGGTTGAGTTTGAAAATCTAGAGACTTTAATTAAGGGAATTAATTAAAATCTATTTTGGTGGTTTCATGGGCCTAATTAAGCTTGTGTGTGAATATATGTAATGATCATGATATGTCTATTAACATATATTAAATTGAGACCAATTGGAAATGATTTGAAATCTAGAGAGTTTAATTATTTTGATGTAATTAAATTCTATCTTGTGTATCCATGGATCTAATCATGTTTTAGAATTTGTTTCTATTTTAAGAGCATGGATTTAGACTTGTGATGTATTCACTAGATTGTGTTATATGCATTGAAGATCATTGTTGTTAAGTTTATATTCATGAGAGTATGTTTCTAATATGAATATATTATTGGCTTGTGATTTCGTAGCATTACGGATATGAAATGCTTATTGAGAGTTATATTGCTAACTTGTTGCTATGTAGTGGTAATATATATAAGTTATGAACTTATTTGGCTTATTTTGGAATCTTGGAACATTGTTGAGTTGAGATGGCTAGGGTTTGGCTCTAATACGGAACGTGAGTCCTCTAAGTCATTGAGATAGTGTGCACTTAGGGTGGTCTTCCCTGTGGGTTAGTACCCGGAATAACCATTGAGGTCTCGGCAGAATTCCGAGCGTGATGTCCAAGTCTTCCACTGTTTGTTTTCGCATTCAATTCCAAGTTGACAATCATGTTTACCTTGTTAACTTGTGGTTTTGGCTATTGGCGATTTTGATGTTGTTAAGTACATCCATACTAAATTACTATATTTAGTTGATTTCACACTTTTAGATTTCTAGTTGATAACCTAGAGAATCTATGTCTTGAGGTGTGGTATTAGATATTCTAATTATGCTAAATTGTTATATTTAGTTGATGTTGCATTTTAGACTTCAAGTTGATAACCTTGAGAATCTATATGTTATTACTTGCGTAAGCATGAACCTATGTTACTAAAATTGCATGAATGAGGTGATTGATGCTAGAAATGATCTTAGGTAGCTAGGATGCTCCTTGAGTCTCACCTTTGACATAGACGTTAGGTGGAATGAACCACAATGATTAAATCATGCAAACTTGTAAAACGTAGGTCGATGCATGCTCATTTCCTACGAGTAGCTTTATGTTACTCACTCCTACGATACTGGGGCATATTTCAGGTACAAAAATCAAAGTTGAGGTCTTCATTATGCTTGGATGACTTATGGACTTGAAGACTTTCATTTTTGTGAAGGTTGGCTCGGAAGGCCAATTGTAGTCTTAATTGTCAAATGTGTATATTTGATTCGAAACTTGTAATGTGTGCCTAAGCACACTTTTGATTCTCATTTTATGTATATGACATGAGGCCAAGGGCCAAACTTCTTTTAGAATCACATTTATGTCATGGATGTTGATTTTTGCCCTTAATGAGATTATATGAAATTCATGCGTTTTGGTACGCTATTTTGCACTGGAGCATGTATTGTGTGTGAAATTCGTAATCTACAATTCATTTAACATGTATGAGGTGTGGCCAAAGGCCAAACGGTATTTTGAAGTAATTTCATAGTTTTGAATTCCAAGTTTTCATTCCAATTTACATTTTTGGCATTTTGGCCGTTGGGGGGTCATATTTTGCATCGGCCATATTTTTGGGCCATGGACCATTGTAGTACATCTTACTAGGTAAGTTACGTTTGCGTGCGTGGTCGTTTCTGGGCAAAGCTTCTTTTTTGGTGAAATGAGCCTCCTACGGACTCATTTTACACTTTTAATGCATTTTTTGACCTAAGGGTATTTTGATAATTTTCTTTGAGAAATAAATTCCGTTCTTCATATGGTTCAATAGAAAATATGATTTTAGGGGGGGTTTCTTTTTTGTGTTTTTCTAGAAAATGTCATCTTGGCATCGGAAATCGCATCCGAAATTCAGCTCTCAGTTTTTAAATTTAGCAGCTTTTTGGACCCTCTGGACCAGTTTTCTTGGGAGGGCATTTGGGCATTTCACAGTGCGTATTTTTCCCGAAAATGTCATCTAGGCCCTCAAATTTCCATTTTTCCCGGAAAAACCCCTGCTGCCAGGTTTTTGGGTTGCATTTTACTGCTCTCTTCACATGTAAACGGTTACGAGGGGTTTCGTAACCGGTTACATGTGCATGGGCAGTGTTTTTGGCGAGATTTTTTGCCTCCTAACCGGTTAGATGTTCTTGGGTTGGCACTTTTTAACCGTTTTGCCCCTTCCTTTTCCGTTAGCCATATCTTCTTCATCCAAACTCCAAATCAAGCGATTTTTGAGTCTAAGTTCATTGATTTTTCATTGTCTTTCCAATGGTGTGCTCGGTGGCACCCACTTTTAAGCTAGAAATGACAATTTTGCCCCTAGATTCATTCTTGTTTGTTTTTGAAATGTTGCTTCCCCATTTGATTCATTTGGATTCCGTGACCTTGTTGAGGGTCATAATAGTGTCTTAGAGCCATGTTGTATCTCTAGAGACTGTTGTTTTGTCTTTTACTTTCGCACTTCGGATCCGTTATCGGGTCATCTTTCGGTTCATCACTGGCGCACTGGGTTAAAAAACTTGGGCCGTCACAATAAGGCAGAGGCTTTTGATGAGTCTCAGGTACCTAAAAATAATGAAATAATAAATGTTGATGAGGCAAAGGCAACAGATGATGATATGGCCCTTGATGAGGCACATGCCCTTGATAAGGCACAGGTACCTGAAAATGATGAGATCTCATTAAATTATGAAATGAGATGGAATAGAAATGAAATTGTTGTTAACAACATATTCTCATATCTTGTTGCTCTTGATATTGATAATGAGGATCTGAAACCTCAAAACGTCGAAGAATGAAGACGAATAAATGATTGGCTAAAATAGAAAGAAGTGATACAAGCAGAGTTAAATTCATTAGCTAAACGTGAAGTATTTAGACCAGTAGTCCAGACACTTGAGGGTGTTAATCCTGTTGGGTACAAATGGGTGTTTGTACGAAAGCGTAATGAGAAAAATGAAATCGTGAGATACAAAGCTCGACTAGTAACTCAAGGTTTCTCACAGAGACCTGGTATTGATTATGAGGAAACATACTCCCCTGTGATTGATGCATCTATTTTTAGATTCATAATACATTTGGCAGTCACAAAAAGATTGCATATGCATCTAATGGATGTGGTTACAGCATATTTATATGTATCACTAGATAGTAATATTTATATGAAAATCCCAGAAGGATTTAAAATGCCTGAAACGAAACCACGTAATATGTACTCAATAAAATTACAACGATCCTTATATGGATTGAAGCAATCTGGACTAATATAGTATAATCGCCTTGGCGATTACTTACTCAAAAAAGGGTATGTGAACAGTCAAATTTGTCCATGCATTTTTAATAACAAATCAAAATCTGGTTTTGTTATTGTTGCAGTATATGTTGATGATCTGAATCTTGTGGGAACATTGAACGAGATCAAAAAGACGGTTACTTATTTAAAGAAAGAATTCGAAATGAAAAATCTCGGAAAGACAAAATTATGCCTTGAGCTGCAGGTTGAATATTTTTCGAACGGTATTCTCATCCATCAATCAACATATACAGAAAAGATTCTGAAACATTTTCATATGGATAAAACCTATCCATTGAGCTCTTTAATGGTTGTCCGGTCACTTAACATCAAGAAAGATCATTTTCGTCCTCGAAAGGATGATGAAGAACTCCTTGGTCCTGAAGTGCCCTATCTCAATGCGATTGGTGCTCTTTTGTATCTTATAAATTACACAAGACCTGATATAATTTTTCCAGTCAATTTATTAGCACGGTACAGTTCTGCACCAACTCGTAGACATTGGAATGGAATCAAACACATACTGCAAAATCTTCGTGGCACAACTGATATGGGCTTGTTTTATTCGAAGGCACCAAATTCTCCATTAATTGGATATGCAGATGCCGGCTATCTCTCTGACCCACATAAAGCTTATTCACAAGCAGGATATGTGTTTACCTATGGCATCACTGCTATATCATGGCGATCTATGAAACAGACAATGATTGCCACTTCTTCAAATCATTCTAAGATACTCGCAATTTATGAGCCAAGTAGGGAATGCTTTTGGTTGAGATCAATGATCCAACATATTCGAATAACATGTGGTCTCTCATCAATAAAAGAAAGCCCAACAGTATTATATGAAGACAATGTGGCATGCATTGCACAGATAAAAGAAGGGTATATTAAAAGTGACAGAACCAAGCACATCTCACCAAAATTCTTTTATGCACATGAACTCTAGAAAAAGGGTGATATTGATATTCAGAAGATACGTTCATGTGAAAATCTAGCAGATCTATTCACTAAAACGCTTCCAACTACAACATTTAAGAAGCTGGTGCACAACATTGGAATGAGTCAAATAAAGGATCTTCAAGGTTGATCTAATGAGGGGGAGCAATTGATTAAAGAGGTATTGGCATACTGTACTCTTTTTCCTTCGTCCAGGTTTTGTCCCACTGGGTTTTCCTGGCAAGGTTTTAATGAGACAGTTTTAATCTATGCAATACCATTTTCAAATGCATAAGAATACTGTACTCTTTTTCCTTCGCTAGGGTTTTATCCCACTGGGTTTTCCTTAGCAAGGTTTTAACGAGGCATATTCTTAGTGTAATTTTGTGGACCCCAAGGGGGAGTGTTATATATATATACACGTGTGTGGGGTCCACGAATTGATTAAGTCATCCATGTAATCATAGTTTTGAGGCTTACAAAGAAAGATAGCTTTGGAGGCGTACAGAAGAAGCCAATTTTGAAGCCTATAAAAAGCATTGTGCATGTACTAATTTTGAACACAATTTGAATGAAACGTTTCATTCTCTCTCAGTCTCTCTTTCGTTCTCTCTCTCTTTCTCTCTAAAGTTTTAATTTCATTTCTTTAATAAGTATTATATTCTATATATATCTATACACACATATATTTATTACAGAGTTCACTTTCTCTCGATCTGTATATCAGTTTTTGATCTGAAAAAAAAAAAAAAAAAAAAAAAAAAAAAAAAAAAAGAGTTAATTTCACTCACACCTCCTCAGGTTTGGCCAAATATCAGCCTCAAATATTTTTCGAAAATAACTATCACTTAAGTCCATTTTCGTTTTTTCGTCATGATCTCTGTTAAAAACATGGAAAAAGATAACTTTGCCCCTAATTTTTTAATCACATTTATTCCAAAATATAAAACAAGCCAAATGACTATTATACCCCGAATTATATCATTTAATTGCCAATACACACTATTTCTCTCTCCTCTTTATCTGAAGGACGCTTCCTATGTCTCTCTCTATCTTCTCTACAGATACACAAAACCTTCTAAAGTCCAAATTTCGTACCGTCAAGCCGAAGTTCTAGAGCCATCCACATAAATCACTGAGCAAATCCATATACCTTTCATCCAACTGCGTACCGCGGATCAACTGCTCTCTTCTTGCATCCTTCTCTTTATTATCAGCTTCCAGCATCAAAGCCCTTTCCACCGCTTCAGAGTAAACCTTAATGAACTGTATTGTGATCAACGGCCTCATCCGATCATTAAGACCAGAAACAAACTTCCGAGTCTTGTTAACTTCATCTCTCACCATTTCTGGAGCAAAGCGAGAAAGTGAAGTGAACTTGTTTTCATATTCTGCCACTGACATGCTCCCTTGGATAAGGTTATGAAACTGGTCTTGTAACTCCCATCTTTTGGAAAGCGGAAAGTACTTTTCATAAAACAATTCCTTGAACTTGTCCCAACTCATCTCTTCTATCTTGTATCGGCTCGTAACCGACTTCCACCATAATTTAGCATCCTTAGCAAACTTATAAGTAGCTAGGATGATCTTCAAATGATCCTCTGTCACATCCATAGAAGTCAATTGAGTTTCAACTTGCTCCATGTAGTCATCTGCTATCATTGGATCCGCACCGCCCTCAAACATAACCAGCATCAGCTGAGAAAACCCCTTAATAATCTTGAGACGCTTCTGAGCTGGCGTCTCCTCAACTTAAACTATAGGTTGTGGTGCCGACTGCGACTGAGCAGCAATCGTTGCCCTCACGACATTTTGCAACAAACGATTAAACTCCAGTGCCACAGAACCTTCACCCACTTCTACGGGTGCTTCAACATTATCCCTCCTTGCGGGGACAACTCTTGGGGGAATCAAGTCCCTTAGAAGTGTGTCCTCATCATTTAGCTCCTCCGGATTGGAGCTGGAGCTCTCGCCAATATCACCCCTAGTCGGTCTAGGGCCAACTTCCCTGATTTCCTCACGCCGTGACATCGTTCTATAAAACAAAGGAACCAATTCAATAACAATAACACTAAGGTCCAACCGTGAACAACCCAACGCAAAAACATACTGTACAAACATTTAGCATGTAATATTATGCAATGAACACATTAATGTAAGCATATAAACACATAAGCACGTAAGCAAGTAAGCAGTTAAGCATGCTTTTTCACATAGCAAAACACTTTTCCAAACAAGGAAATAACAATGCAAATGACTTCCCCGACAGCCCTAGGTAAGCCTCTACCCGTCGTCCTAATGGTATTCGAACCATCGCTCTAATACCAAAATTTGTAACGACCCTAAACTAAAACTATTTATACAAAAATTTCGGCATGACCTCCCCTAAAAGTGGTCCTTCAACAATCTGTCCCAATACACAAAACAAAAAAATATTTACTCCAGCATCCCATTCATTACACCTCAACATAGTTCCTCTCATGGTAGAACATGCACACACCAATTAATCCAAATTATTATAATTACAGTCCCAAAATACATGGTTAAGATCCAAAGTCCATGTCTTACAACGTTACATGATACAATTACATGGAAATATATACCATAATTCCATTAGTTTCATTTACATTAAACAAAAGATAAGTTCGTTCTTAAATTACAAGGCCATGACTACTAACTTAGTTACATTTCCACAACTATGAATATACGTAGAATGGTCAAAATACAAAATAGCAAACAACCTACTAACAACTTTCAAGTTTGCGGAGGATTGTCATCCGCCGTTTCTTTGCCATGACCTGAAAAAAATAATAAGTATGCAGGGTGAGCTATATGCTCAGTAGGTGACACTTTAGACACGCATCTTATGTCCTCGTGAATCCAAACATAGAATAGGTCAATAGGAATGGGGATCATACAATATCGGGATAATACAACATTCCAATCAAACTCAAGTACAACAATGCAATGCCATGAAATACGAATGCATGCCGATGTCGCTCCCCATTTTCACATTTAAAATCCATCACTTTCAAACTGTTAATATAACCCGCCCTTTGGTGACCCCGCAGCGACACGAGAGGAGGATTGGCTAGTGTCCCTGACCCTTGGTAACCCCGCGGCGTCATTATGAGGCCCAGCTAGCTCAACCATGCTAGGGCGACTCCCTAGTCCCCTCTAGGCTATATTAACACTCTGGCCCTTTGGTACCCCCGCGGCGACCGGGTTTTCCAAAATCACTTTCATCAAAATACTTTTCCCCGAAACTCCCTATTTTCATTTCAAAAACAATCTTCCCAATCATATCTCATGGTATGCATGTACATCATGTTCTTAATGCCATGGAAGTGAAGGCTTTCACATTATACAATTGTGCATACATTACAAGTACTCTAGGGAAATTACACATGCCATCCCATATCATTCTAGCAAGTTTTACAACAATATAAGCATGGTAAATCAATTTATCAGACAAGGAAATTAGTCAAATAAACATGTTCTCATACAACTCAAGGAGCACATTTAATCATAACCTCACATATAACACTTACATCATCTTTAATACAATTAATTCAAAAATAAGCATGCTTTTCAACAATTTAGGAGGTATAATTCACAAAAGAGCAAGAACATCATGAGTTAAGGGCCCCTACCTCAAGATTGCACAAAACCCTTAAAATGGGTCTTGAATTTCGAACTCCAAGAAGGGCACCAAATCTGGAATTGTTCGTATGGATGCGTAGAGCTCGTCGTGGGCTTCGTTTTGCCTCAAACGGCACCTTAATCCGATAAGAGATGAGAGAGAAATTAAGCCTTGAAGCTTAAAACCATAAAAAGAAAAAAAAAAAGCCCAGAGAGCTTCTGGAATGAGAGAGAAACTGATACGCAGAGAAGAAGAAATAAATCATTATATTGGCTTATAAATCATGTGGGCCCCACAGGTGAATAACATTTTATTTAACTTTAACATATATATATACATATATATATAAAAAGTTAAAAACATTACAAGTTAGCACTCCTCTAAAAATAAATGGAGTAATAAATTTGAAATTTTTGTCAACCAATTAATTCCTAAATCATACAAATCTACCCATCTGAAAAAACATAAACATGCAATAAGCAATTTTCACAAACCTAAATATATATAATTCAAATTAAAACTCTAACAAATTGTGAAATAAATGAAGCAAAAACCTAATCTTATATAGAGGGTAAACATGTCATTTGAAGCATTAAAGAAATAATTAAATTGGTCAAACCAAAGTCAAAGGGTAAGAATATCTTTTTACATGTAAAAAGTGGTCTAACACACCTGTCAACTAACTTTTGGGGTGTGAGTAAAATACGGAATAAACATTTGTAATGTGAGTGATAGTTATTTTCGAAATATGTTTGAAACCGATATTTGGCCAAAAGGGGTGTGAGTGAAATTATCCAAAAAAAAAAAAAAAAAAGGAAAGCCAAGAAAAGAGAAAGAGAGAAAAAAATGGATTTAATTGGATTCTACCTTGTTAGAGAATTTGATTGTGTGTGTTTTAATTTTTTATTTTGGGACATGTGTCAAATTTTGATAAGACCACGTCAAGTTGTAGGATAAAACTTATCTTGATAGGGCAAGATCCAAGCATTACTCAAATAAGATATGACAAATCAATCCAAATATTAATTTTTATTTGATCCTTTGTCCAATAATTAATGGTGTGAGATATATATAACACAAATTATATCATTACATGGATCTCATTTTGTCGTTAGTGTAGACTTTCCCCACTTCATGTGGCAAATTCAAAGTAAAAAAATATATATATTATAATAAAAATAAATTTTAAAAAGCTAGTTGTGCTCTTAATGTCCATACCAGAGATCTGGCATTCCACATGGAATTTAACATATATTATAATTCCACATGGAATTTAATTAACATATATTATACGTAAAGTAAATGGATTTGTTTTACTAGTACTTGTTAATTTTTATAGACAAATGGAAATCAAGCTTTGATTTTATTTTGTGTTACCCTTGAATATTAGGCACTACTGATCAGCTAGCTTAATTAACTCCTAGTTCCTAGTATAAAAGCTGACGAAGTTTTAGCAGTACTCAACCCAAACAACTAGCTTTTGAGTTTTGCAGTTGAGCAACCAAATATGATGCTCCAGCTTTTCCTAACTTTTCTTCTTTGTTTGTTATTGATTGTGAAACATTGGAAGATGAAGACATCTAAATACTCAAAGAAGCTACCACCAGGGCCATGGAAGCTACCCATTATTGGTAACTTGCACCAACTGGTAGGCTCTCTTCCACAACATGCCTTGAAGGCCTTAGCCAAGAAACATGGACCCTTAATGCATCTCCAACTCGGTGAGGTCTCGGCTGTTGTCATTTCCTCACCCGAATTAGCCCAAGAGGTGTTGAAGCAGCGTCAACTCAGCTACGCGCAAAGGCCTCAAATTCTTGCTGTTGAGGTCATGTCTTATGATGGCTCCAGCATTTTCTTCGCGCCCTATAATGACTATTGGAGACAAGTGCGAAAGATATGTGTCACTGAGCTCCTAAGCGCTAAACGCGTAGACTCATTCAAATCCGTCAGACAAGAAGAAGTGCAGAATCTCATACAATGTATTTCATCTTCCCGGGGCCTTCCCATCAATATGAGTCACGAGATATTCTCACTGTCAAACAGCATAATTTCACGCGCCGCGTTTGGCAAGGCATGTGCAGATCAAGGCTTGTTCATAGAAACGCTTGACGAAATTATAAGCTTGGGAGGAGGTTTTGGTTTGCATGATCTGTTCCCTTCACTTAAAATCCTTCATTACATTTCCGGAACGAAGCCTGTCATGAAGAGGTTGCAAAGGAAAATGGACAAAATTCTAAACACCATTATGAATGAGCACAGAGCCAAAAGGAAACACATAAATGATGTACTAGTTGTGGAGGAGGAGGAAGATTTGGTTGATGTGCTCCTCAACATGGAGGAGGGTAGTACCGGTGCTGATAACTTCTCCCTTACCACTGACAACATAAAAGGTGTCATTTTGGTAAGTAATGTTCTACACAATTCATTTTGAATTTTATTAGTTTTTACTCCTACACCTACTATATATATATATATAATGATATCTTCTTTGTTTTTTTTTTTTTTTTTTAATTTCAGGACATTTTTGGAGCAGGGAGTGAGACCTCTGCATCAACCATGGTATGGGCAATGTCAGAGATGGTAAAGAACCCGAGAATAATGAAGAAGGCACAAGCTGAAGTTCGAGAGGCACTCAAAGGAAGGAGCAATAATATTGATGAGAAAGTTATTCATGAACTAAATTACTTGAAATGCA
Organism: Cornus florida; assembly: GCF_030987335.1. Taxonomy (NCBI): domain Eukaryota; kingdom Viridiplantae; phylum Streptophyta; class Magnoliopsida; order Cornales; family Cornaceae; genus Cornus; species Cornus florida. Next base: position 106,635,209 of record NW_026775574.1, read on the forward strand.
TCGTCAAAGAAACTCTGAGATTACACCCTCCAGGCCCTTTGTTACCAAGAGAATCAATCGAAAGAGATGAAATTAACGGATATGAGATACCGGCAAAAACCAAGATATTGATCAACGTGTGGGAAATGAGCACAGATCCAAAATACTGGGGTGACGGAGATTGCTTTAGACCAGAGAGGTTTGTTGATTCATCCATGAGTTTTAAGGGAACTAATTTTGAATATCTGCCATTTGGAGCAGGTAGGAGGATATGTCCAGGCATTTCATTTGCTATTGCAGGCATTGAACTTTCACTTGCTCAGCTGCTCTATCATTTCGACTGGAAAGTCCCAAATGGAAGCAAGCCAGAAGAACTCAACATGACTGAGACATTTGGAATAAGTGCAAAGAGGAAATATGATTTGGAGTTGATTGCCATTAATCCCATGTCCTCCATTGCTTGATCAGAAAACATTTTTACTAGTATTATGTATGAATTAAATATCACTAGTGTTGTTGGAGACAAGAATGTGAGTATTCCATCTTGAATGTAATTCAGTTGATCGATCGATCACGTTGGCCTTGTAAAGATTGTATAACATATAGCTGATCTACGTACTGCCATTTCAGATAACTTCCTTCTATTAATGCATTGCAATTTGCCTTTTTTTCTTTCTAATGAGAACTGGTTCTGGCTTTGAATATTGGATAATTGACGAGAGGTTAAGCAAAAGCTTAAAAAAAATTACAATGGTTAAGCAAAAGCTTCAAACTAAGAAAAGTAGGGAGTAGGTTATTATTTTTCTTATTCCAACTCAATGTGTTCTTACTCTTCAATCAGACTAAACATTTTTACAGTCATGAGTTGCAACACCCAAAAAATTTCTCACTCCTGATTTTCAAACCGGACACTGATTGATACGCTGACGTTGACTTACAACAGTCTGCCAAATAAACAAACCTTTCCCACCATTATACTAACTGTTTTCTTATTGACTTTTATGGACTTTTCTCTTTCTATTGCTCTGTTTTATTTATTTTTTTCTTCTTTTGTTTCTTTCATTGGTTGAGGTGGGTTCATGTACAGTGTTCTACATCAATAATTAATGGAAGAAGTTGAATCAACTGACGTAGTCAATCAAACAATCACAAGCAAACACAATATTTAATATAATTTGGTACAAAGGAATTTACATAGTTTAGTGTGTGTATATATATACACACAGGGACGGATCAATATAATTTGAGACTTTAAGGAAAAAATATAAAAATGACCTTTTAATATCTTATATATATATATATATAATCAATCTAATTAATCTTTCTTATTACATAATTGATCTTAGAGTCATACAACATATACTTAATGAAAAATGAGGAAAAATATGTCAAAAATAAGGAGGAAAAAAAAAAAAACAAAAAGATAAAAGTTAAAATAAGAATATGAAAAGTTTTACAAAATCTGGAGAGAAAAAAAATGTGAATGAGGAGCTGAATAGGTAAGATAAAGATAGAAATCTTTTAGCCCCTATTAGATCTCTATTGGTTAGGTTTTAATAATCAATACAAATAAAAATTTTAAGTAGGTTATAATATAAGGAAATAAAAAAAAATTAGAGCCTTTCTATTAGACAGAGTTTAATAATAAGAAGGAAATAACATTTTTAGGAAGATTATAATATAAACAAATAAAAAAAATTGAAAGTTATAATATAATGAAATACAAATTTTTTGGGCCTTTATATTGGCTGAAGTGATAATAGGAAGGAAATAAAATTTTTAGGAAGGATATAATATAAAAATATATATATATATAATTGAGGCCTTCTTATTGGCCGAGGCATTAGGTTTCCTAAATCGCCTAAGGTCCGGCCTCTCCTGCAAGCATATTGATAAGATTAAGACCTGTGTGAAATTATTAGAAGACCTAAGACTTAGTATGATTGTTAGTATTAAAGCAGCCATACCAATATAAAAAGATACAATAAAGAGTTGTGTAATTACAAACATATCCACTTATATTTTTCAGTCACCTTGTGCATTCTGGACTGAGTCCATATTCTCCCTCTTCATAATTTGCATGGTTAAGAATACGCGCATATTTATAAGACTAAAATATGCCTGAAATTATTAGAAGACCTAGACTTAGTATGATAGTTGCATAAGCCCTACCAATATAGAAAGATACAATAAAGAGTTGTGTAATTACAAACATATCCACTTATAATTTTCAGTCACCTTATGCTTTCTGGACTTGGTCCATATTCTCCCTCTTCATAATTTGCATGGTTAAGAATACGCGCATATTGATAAGACTAAGACCTGCATGAAATTATTAGAAGACCTAGACTTAGAATGATAGTTACAGAAGCCCCCACCGATATAGAAAGCTACAATAGAGAGGTAGCTCAATTTAATTTGGGTCTTAGGCCCAAAATAAAAGGTGATTTTTTCAAAAATATAAATAAAATTAGTCATAACTCAAAAACAAAATATACAAATATATAAACTAATATACACACAAATTTATAATAATAAAAATTAATAAAATTAAAAAATAATTAAAGAAAAAGAATCATTGAACCTGATTTAGAAAACCCAAATCCCTACCAATATAAAAAGATACAATAAAGAGTTGTGTAATTACAAACATATCCACTTATATTTTTCAGTCACCTTGTGCTTTCTGGACTGAGTCCATATTCTCCCTCTTCATAATTTGCATGGTTAAGAATACGCGCATATTTATAAGACTAAGACATGCCTGAAATTATTAGAAGACCTAGACTTAGTATGATAGTTGCATAAGCCCTACCAATGTAGAAAGATACAATAAAGAGTTGTGTAATTACAAGCATATCCACTTATAATTTTCAGTCACCTTATGCTTTCTGGACTTGGTCCATTTTCTCCCTCTTCATAATTTGCATGGTTAAGAATACGCGCATATTGATAAGACTAAGACTTGCATGAAATTATTAGAAGACCTAAACTTAGAATGATAGTTACAGAAGCCCCCACCGATATAGAAAGATACAATAGAGAGGTGGCTCAATCTAATTTGGGTCTTAGGCCAAAAATAAAAGGTGATTTTTTCAAAAATATAAATAAAATTAGTCATAACTCAAAAACAAAATATACAAATATATAAACTAATATACACACAAATTTATAATAATAAAAATTAGTAAAATTAAAAAATACTTAAAGAAAAAGAATCATTGAACCTGATTTAGAAAACCCAAATCCAATACTTCTACAAATTTTTCAATAGAATAAAAATGCATTTATAACAAATGTATACTTGTAAAGAGATGGGGAGGACAAGACTTGCTGAAAAGAAGAAGATAAAACATAAAATAAAATATAAAAAGAAAAAAAAGAATAGAATATGGAAAGTTTTTTCCATTTTTCCAAACAACAACGTTAAATAGATATTTAATATTTTAGTATTGGTGTAACTTACTCCAAAATATTTTTAGTACTGGTGTAAAAAAATGTGAAAGAGAGACAAAGAAATAGGGGAAAAAATTATATTTAATCATACAATATTTTTTTGGGACTAATATTAAATTTCTATATTGGTTAGGATTTATTGTTAGATGTAAATGAGAATAGAAAAAGGGAGGGGAAAAAAAGTTAAATCTTTGGGGCCCAATATTAAATTTATGTATCAATTAGAGTTCAATGGAACGAAGGAGGAGAGAGAGGAGAAAAAAAAAGAAGTTATCTTATAATATAAATATTTGAGGCCTACTATTAAATCGGAATGAATGGGGAGAGAGAAAAAAGAGGGAAAAAAAAGTTATTTTAGGATATAAATATTTGAGGGCCTAATATAAAATCGAAAAAAAAAAAAAAAAAAAAAAAAAAAAGACTTTAATGCCTAATATAAATTTTTTATATTTATTAGAGTTTAACCATATTAAGAAATAATTATAGTATAACTTAATATAAAAAAAAATTAAAAAATTTGGGGCCTTACTATTAGCTGGGGCCTTAGGCGACCACCTAAGGCTCGAGCCGGCCCTGTATATATATAGATAGATAGATATATTTCATTATGATTTCATAAAGATATCATAACACCATCATGTAATATGTATATGTATATGTGTGTGTGTATATACATATATATCTTTTTATCGTATACTATTCCACCAGCTTGACTCTTCACAATTAGTGTCAACAGTATTTTTGCTACTCTATCAACTTATAAACTACCTCTACCCATCAACTCTTTCGCAAGACTGCATTTCTCTCCATCTCATAAGTGTTCATCCATAACCTACGTACCTATTTATAGAATTCCAAACCCAATTTTTTGTTAGAGAATAACTACAATTCTTTAGAGTCCAATACTTGTCTAATAAAATATTCTTGACAAAATACAGCTCTAAAATAGAAACTCAATTAAACTATAAATTTGAGACACAAGTCTCAACAATCTTCACATTGACTCTAATTTAATTAAGCCAATTATCACTTCCTACAACACTGATCAAAACAATACATTGCATCTTCAATCTTGCACACAAACCCAATAACTCTGAATGGACTTTATCAAGATCCTCTAGAAACTATGATTGTCCACACTGTACGCTACTCAATTAGTCAAACCTCCAAGGCTCTCGCCTAATTAATCAAGCTCCATGCCTTGAAAACTTATCTTCATCTCAAAACCATCTCTAGAGGTCATTTCGTTCCCAAAACACACGTTACTTAAACGTCAATCTTTTCATCTCAAACCTCATTTTCATCTCAAAACCCACTCTAAAGGTCATATTCACTAAAAGAAATACACATTTTCTTCAACGTCACTCTTTTCTTCTCAAACCCCATTTTCTTCTCATAATCCTTTCTAAAGGTCGTTTTCATTCAAAAAATACATTTTTTTCTTAAACGTCACTCTTTTTATCTCAAAACTAATTTTCATCTCAAAACCCTCTCTAGAGATCCTTTTACACTTTCAAAAGTCGGCTTGAATAACGTCTTTTTACATCTTAACTTGAGAAAAAAGATTTTATCAGATAACTCAGGAATAAGTCTAGATGAAAAAGTATTAACCGAGACTGTAGCCAATCACAATAAATAACACAGGCGAATTAGGATCTTGAGATAAGAACTAGAGAGTAAAGAGGGGTGAATAGGTCTAATTCCAAATTCGGGCTTTTGATTAGGGCATATTTTTTACATATTTTATTTCCAAAATTATATTTGTTAGTACTTTATGGTATTTTATTTTAATTAATTAGTATATTGTTATGTCTTTATAGTATCTTTTTATTTTTTTTATAACAGAAAACGTTTTCTATTTTTGTGAAGAAAGAAAGAAACATAAAAAAGATATTTCTTATATTTTCGACACTGCTGAGCAAAAACGTTTCCACTATTGTTATTACATATATGATGTTCATTTCAAATAAAATGTATGTTATTCATGTTATATACTAATGATATATATTAAACACTAATAAAAATTATATTTTTAATATATAATTAAAATACTAAATATTAGTGTAAATTATTTTTACACTAGTATCATATTTGGTTGCTCAACTGCACCAAAGCAAAGGTGGTGAGTTGAGTAATTGTTTAGATATTATTATCCTTTTATTCAACGTCCACTGTGATGAGTTAGAAATTTGTGAAACGTAAGTGGGACACACATTCATTACTGACCTCCAATAATTCTCTCTCTATAGAAATTGATTTCGAAGAATTTGGTCCAATGGAGCATATGTCCAGGCATTTCATTTGCTATTGCAGACATTGAACTTGCACTTGCTCAGCTGCTCTATCATTTCGACTGGAAAGTCCCAAATGGAAGCAAGCCAGAAGAACTTGACATGACGGAGACATTTGGAATAAGTGCAAAGAGGAAATATGATTTGGATTTGATTGCCATTAATCCCATGTCCTCCATTGTTTGATCAGAAACATTAATTATTATTATGTATGAATTAAAATATCACTAGTGCATGTTGTTGGAGACAAGAATGTGAGTATTCCATATATTTGAAGAAAATAATTAAGTATAGAAATTAAAACAAGGATTTTAATTTCATCTGGAATGTAATTCAGCTGATCAATCGATCATGTTGGCCTTTTAAAGATTGTATAACATATAGCTGATCTACGTACTGCCATTTTAGATAACTTCCTTCTAATGCATTGCAATTTTTTGCCTTTTTTTTTTTCTAATGAGAGCTGGTTCTGGCTTTGAATATTGCATAATTGACTAAAGGTTAAGCAAAAGCTTAAAAAAAAAATTACAATGGTTAAGCAAAACTCAATGTGTTCTTACTCTTCAATCAGAGTCATCAGACTAAACATTTTTACAGTAATGAGTTGCAACAGCCAAAAAATTTCCCACTCCTGATTTTCAAAGCCGGACACTGATTGACAAGCTTACGTTGACTTACGACAGTTTGGCCAAACAAACAAACATTTCATACTATTGTACTACGTAACTGTTTCTTTATTGACTTTTCTCTTTCTATTGCTCTGTTTTATTTATTTATTTCATCTTTTGTTTCTTTCATTCGTTGAGGTGGGTTCATGTACAATTAAATACTTAAACCAAAACTCAAACGAGAATTGCATAGAAATTGAAATGAAGTTAGCTGATTTGATTAAATGCCGTGTTTGTTGGGAGAGCCAAAGTTATTGGAATTGAAAGAAAGTCAATGAAGCAATTACACACAAACACAATATTTAATACTATAATTTGGTACAAAGGAATTTACATATGAGGGTAGGGCCTTTTTTTTTTTTTTTTTTTTGTTTTTTCTCTCTCGCTGACAAAGACAAAAGCCCTACCGCATCTACACAAACCCAACATACACAACCAACTACCCAACCCAATGCACAAAGCAAGAAACATAATACATAGTGAAAGAAGAGAACAATATAACAACCACAAACGAGGAAGAAGCCCGACCACACAAAACAAACCATGAGACACTTTGTTCTACTTGTTGGGATTTATATGCCCTGGCATAGCAAATTCCTATCTGGATTATAGTGACATATGTTCCTGACATATCTGAAATATTTATGATTTATATAATTGGTGAATTCAATATATTATGTTTCGATTCACTATGAAATTGATAGTGTCCATTTAATTACAAGAAATATTTATATATATGTATGTGATGACAATCAATGCATGATATATAAATAGTAATTATAAATTGTTCATAGTCGGTAATTATGGATGGACTCATAATTAATTAAGACTTGAACTGGATCCGCGTTAGGTTGAGATATATTGCGAGAGCCGTCGTATGCAATTACTCATGAGAAAAGTATAGACTCTTTTATTAATTAATAATTACTTTGATTTGTTCGGCGGATTCTTCGGGATCCTTAGACCGACACTTTGGGTAGTTATGTAATTAATAGTTAGAGGGTTATATTTTCAATATTTGCATCATTGCTACTTGTATTTATTTTGTATTGATTATGGTTGATCACAAAGTAAATTCGAAGGCCTTAGTGTGTTTTTAGACAAAATGATTTATTATATATTTATTTATTTAAATTATTATTTTTGTCAAACAAATGTTTTATTGTAATCGAGCCAGAAATAATCAAAGGTACCAAAATAAATATATTAATTAAGTAGTCGGATTGATGGCTATATTTATCCGATAACTAATTATGCATAGAGGGGTCAAAGTGCAATATTGACTTAGAGGTTATTTATTATTTAATTGGAGTTCAATTAATTTCTTTTAGTGGAGTAGAAATTAATTTATGAATTAATTGAATTGGGTCCATGGACCGGGCCAATTATTAATTCATTGTAGCCAATAAAATAATAGGCCCAATGGATTCTCACTCATAGCCCAACTTGATATTGGAATCATATTAGATTTGAGACATATGAATTAGAGATGGAGAAGGATTTGTTTTTTCCTTTTCTTTATTTTTATGTTGCCTATAAATATACATGGTCTATGTATATTTTAGGGGGTGATTTTTATGAGAAGGAAAAAGGAATAAATTTTCTCTCTCTAGAAAATTAGGGTTTATGTTCTCATCTAATGGAGGCTCCCACAAGCCTAGTTTTCCGAGGTAATTCATGGAGGCTTATGAATGATTCCTAAAGGCAAAATAATTACTAAGAAGATGGAGATCCAAGGAGAAGGCATCTTGCTAAGGGATCTACAATAAGTGAGAACATTCACTTTAGAGGAAAGTTTTAAAGGTTTACTCAGACCTTTGATGTAAGTATTCAATCTATTAATTGAATGATACATCATATTTTTATTTTTGCATAAAACTTGTCTCTATGTGATGAATCAAGATCTATGAATCAAAATCCCTCGAAAAGTTTTTAAAACTTGCACGTTTCCCAACACTACCATTTCGATTAGAGAGTCCCAAATGGAATCAAACCAGAACAACTCAACATGACAGAGATGTTTGGAATCACTACAACGAGAAAATATGATTTAGAGTTGATTGCCATTCCCATGTCCTCCTCCATTGATTGATCGATCAGAAAACATATACTAATATATGATCGATACTATATGATGCATGAATAATGTAGCAATTTACACATGTCTAAAATTCATATACTCACTTGATCAGTATAAATGGGTGATTATGCGACACTATCCAATGGCTTAGTTTTTTATTAAATAGGCAAGTGCCCACCCGTTACTTTGGTATCAGAGTGAGACCCAGTTCTTGATCCGGTATCACGCTAAGCGCCCGACTCAGAAGATATCCAGGTCTTCAACCCGGGTAAGCAGGGTGGTCCGATCGCAATGAAGGTGTTGCGTAATACATTATTGTGGGGCCATTTTCTCAATTTAACTAGTTCACCAAGTGTTAGTAGACCAGAACCATTTAATAATTTCTCCAGAATACAAGTGGTATACAATTATTTTCATAATTAATTTTTCTCAAATCCGACATATATTAAATAATATTGTGCGTTTGCTTCAAATATCAGGCTCTACTCTGCTTCACACCTACCATAAAAGCATCTTGTACCCCCGTGAAGTTCAAATTAAAGATTTGCACAGCTCAGAAACCATGATACTTCAGGTTTTTCTAACCTTTCTTGTTTCGTTTTTATTGATACTGAAACAGTACCAGAAGACATCTAAACACCCAAAGAAGCAGCTGCCACCAGGGCCATGGAAGCTGCCCATTATTGGTAACTTGCACCAGTTGGCCCTAGGCAGCTCTCTTCCACACCATGCCTTGAAGGCCTTAGCCAAGAAACATGGACCCTTTATGCATCTCCAACTTGGTGAGATCTCGGCTGTAGTCATTTCGTCACCGGAAATAGCCCAGGAGGTGTTAAAGCAGCACGAACTCAAGTGCACGCAAAGGCCTCGAGTTCTTGCTGTTGAGGTCATCTCCTATAATGGTGGAGGCCTTGTCTTCTCTCCCTGCAATGATTTATGGAGAAAACTGCGAAAGATGTGTGTCACTGAACTCCTAAGCGCCAAACATGTAGACTCATTCAAATCAGTGAGAGAAGAAGAAGTAGAGAATCTCATACAATTTATTTCATCTTCCTGCCGCAGCAGCAGCAGCAGCATCATCAACCCTCAGTCAGGAGATATACTCACTATCAAACAACATAATTGCACGCACCGCTTTTGGTAAGGCGTGTGTAGATCAAGGACTGTTCTTAAAAGTGTTGCACGAAGCAATAAGCTTGTCAGGAGGTTTTGGGTTGCATGATCTATTTCCTTTACTTAAAATCCTTCATTACATTAGTGGAACCAAGCCTATCCTCCAAAGGTTGCACCGGAAAATAGACCAAATTCTCGACACCATCGTCAATGAGCACAGAGCCAAAAGCAGTAATGTACCTGCTGCTGGCGGGGAGGAAGATCTGGTTGATGTCCTTCTCAACCTAGACAAGGGTGGTCATAGTACTGATAACTTCTCCCTTCTCACACCTGATAACATAAAAGCTGTCATTTTGGTACATATATATATTTACTACTGTATGTATATATATAGTTTTTAGTGCGCGCAGTATATTAATGATATTTTTGTTTTTTAAATTTCAGGACATTTTGGAGCTGGGAGTGAGACGATTGCAACAACCATAATATGGGCAATGTCGGAGATGGTAAAGAACCCAAGAATAATGAACAAGGCACAAGCTGAAGTTCGAGAGGCCTTTAAAGGAAAGAGCAATAATATTATTAATATTGATGATGACACAGGCAGTATTCATCAACTAAATTACTTGAAATGTATCGTCAAAGAAACTCTGAGATTACACCCTCCAGCCCCTTTGTTACCAAGAGAATCAACTGAAAGGTGTGAAATTAACGGATATGAGATTCCGGCAAAAACCAAAATGTTGATCCTTCTTCCATGATCCAAAATACTGGGGTGACGGAGATTGCTTTAGACCGGAGAGGTTTGTTGATTCTTCTTCCATGATCAGTTTCCAAGGAACTAATTTTGAATATATCCCATTTGGAGCAGGTAGGAGAATATGTCCAGGCATTCAGTTTGCTACTGCAGGAATTGAACTTGTACTTGCTCAGCTGCTCTACCATTTCGATTGGAGAGTCCCAAATGGAATCAAACAAGAAGAACTCGACATGACAGATATATTTGGAATAACTACAATGAGAAAATATGATTTGGAGTTGATTGCCATTCCCATGTCCTCCTTTCCAAAATAATTGTTATACTTTGCAAGTCACAGTTCTCAAATCAGACAACTATTTTAGGGGACAGAGGTAAATCGATACTATATGATGTATGAATAATGTAGCAGTATAACATGCCTAAAATCATGTACTCACTCTATCAGAATGATGAATCAAGTTGTTACAATATTCTAAATTCTAAATCATTTTCCTTATGAGAAAGGCTTATTAATTTTATTTTTCGGAAATTCAAGCATAAGAATATTTACAGAGTAGGTCTCAGCAGACCCAAAACAGGCCCAATGGGGGTAGTGCAACTTGCCAAAAAAGCTAAGCCTGAGTGACTCATTTTAGATGGCCCAAAACATGGCATAATACATCATTACATTGGCCCAAAAAACCTATAGTCCATTGTCGGGCCAACGAGTCAAAGAAGCTAGTAACACTAACCCACTGGTTATCAGCTAAGCAATTCGGTTATGACAGTAGAAGCCCAACATTGTTGACTTCAGATCCCAGGTGGCCGAGGTGCTGGTCGGAGGCAAGAAACTGGTAGTTCCCATTCCAGGACCAAATACCAGCCCACATTGCAACATCAGTACTCACAAGAAGCTGACGACAAACTACTCATGATGGAAACTTTAACCCAAAATCTAAAAAAAATCATACTGCATCGCTCGGTTTCAAGGAGCCCAAAAGAATGATAAAGAAAATCATAAAACATGCAACTTAAGATCCTGAACAGACGTTAATAGTAGGCCAAACCAGCTTTAGAGCAAACATATATATATATATATAGAAAACCCTGAACGAAAATAATCTGTACATGTTATTCCAATAGTGATACTGTATTACAGTAAAACTGCACAAAATAAGCATGAAAAGCAGATCCTTTTAGTATTTGATTCCTCTTTTCAGTTAAACCGTGTATAGTTACCGAAAAACCTAAGAATCTGAATTCTTCAAGTAAGAGAATGGGGATCCTTCAATCTTGTTCTAACCATAATTCCAGACAACAGGATCTGACAAGAATCACAGCAGACACTAGCTTCATTCACTCTCGTTCAACTTCGTTTCAATGTCAGCTTGTCCAGAAGCTAGTGATTCACTCTCTTCTGTTTTTGATTCAGTGTCAGCTTGCTTAGAAACTGATGGCTTCTCCTCTGCAGATTCAACAGACTGGATGGGTTTCTTGAACTGCACCAAGATCATGGTCATGTTGTCACATCCCTCACCACCGGCTGTAGAAGGTGCCAAACACCTGTCAAGTACCCTTTCACACACAACAGAAAGCTTGCTTTCCTGCAAAATTATGAACAGAAACATACAGGATATGCATCAAATTTACACTACATCACATGCATTGGTAATGCAACAACACACAACATAACCACATAACTCGACAGCACATGCATTTTCTAATTTCAACAGCAATCCATTAAGCATTCATTTTCACGTTTGCTTTCCAGCAAAAAGCAGATTAAAAATCACTTGCTCTTCTAGAATCTTATGGGTATTCTCTAAGATAAATAACCACACAATACCTAATTCATTGCACCAATTAAGGTTTTTGGTTAAAGTAGAAGTTCAGCATATAGCCTGAACTAATGCAAAAACCAAGAGATTCTAGACACTTACCAATTTTAACTGTTCATGTATAAAATCTACTAGTTGTTGACTTGACATGCAGTCCCTGAAAAGAATTTTAAAGAAACAGTAATATCTCATTATCAAACATGAATAATTTTACTGAATAAAGGATAAAAGAGGAGAAAGAGATTAAGAATATAAGTAGGTACGAAGAATTCTATCAACCGAGTGTGTATAAATCTTTCATCAAAGCATATTAGAATTATTCAACTGCACTTCACGATCCTGGTTTCTGTGTGAAACAGAATCCATAAAAAGAACTCCAAGTGGCAATGAAGTAAACTATTTGGGACCCCAAAACAGGTCCCCGCTCCATCAACATCAACCAAGGAAGACTCAAGAAAAGGATCTGTCAAATGAGGGAGCAACTGGACAAGAGCCTACCATTTACTCAGTATTTCAATTTCGCACTAATGAAGTGCTACCCAGACAGTGTACTTTACATGCAAGGCTGAACATAAGAGATATTTGTCCATTCCAAGTCTCATTACAAAAACCAACTTTACAATTGCTTATTATTTGATATCCTCCTGATTTTGGTAGGATCAGTGGACTAACTGTTTTTCTTGCATTTTCACTAGTTTAGGTGGATCAGTGGACTTAAACTGTTTTTCTTGCATTTTCACTAGTTTAGGTACGAGAACATTAGAGGATCTCAAATCAAAAGAGGGGTAGAACCAGTAAAGCCACACATTTAACCTCATTATTCGCATGAAACGGTTTCTCGCAGGTCTAAAAGAACTTCATTCATCAATGCAAAAAGAGAAAATGAAAAGGTAGCCTCTTGTGTTTCTGCTTAGTAAAAAGACAGTTGTATGAGTGCTATTCCACCCCAAGGGAATAATAGAACAGCTCAATAGGCCAAAAGGGCTTACCCCTTTATATCATTTAAGGAGTATAGCAGCCTTTACTTGCCTAGAGTTTGTTGCTACAATAACTACCATGTAGTTGTAAACCATTCCCTATATTGTTTAAAAAAATTGAAGAAAAAAATGGCAATTCTAGCTATACTTGATAGCTCGATCCTACGTGGAAATAATTATTTTCACAACATACATCAAACTATAGAATAAGCTGAAAAATGATAGCATGAGATGTATACCAGATTCCATCACATGCCAGCACCATAAAATCATCATCATCACAAAGCTCAACCTGAAAAGAAATAATAATAAATAACTATCATCAGTGCAAGAGCAACATTTACTGCTTAAATTTGAAGGAATATATTTGGACATACAAGCCGGTGTTAAATCATTTATTAGAACTTGTTAACCACCATCCACTTGGGGAAGGACTGAGGGAAGGAAGAAGGGGGACACAGGGGAGGGGGGAACAAAAAAGGGAAAAGAACGTTAACTTAAATAATTTTAATGATTCAAATTCCAAAAACTACCAATTTATATTGAGTCTGTGAATTGCTTTTATATTATGCTGTCTTCTTGCTATTTGAACCCAGGAAATATCCACTTATTGAACAAAAATTTCACATTCTACCTACAGCAAAAGGAAGAAGATACATACAGTATTTATATCTGGATTGGCAGTCACGATTTGTTTTTCAGCAGGCAAAAACTTATTCTGCTTAAATTCCATGTCTCCTGCAGCAAAATAGAAAATTAAGTATAGAACTCAAGAAACCACAGAAACTTGCTCTCATCCCCTCCTTCTAACACACATCTAAATACACATGCATGCATATCAAAATATTTCAAAATACAAAAATTTCTCCCTCTATCACACATCTAAATACACATGTATGCATATATAACTCCATTTAGCTCGGGAAATATACACCACCGGACCTGAGCAAAGTAATATCTAGTTACTTCTGTTCTATGAATCAAGTATTTCTTTTTGGTAGGACCAGCAATCCTACTTGCATCATATAGGGAGAATAAGGACTCAGCCAATGGGCAAATTTTCAGGTTTAGAGTACCCAAGGGAAATGGGAACATGATAGAGAATCTATTGAAGTCCACAAGCAGGTGCATACATTACCTATAGCTCTTGCAAGATTCAAACTTCCATTGACTCGTCCTGCATGAATAAAACCACCAGCTTTTAAGATCCTTTCTCGCTCAACCTCAAGGTCAGGTTTGTGGTCTCTAGAAAGATTGTATGCCTGCGCAAAGAGAGCCATATTGTCTATCACTCACATTTTCTTTTTAAATCTAGAAACACACAAATTATTTTTACAAATAGTCATATAGATTCTACTTATACATGACTTACACTACTATGGCTGGCCAATCAATTATGAGCTATGAAGCACGGACACGTCCCTGAGGAGTGCTGCACTGTGTCAGACACTCTATTTTACATGTCTTCTGTTTTTTCCTTTTTTTATAGGTTGGACACATAGGAGGACACGTTGAGACACGCCGTTCGGATTTGAAAAAAGAGAGAGAAGATGAAGAGATATATGCATAGATCTATGAAGTTCTTAGACCCTTGTACCGCAGATCTATGAAGTTCTTAGACCCTTATATAGATCTCCTATGCATATATATATAGACATATGTTTAGAGATGAGGATATGAAGAGGGGCTGGAAAAGAGAAGTATGTCTCCTTGAACCACAAAGTTATGGTGAATCAGAGATAGAGGAGAATAGGAAGACGGGGGCTTTCGGCTGGTGAGGGGTGGATATGCGTGAAATCTGGGGAAGAGAGGAAGGATAAGATTTCATTCTATCTTCAGTATGCAAGTGTTTGGTTACAAAAGATAATAATCCCATTATTGGATACAAATATATACTAGTATCATTTTTATTTGTACACTAATGAAATTTGGGCCTATGATTTTATGGGTTATTTGGTAGACCTAATGTAAATGGATTTATTTTTTTATATGATTTAGAAATTGATTAAAAATTAAAATATATATATATATAATAAATATATATTATTTTATTACCGTATCCATGCCGTGTCCAAATCCTATTTTTTTAAAATTTGTCGTATCACCGTGTCCATGTCCGTGTCTGTGCTTCTTAGATTATGAGTCAAGGGGTGACATCTTGGACAGCCAAAGGTGCTTAAATCTTTCCCTTTTTTTTTTTTCTTTCTGTTTTCGGTTGTGGGGGTGGGTGCGCATGTGGGTGGGTGGGTGGGTGTCAGTAGTGCACAAGTCCAATGTTAAGATACATAAAATGTCCAATGACAAGCACAAAATACTTTCCTTAAACCATGCAGGAAAACACAAGAAAAAATCTACCTGAATTTCACTTTACCTGACCATTCCTAGATATTACACAACGAGAATCACCAGCATTTGCAACAAGAAGTTGATTGTTTCTAATAATTGCGACACAGGCTGTACACCCAGAAGTTGGTCCAGAGAAATCAGAGTGAGGCCCCTGATTACGAAGCCTAGAGTAAATAAGTCACAAGTAAACAATGCCAAGACATGTAGAAGAGATAAAAATGAAAACAAAACAAAAAAGTTATTCACGAAAAATGTCAAATTTGGCATGGACAATAAAAGTTGATAATTCTCAAGTTTAAAGTATTCCCTCACAGGCCATATGCTATCTATTGATGGAATTGTAGTACACTACAAATGGCATTGCTTAGCTACAGATTCTTCAGTCCAAATAGCTATTCATTAAAAAAAAAGTTGTGGCTTATCTGTTAATTCCTCCAGCTACCAACTAAATTTTAGTGGAAAAAAATATATATTCTATCAGAATACATTTATAAATCAACAAAACAGTAGGATCTCACCAAGTTTCAGTCACAACACTTCCACATATAGAGAATACATTTAAAAATCAACAAAACAGTTGGATCTCACCAAATTTCTGCCACAACACTTTTACATATAGAGAGGTGTTCCCATCCAATAAAACAAGCACTACATTTGTGAGTACATACATATTTGAGGGGAGTTCAAGAGCGAGAAAGAGGAGCATCCATTAGAACACACATAAACAGAACACATTTACAACCGTTCAACACGCATGCATGAGAGAGAGAGAGAACAGAAGATGCATGCATTAAATGAAAGGACAACAAAGCGAAGTCTAAGATTCAAGTGTTAGAAGACAAACTTCATGTGGCAATTGACGCTCCCAAACATACTAAATTAACTGTCAGGTTTTTAAAAA
The DNA here is from genome assembly GCF_030987335.1 of Cornus florida. NCBI lineage: Eukaryota > Viridiplantae > Streptophyta > Magnoliopsida > Cornales > Cornaceae > Cornus > Cornus florida. Next base: position 106,651,597 of record NW_026775574.1, read on the forward strand.
TGCTTCTGCTTTGTAGTCAGTAGACTCGAACATTATAGAAGGGCAAAAAATATTGCACCAACTATGCAGTTTAAAATGGAGCAAACAGATCACATTAATCCTAGAGTAAGGACAAGAAATAGAGTGTCACTTATTTCATCTGAACAAGTACCTCCTCAAAAGCCCAGTCATCAGCTAGATCATTCCCCTCACCGCTCCTTGGAGACCATATCAAACCCTCTATCATACCAGTTAACTTGTTTATTTTATCTCCCAAAACAGATAACTCTCTCCACCCTCTTTGTCCACGCATCATTTCATCCATCCTGAATCGAAAAAAATAATAGAAAGAAAAAAATTTGTAACAACATATAATTTGTCCAGAATGTACTTGTTATAAAGAGAGGCATAAGGATAGCACAACTTGAACTTGACTGCAATCAAGTATCGATCGGTACAGCAAAGACCTTTTCTGCAATCATATTAATTCCACTTGCGCAATTGACCTCACGGTCCAAGTTCAGAATTATGGCACCGCTACAGTCCAAGTTCAGAATTATGGCATAGCTAAATCTTAGAATAGTTGAAATCCACTGGTTCAAGGGCAAGCACAGGCTCTGTGATTTTCATTTGCTCATCACCTATCACTTTGAGGTTCTAGTGTTCTACAGCTTCACATTAAGAAGCAAAACCATGAGAATATTAACTTTGTTGCAGTGGCAGACCGCATCTGCAAGTTAAAAAGGAGGGTGAAGCTGAGATATACAAGCCCCTCATATCTGTAATAGTGGGTTGATTGTTAGTCGATCAGGAGATATTGTATTGCCTAATTCTGTGAACTACCTACCATTACCACAGTCATACCTTGGTTAAAATTATACACTGCACACATAGATACTACAATGTGTATTATTATTTAAAGGCTACAGCATACATAAGCTTCCATCATAATATTAGTATAAATGTATACCTTACAAACAACTAAAGCTTCTCCTCTACTGATACTCCACTCTTTAAGAAAGTAATTTCTCATGGTTTAGATATTTAAGCATCCAACTTTTTAGATCTCTTTAAACCATTAGTAACACCAAAGTATAGAGATTAAGACCCCCAAAAAACATATAAGTCATGATCCCACACACTGAGTCTGTGATTTGAGCCAGACCTTAAATTTAAAAATGACCAGGTTGCAACACACGTCATAAAGGTTGAACACTGACAGTTTCCCAGGACATTTTTCAATTATTTCAAGAGCTCGCAACTCCTTAGCATAAACAAACTGTCCAGGCTTCATGATTATTACTGTGCGAAGAAACAGTAATTTTTATATAAAAAAAAAAAAAAAATGGAAAAGAAAGAAAAAGAAAAAGAAAAAAGAAAACCTAAGCAATAAATATTAACACATGCACATACACATATATAGAACACGAATGGCAATAAATTTGTCTGGTGAAATAGCTCAAATTTCAAAAATGTAACCTGAAAAAGGCTTTCTGAACTGAGGTTCCTAAATCTCCAGTGGAATATGCTTCATTCTTGAGCACTTGCTGATGAAGAAACTTGGCACAGAACTTAGCAACAACCTTACCTGTAATTTATTGGACTGAAGTATCAGAAACATAAATGTCGCCAGTGTTATCTTACTCTTATATATTTATATGTAGGATGGGAAATTAGCAACAAGAGTTTATACTGAAGTTTTCTAACAAGAATTGCACTTAGATGGCCATCTTAATCTTCCAAACAGTATCAGGGGAAAAATAACATGATAAGCGGTATCCTACTTGTATGTCTGAATCTGAAGTCCATTATATGCACAGCTAGGAATTTGGCACAGTTCAAGCAATTAATAATCTGCTGAAATATATGCACCAATCTAGTCAACAATAGCTTAAAATCCAAAAGGAAATAGAAATGCAAACACCACAAAAAAGTTTATGGAACACAAGCTAACAAGTCCATAAAAAGCACCCTAACAAATAGTTGTAAGTACTGTGATGTTACAATATCATAGAGTATGCTTTTTTGAGACAGACAAAAGGAAGAGAAGAGAGGCGCCTGTAGATTCCTTGTTTAGGAATTAAAATTTTCCAATTCACAGTAAACGATCACCACCCACTTTTATCTCTAAATCCAACACTGAAAAACAGAAACATTTTCATTTGGTAATCCTTCAATATTATATAATTTCATGAGAAAAAAACTCCTTTTGATACGCAATTAAGCACCTCATGCATGAACATACCTATATACTTTTTTCTTTGTAGAACACGACAAAGAAAGACACCGGACACCTTAGTAGCCCAAGATATAATCTTGGTTCAAACTTCAAAGAGGAACAAGAAACACATAAATGCATTCGCTAAAAAATTAGCAGAGGGAAAAATGAATCCCAATGAAAAACACTGTCATGAGGATACTCATTTTCAAGAAAAGTCTTACTTCGGAACTACTAAGATAGTGTCATGAAAACCTCAAAACATAAATTGCTTAGACCACATCAATGAACACAGTAACTACTCAGATGCATATGCAAAGAAAGTACCTAAGATTCAACATGAACTAGTCTCTGTGTATTAGATTCAAATGTAAACATATTTACGTAGCCGACATGAGAATGTTGCGATGGATGATAAGAATGACTGGTAGAAATATGATAATAACCAAAATGGGAAGGAGAGACTAGGAGTAGTGTCTAATGGTTATAAAATAAGAGATATTCGGCTTAGGTGGTATGGACACAGAGAACGTAGACCCATAGAAAGTAGACCCATAGATGCACCAGTGATAAAAGAAAGATTAGCTTATATAATAGGTAAGAGACAAAGAGACTGACCAAGATTAACTAGGGATGAAGTAATTAAAAATGATTTCAAAAAATTAAATATAGGAGGAGACATGACTTATAATAGAATGGAATCGAAAAAGAAAATCCATATGGCCAACCCCATTCGTTTGAGATAAAGGCAAAGAAGATGATGGCTGTGGTGTTCTTTGTGTAAATATGTGTGTATATGTATGTTTTGTGTATGCACATGCAAATGTGCACATACACAGTGTCATAAAAAAGAGACGTAAAAACTCCTTTTGAGTTTTTGGGTTCACTTAACACGAAAAGGATACTACATCATTTTGTGGAGCTATATAGTTGCATACATGCATCATAAAAAAACAACCAGAAGTGCAAATGCACATAGAAAGAATTGCACAGTAGAAAATATAAATGAGATAAACAAATGTAAATTTTTTGTAGAATACTATTCATATAACATATGTGCTATTACTTTGATCTAATAACCAACCCAAATTAAATTTAAAGTTCTTTCTGTTCATTGTCAATATACACACACACACAACACACAAACAGACTAAGCGGGAAAAGAAAAATGGGGGCAAAAGGCACTTACCTCCATGGCCATCATAAACACCAAAGAATGAAGTGGAAGTGTCCAAATCAGGATATGCGGCATGCTAAAAAGACAGAACCATGTGAAAAAGAAAGAAAACATAATTAACAACATAATGAAATGGAGAACAAAAGCTACATGATAGTAAATTATACACAACTTCCATAAATACTAATTTTATCAATAAACAAGCATTTGTTATAATCACAATATCCATGAAGAAAACTGTGCCAGAAATGACCACCTGGTATACTTAACTATCTGGCAATTAAGAATAGACAAGGTAAATAGAGGCCAAGAACCCAGTTATCTAATAATAATTTTCAGAACTTTTCTAGTTACATAAATATGGGTAAAATAAAGTACAATAAAATACATATTTCTACAACATCTTCATACATGATACAACTAATACCAAAGAAGTCCACTCTGATGCTCCGTTTCGTAAAAGGAGTGGAAAATGGATGGAGGAGATGATAGGAGGGATGGAAGAGGCATTCCTTGAGAATGGAGGGTGTCCATTGTTTGGTTGAGTGGAAAGGAAGGGGAGTGATTATATCATTATATCCTTAAATATATAAAATAGTATAATTAAATGAAAATAGTAACGATTTTTCAATTTTGTTACAACAGATATCCTTGTTCTCTCTTATCTTCCTTCCAATTCTAGAAGGAAAAAAAAATACTAGGCCTGGAGAGATGTCACATCCATCCTTCCATCCATAGCCTCTTCCTTTCCATCTACCATGTATTGGAAGTTTGTTCCATCCACTGTCTTCTTCTTTCCTCGCACCACTAAGGGCCTATTTAGTAAAAAGTAAAATGGAAGGAATGAAAGGAGATATGAAAGGCCTTTTCTTGGTTTGGTAGAGGAGAATAGGGAAGGAAACGGAAGTAGGAAAGCTCCTTACCTCTGAACCCACTATATCCCTTCCTCTAAAACTTGGGAAGAAAGGTAGAGGGAAGTATCTTCCATCCTCCCTCCTCTTTTCACATTTTTTCCCTCCTAAAAGAGTTTTTTTTGTAATTCTAGAAGGCTATAGTGGTCAAATGATCAAATCATGCAATACCCCTTCAATTCTAAATCTCTTGCCAACTCAAACAAACATGAGTAAGATACACCTTCCTTTCCTTAGAAATACCTCTTCCATCCCTCCTAGCTTCACTTGATTTTGTTTTCACCCTCTCTACCAAAGAAAAAAATCCTAATATTTTGTAAACCAGCTATTAAATCTTTAATGAAGTTTTTTTTTTTTTTTTTTTTTTTTTTTGATAAGTAAAAAATCTTTAATGAAGTATAGAATCATCCTACTTCGGAATCAAGACATATCTACGAATATCATTAGATATTTTCTTCATGAGTGTTTGCATTTCTATTGTAAACTCCCATTGTAATAATAATACAGTAATTTTTCAGGAAATTATTAACTATAAAGTAAATGGCACTAAAACCAAGATGATTCCTCCAAAAATTATCAAAATCTAAAATTATTAAATTAACAAATATTGATTATTAGAAGGCCACCTGTTTGACACTGACATACAAAAACAACATATGATTACTATTAAGTTCATAACACGCTTGTCACTTGAGGAAACTTTGAAGCTATAGTTTTTTTTTTTTTTTTTTTTTTTTTTGTAGTTGTTCTGGCTGTGTCCCCCTTTTGTGCGCTTTTCAATGAATACATAGTTGTCAAGGAAAAAAAAAACTATTGGCTAAATTAGTTTGCAACACCCAATTCATTCTTGCAAGAGACTTATCTCACTGTTCTAAAAGATTAGGCTCCCACTAAAATTTATGGATTCGTTCAGTTATCTATCACAAAATGTGAACTCCGACAGAGAAAAGTGATTCTGCCATGTCTCTGATATAGACATAGAGAGAGAGGGTGAGGTAGAGACATCCATCTACTTATCTTGTCATCCCTACTTATCTTTATGGCCTGTGTGTGCACGTGAATTTATAGATGTATGTACTTTATGTACTTATATTCGATATTCTGCATCATGATTTTTTAAAGCTGTTACTAGACAAACACACCAATTCAACATCTAAATGCTCAACATTATGCAAAAGGATATAATTAAAAACAATATAAAGCCACTCATTATCATGCAGCTGATCAATTTGATGGAAACTCAATTACACTAGTTATATGCATTAAATACACCAAAAGGCAAGGTAGTAATTAAACTTGAACACAATGAATTTACATTCTACGGGCATATTGTGGTTAAGAAGAGTAAGAAAATTGATGAATTACTTACAGCATCTTCCATTGCAGCACGCCATCCTTGCATGGATGATAAACCATATGTAAGCTTATAATTTTCACCATCTTCAGAGAACTTCTCAGTTTTGGGAGAACTTAGGTATATACCCATCTCTAGCTGAAACAAAAGCACCTGCCAGTCAAAATCAAACAAAACAAGAAAACAAAAGCATTGTATTCCCATAAAAATTCATGTATATCATTGTACCAGTTTAAACTTTAAAACCTATTGTATTATTTGATTCCTGGGGAATTCCAAATTACAAAAAACAAACAAAGCCAGTGGCCTAGCGGTATCAGCCTCTGGTGTACTAGTGTAGGAAATGAAAGCTAACTTTTGATTAACAGATTCAAGTTTTGACAAAAATTTGGCTAGTCTGTCTTCACTTACTAAATTTATTTTATTCTCTTATCCTTCATCAACCAGAGAAAGCTAGAAATCTGTTATTCAATAAACAAATAACCAACCGTAGGTTTGGAAATATACCGACATGAACAATCCAGTTGAACCCCAATCATAGGTAAAAAAAAAAGTTCCCAGAACAAACCCAAAATCAAATAAAACCAATCGATAATCATAGATCACAATAATCAAGATCAACTTAAATCCAAATATTAAAGAAAATATAGATGGAAAAAAATTTATTTGAGAAATAAAAAAAATAAAAATAAAAATAAAAATACTACAAGGATTTGCAGGGCTTGCGATTACATACCTGCCCAATTGGGCGTCCGTAAACTGTTTTCGAAACAGCAGGTGACACTGAATCTTTTCGCGGAATGAAGAAAAACCCAGAAGAAATTTTGACGTTATATTATACGGAGAATAAAAGAAAAAAACAAAAACGATGACAGAATGGATAAGGTAGAGAAAGAGAGAGTGTGAGAAGCCAAAGAATGGAAGATAGAGACAGAGAAAGGAAATTAATGGGAGGAGGGACTTGCGATGAAACTAGAGAGAGTAGAGAGAGAGTGTGTGCGCTCGCGCGCGTGTTTATACGACTTTTCGAGGACTGTGTGCATGATCTTTTGGACTCACCGTCGCATTTCTCTTTTTGATCGTAGTGGTAGTAGTAATAGGAACCCCTATGGAAGATATTTTCTCTCTCTCTCTCTCTCTCTCTCTCTCAATTATGCGCGATCTCCTGTTTCGGGTTAAAGCTATATTTTATTCAGGAAATCGAATGGGTCTTTTTAAATTCAGACAATTATATGTCCCGTCCTTTTAATCTACAAAAGTTTTGCTGAGTATTAAGTACTTCGGTAAATATGACAATTTCATGATAAGATAAGAAATTATTTTTTTGTAATCTTCAATATATTATTTTTCATTTTTTTTTTTTTTTGAAGTTATATAAATATATATTTTTCTTAATTTGGTGCTTCGGTTTCTAAATAGACTAAAAATCAATCCTCATTTAATTAGATTGTTTTTTTTTTTCCGGCTTTTATGAAGGTGTGTGTACAATTAGGGATGCATAGTGTTTGGATTGGACCGGTATTTTAGAACCGAATCTTTATTAATTATTCCATAAAAATTGGAACACAACCAAACTATGAAACTTTTCTTAATTATTCCATAAAAATTGGAACACAACCGAATTATGAAACTAATTGAATCAAACTGTACCGAATCGTGAGAAAAAGTTTGGTTTGATTCGATTCCATGGCTCTAGGTTTTATATTAAATATATATTGGAGTATATAATATAATTTTTTACTATATATTATGATACATATAGTTGAGTGATTAAAAGGCTAATCTTATTATTCTATTATTTATATAATATAAAATATAAAAATATATGTATGTATACAATTTATAAAAGGATTAATTACACGGACGTCCTCTATGGTTTGTCATAGTTACAGAGATCTTCCTTGTGGTTTGAGAAATTACTCAAACCTTTTCTGAAAAATAAATATTGTTACACAGACCTCCCTTTGTAATGGTCAACACGAGTCAATGATAGATTATTGATATCATGTACTGAGTACCCTCATCTTCTCCGCTACATGTACATGTGTGTGTAAAATGTATATATTATATACATGGGTTTCTTCTATTCAATTAGACATGCTCTGCAATTCTCAGGAAAGGAAAAACATCATGTTATTATTGTATGTGTAAACTTTGGACTTCCAAATAAGAGGAAACACAATGCAAACACGATCTGGAGCTTCTTCTCTCTTACTCTGTTTAAACAACATTAACTTCACCAAAAACCTATCCAGTTCTAGATTTGAACCCAATTTTCAACTCCCGGTAGAAGCCCATTCCCGTCTCAATCAGTACCTAATCCCAAAAATGCGGCAATATGTGTCTTTATCTTCTCCTGCACAAACTGTAACGCACACCACACCACACCACCAACTCACAACAAAACTAGAGTGAGAGAATGGAACCATACTGTACGTGTATACATATATATACCTACTATATACCTACTATATATATATATATATAAACACACATATACGTCTTATGCATTAAATATTTCAATAAACTAACCCGATCTAACTTTTGACCTTTTTGGTACAAATATTCAACACCCTATTTAAAGAAAATTAAAAACAAATTCAAAAATAAAAGTTATCTTCAATAAACTAACCAATGCTTTGTTCAATCACCATTATGTTAACTACCGTGGGAAGGTGAGTTCACTGTGTTAGAGTGTTTCTCAAGTTCATCATGATACTTTATTTGAGGTGGAGAAATCTTCAGTTGAGGTAGAGCTATGAAGAGCTTGAGGTAGTGCTCTGAATAGAACCTTGTTCGAGGTGGAGTCTAAGTTACATGTTTGAACTAGTTAAAGAACTTTGAACCAGTTCAATTAGAGTGACGAGTTGGACTTTGACTACTGCCTTAGTTGAACCAGTTCAAGTGAAGCAGTGAGTTGCAACACTTTAGGACAACAAAGTTGAACTAGTTCAAGTGTTATAGAACAGGTTCAACTCCCTTGGGAAGCTACGTGATTTGTTTTCCTTATTGGTTTTAGAAGCCAGAAGACTTAGGGAAAAAGGCTGAAGATTTGGGAAAGAAATTATATCTGTTATTTTAGAGTTAAAGATAGATATGGTAACTCCTTGTAGGCAAGTTGATCCTTATCTAACAAGGAATTGGGTTTGAATACTCTATAAATCGAGATGGGTGTGAGGGGTTTAGAGAGAGAGATAAGAGAGAAAAGATGTAAAGGGTTTAAGGGTGAGTGTTGTGAGGAGAGGAGTGAGTATGTGTAATTCACGAGTGTATACATGTACCATCATAAGAGATAATGAGTGAGCGAGTGAGGTTTTGACATGTAGTTGTATATTTTCTTCCTTGATTCATAATAGTGAAATCTCTCTCTCCCAATGACGTAACCCTAGAGTTGGGTGAACTATGTAAAATATTATATTGTGCGTAGATGTGTGTGATTGTTATCTCCATATATGTTTATGTTGATGTGATGTGATGATACTTCCGCTGTGTGTGATGAAGGAGGGATTTAACTCTCAACAATAGCCAACCGTTGAGTGGGTTAGTGGGAGTTAATTTTTCCCCTACATATTATTCCTCGTATCATTTATGTTCTCTGTACTTGCACTTAGGTTTGTAAAGACTATTATTAATGATCATTAAGAATGGTTCATGGCGCAAACACTCCAAGATCGTCCACCAATGCAAAGCCCTTCTCGAGTGAATCATTTCCCCAGAAAAGCCACATCTCACTCCCACTTCACCGGACCAATCAAAAGGTAACCCTTCATCCCTCCCCGATGTCCTCCACAACCGACGATGCCACTGAATTTTCCCTTGCCGACGCTTGTGGTTTCGAAAATCTCAAAATTGCCAAACCTGGTCTTAATTGTATTTAGAAATTGATCGCTCATGGACTCCTCCACGGTAAATCGAACATGAGGCGAAACTACTGGCGAAGCTTATAGAATCAATATGTTAGTGTAAAGATTTGGGCGAACGAGGGAGTTAAATTGTAGGTTTCGAGGACGTTGTTGTCGGCGGTAACATTGGTGTCGCTGCGAATTGTTGGGTCTATCGTTTTGGTCACAATATATATCAATCGCTCTATATATATTTATACATACATATAGTTCAGTCATTTACCAGAGCAACTTGAGGGCATTTCAATAAAGTAGGCATGTCCCTTAATCCATTTGACGGTCCATCACTAAGAAGGGAAGTTTGTATAGGAATGGTTCATTTTTTAGGAAAGTCCGTGTAATTTCTAAAACCTTATGGGAGGTCCCTATATTTATGGCAAACCAAAAGGGTGGTCTTTGTAATTAACCTTTTATAAAATGATTCGATTCGGTTTGGTCTTATGGAACCTCAAACCATAACCGAACCTTTCATAAACGGATCAATGTTCTTAGAACTAGAGATAAACAGAACCGTGAAAAAATCGAACTATACCTACCAATCTGGTTTGGTCCAGTTTGATTTATCAGTTCAACTGATTTTTTGTACACCCCTGTGTTCAATGAAGTACATTCGAGATAATATTGGTTCAATCGTGAAGTTGGTGTTTGAAGGTGATTTGTGGTCTCCTTTGAAGATGGTTAATTTGGATGTCGATCGTTTCTAGGAATTTGTGGAAATGAAAAGGAGTTGCAAGAAAATTAACGTGGGTTCTCATAGTTGTTTGTCCCCAATTTCTTAGTCTCCTCCGATGGTAGGAGCTGTTAAGTGCAATATGGATGCTTGTTTCTCTCATTCGACGCTTATGGGAGGTGGGGGAGCTATTTTCCGAGATTCTCATGGTTTCATTATCAATGTTGTGGTGTTTAAGCCTTTTCCCGTTCTACGTCTTTGTAAGCTGAAGCTGGTTGCTTTCGAAAGCGTGGAGTGAGCTTTAAGCTTTCATTTCACCTCAATGTGGTTCGAAAGCGATGCAAAGATTATGGTTGAGGCCTTGGGGGTGAAGCAAGATTGTCCTACTGAGATCTTCTCTATTGTGTTTGATATCCAATGTGATTTGAAGGGCTTCTCTTGGGCTAGGGTCTCTCATGTTCGTCAAAAAGGAAATGGCGTCGCTCATGCTTTGGCGTCTCTTTTGCGCAGTTCTCTAGCTTCGGATGTTGTTCTTGATCACACCGCCGTGGATAATTTGTGTTTGGCTAAGGACCGTAATGTTAGCAATTGGTAGTTGTTGTCTTGTTTGCTAGGGGGAGAAAAAAAAAAAAGTAATAATGATTACTTCTTCCCCTGGGCTAACTCGGACAATATTTTTCCTTTTTATGGAGGTGTGTGGACAATGGAATACATTCAAAGACATTGATGCAATTGTGAATTTGTTGTACATCTAACCCTTCTTAAACCCCAACATTAATAATGGTTGGTGGCACCAAAATTTCTTCCAAATGTCAAATAAAAGTTGGAGGTAGGACCAACTTTGGTGCCACAAAACAAAGTCATTATTTATCATAAATAAAAAATTATTTATGGCTCTTCAGCCCAGGCTCAATGATTTAGAATGGCATTCCTTGCCTCTTAAGTTGATTGAGGCTTTGAGTTATGATCGCCCTTCTTCTTCTTAGTCTCTGTTTCCTTGGACTTCTGAAAATATATATATATATTTATCATAATGATGCAAAGATCCAGCTAAATAACTAACGGGTCTGTGACCTAACGGTATCAACCACTTACTTTCCAAAAGGAAGTCAAGGGTTTCAAATTTCAGAAAAGACATGTATGTGTAAATACCGAGATCTAACTAAACACGGGATGACACAAACCTTGCAATTATTCACATGATGAGACTACTATTTCATATAGTTAAAAATAAATAAATAAATAAAAAGACTACTGTTTTATAAAATTTTAAGTACGTAAAATTTTTCTACATTTAAGGACAACTCTTGTTCATGTCCTCTCATATTCTCATTAATGTAAGCATAGTCTTCATCACCGTTAGTCTTCGTCGTTGTACGAACATCTCTATCCATTGATAAAAGTAGGCAGATGTCCAAACCAAAACTTACATCAATTTATGACACGTATCATAGAAGTCCAAAATACCTTGACCTTCACAAACATGTGTGTGTGTGTATATATATATATGTATATATATATATATGGCATTCACAATCAAGTTGGCAATCTATTACATCTACTTAACAGTTAATTTGTTTGGAAGCCGTTACATTCTTGCATATCAATACTTGATTTTGGATCTTTCACGCAATAATAGTAGAATAATTTTGGGGCATGGTTGAATACCATTGAATTGAAATGATAACTCGCAAATATATATATATATATATATATATATATATATGACATTTAAGGTGGCATTATGACTGGCCCAGGTAGGGTTCAACGGCCTTATATAGAAACAATGAACTTCTATACACAATATATATATATATATGTGTGTGTGTGTGTGCGCACACACATTATAGGATAAGAGCGAGCTAGTCAAAATATAATGATAGACTACCTCATTCCCTTGAAAGCCATCACCTAGATATGGTTATTTTAAGATGGGAGATGTTCTCTCTCTCTGGTGAAAGAAATTTGAATCCTAATTCATTGAACCCAAATAGGAGTACCAAAAAAAAAAACAGTATAATATATAATAAATAAATAAGTAAGGGTGGGGAGATCTTGTAAGAAATCTTTGAGTTGTCCACTATATATATAAAACTAATAATACATGTGTTTGTGTGTGTGCGTAATATGAATCTATATATGTGCTGATTGTGGAAGCAAATTGATCCATCTAGATCCCACCAACAAATGATAGCCATCTACCATATGATATGATATGATATGGATTACCTAATTAATTATTAGTGTAACATACGTACATATATACCATGCGTAGGTTGTAATGTACTCAATTAATCCATTTTGCTCTACCTTTCAGAGGTATCAAGGAAGGTTTGATTATATAGGTAGCCCTAGCTAGTCTGGCAAAATCTCATACAAATCCCCCATTCCATTCGGCCTAAACAAGTTTCCCAATAAACTACACATGCAAATGAGCTGTTATGGTCATCATAACTCATGATTTAGATACCTCAGATCTTATGTTTTTCAAACCAAATCAAATCTTATATATATATATTATCCCCAACTACGGATCCCATACCCGTCCCCAGAAACAGTGTGTAAAATTAAAAGATTAAGCACTCTTCTACTACCTCCCATTCCTCTCCCTTTTTGAATCAAACATAAAATCATATAAAACTACTCATTCTTCTCCTTTCCTCTCCTCTCCTTTCTCTCCGAGTCCCCTGGTCTGTAAACACGTTTTAGCATCGACTCGGAAGGGATCAAAGACAACTTAAAACAACAAAAATGAGGAAGGTAAACAAGCTTAAATAGGATTATAATTAACAGCTCTTCGCACAAGATCAATCATGTTACATGTACATACTAGAGCTCCAAATTTGGAGGCGCATGAACCAAGCAAGCCACAAAATGTCATCAAAGAGTTTTGAGGTAGCAAAGCCGGCCATGGCCATTGCCGTGCAGATCAAGGAACTGCAACATGGATGTCCTTCACAGTTGACCTACAGAAGACCCTTCTTAGGAGAGTATTCAATGTTTCCACAGCGATGCTACTTTTGGTAGCAAGGTAACATTCAAGATCATATCTGTTCCAATTTGAAACTCGTTCCGCTCCGTTTTCAATACCGAAGTGCAGAATATATACCACCAAACACACAATTGTCACATACGGAGTAGTTTTCTTCTATATACCAAAATCATCTTGTTCAACGGAGAAACCAGTTTTAACCATATTGACATGCAGAGAGTACCCAACATGACAGAGTAAGACTAATAACTCCTATGAGGTATCTATAGATCAGAATACCTTGTCCTTGATTCCCCTCAAGGACGTGGCTCTTCACAATCTTAGTCCTACTTTGAGTGCCAGTTAATTAAAGCTGCAAAAGCCACTCGGGCTGGACTCCAAACAGACGATAGTGTGTGGATTAAAAGCTATAGAAGAAGATTTCTAATATAATGGTGTAACATTACATTATATTTAAGCAAACAAACACAAAATGGAAACACCACCAAGAAGTGAAAATAGAATGATGGTGTACCAATAGGATAGCATAAAAATTAAACAATACACGTGAATTCAAAATTTAATGTAACAACTGGATTATGTAAAGGAGCCTTTTCACCTTAAAATTCCCGGGAAAATATTAGCCTGAACACGAGACGAGATACCGATGGCATTTTGTTAAATCCTCATAAACAAATCCATAAAAGATCTCGAAAAATATACAACTCAATAAAATTATAGACCGCTATCAGGTTCTCTGATCACAAATTGTAACGGAAGAAAAATTGGATGGGAAGTATGAAAGGAAAAGATAACCACCATTGTTTGAGCTCTCCCAGTTGCAGAACATGAAGACCAGTTTCAATGATAGACTGGGGCAACATTCCCCTTGAATCAAGAGAGCAAAGTTTTACAAGTCTGGATATCAGCTCCATGTGCTGCCAAAACCCCTTGTGCGGAGGGGCTAGAATTGATGCTCGTCATAGCAGCATCAAAAATAGCTGTTCGGAACCTATCATCTTCCACTTTCTTCAAAACTTCTGTCACCACCTTAAAGTCCACACCCCCAACCAAGATCAATTTTCCAATTACCTCACCAAAGTTATTCGGTGCTTTTGGCAAATCAATCCCAATATCATCTAACATCGACCCATAGAGAAGACATCCAGTACCTATATCTCTGGCTGTCAAAACTTTTTTATTCAACAGGAACTCCAGAAGTTTTGTAACCGGTTCTACATTAGGTGGGATCTTTTCCAGTGCTAGGGCAATGGCTTCCTTGGCGACCTCAGGGTGATAAGACGGAGAATTCAGCTCCTCTACACATTGCAATGCTTCATCGAGAATCCGAACGCCAAAATACTCCTCCAGAAGGGAAATAGTTTTTCTTCGAAGATCTGCAGGGTTCAATTTTGTCGCAGCAGCCTGCGGCTTATCAGGAGGACTTGCAAGTGGTGCAGGAGCAACAGACGGTGCAGGAGCAACAGACTTGGGGTTTTCATTTATGGGTTCAACTCCTGAAACAAAGCCAGAAGGTTTTTTAAGAGGTCCACCACTTCCCTGCAACAAAGCACTGGTCTTTCCAGTTATGAAACCACCACTGCCTTGGGGTAACAATTTTGAATTGAGGGGTGTAGATTTGCCAATCAAAGGTGACTGGAGATGTCTAGCAGATTGACTACGACCTGAACCATCAGCCCTCGCCACTGATCGAGGTCTAGGAACCTCCCAATTGTCAGTATCAAGTCCTGGCATCCCAGGCATCTTCCTCATACCAGGCATACCAGGCATCATTCCCCCAGAGCCAGGAAAGCCACCAGCAGGCACAGTACCCCCAAGTGCCCCCATGTTACGACCATTTCTCATGTTTGCAGTTGCACCCGGACGTAAACCCAGATTTTTCTCTGCTTCTGAATGGATTTCGGTGATGGTCTTCGCTTTCACCTGCCAAAACAAAGGTCAAAATAAAGCTTATGCAATCATTTTCAGTTCTTCAAATACATGAAACATAAAACCACCAGACAACAGGACAAAGAAAACCCCAATCACAATGTATATAGAAGTAGCTGGAAGAGATGAGGAGGAAATAACAGTAGTAGTAATAGATGAGACATGGAAAGTAAACCTCTTCGCGTCTAGGGACCCAGTTGTTGGCCCGCAGCTCAAGAACATCACGGACCATAAACCTTAACCGTGGTGCGAGTTGGGTGTTTGCTGTCAATTCCTTTAGCCTGCTGAAATAAACATCATTGACTCGCCGAGATTTTGGGCTCTCATCTAGCTGCTTACCAATAGTATTAAAGAATTGACATATTGCCTCCACATTTTCCTCATCTGGGCAAGATTTAGGATCAGGTCCCAGAAGCTCCTATATGACAAAATCAGTGGATTTAGGCCACTTCAAAGAATCAATCTAACAGCACGATAGAAAAGCTAATGGGCCAAGTCACTGAACTCAAATCTTACCTGAACAATGTGGTGGACAATCTTTTCAGGTACCATCTTTTGCTTAAGAAGTTCTCCAATAAGACGGATGTTTCCAAGCGTTCTCAGTTTGACCATTCTTTCTTTATCCCTGCGTTCCAATTCTTGACCAGGGGCAATCATCTGCCTAATTTCTGCCCTCAGATTGTCAGCACCTTCAAATGCCTCCTGGCAATTATTCAGGAGAATTCGCTTAAACGTAATTTCTTTCCCACCAGGTTCATCAGATGGAAAAGGAGGAAGCTTCTCGTTCAGGTCAGAGCAAAGAAGAGCATACATGGGACAAAATGTTGGCTCCAGCACAGCTTTCTCAAAAATCAGTGAGATCACACCCTGCAGTTACAAAAAGGGACTCCCATTTTATTTGTACAAAAATCACTAAAAATTCAAATTTCAGTTTATACAGATCTTTAAGATATGAACCTTCAAAATATCAGGTGTTGTGATTCCAGAATCGATCAGTTGGCCCTTGAGAACATCAAACTTCTCTGGGGTCAATTTGTTCAGTATACTGCACAGAGACTAGAATGGTTACCACAAGTAGAGATTCAATACAGAAGTGCTCTTCCCAGCAAACACCACCAGAAAAACACACAAAAAAGAAAATCCTTAGTTGATTGAAAGTTAAATTTTTATTGGAATTCTGTTGGCTTTGTCACATTTTCAAGATGACGAATCAACGATAATGAATCAACGGTAATGCAAGAAAATGAGGTAGATTTTCTAATTGAAAAGGAAAAACACACCACCATTAAAGGAATTCAGGATCAACTAATTACCCTTTCACAGTCTTCAAGACACGTTCATTCTCAGATAAATTCCCTCTCCGTACTGACCATGGCACTTCAGCCTTGATAAGAACACGGGCAGGTCCCACCTGGTTTTCACACAAAGTTAAACTGATGACAAGAAGAAACCAAACATATAGAAAAAGGGGCTTCAACCACTAAAAGAGGACAAAAATAATAATAATAACAAAAGAAAGAAAAAATCAAACCAAGAAAAAAAAAATTTTTCTTCAATAGCTTTATAACTGCAGTCACACCATAAACCTCAGAATCCACTCTGTACACATCGTTTACATTAAACAAAGAAAATTGAACTCAGAACTAAAATATAGAACCCATTTAAAGCCACTAGTAAGAACAAGCCACCACACATAACTCACAGATGGGATTTATGAGATAAAATTGAGAAAATCCTAAAATAGAAGCAATCATCCTCGATCCTTTGACAGAAAATAAAATTTAAGTATTATCTAAGATTCAATTACCCGTTTAAAATAAACTAATGCCAATGTCGCAAACAATATAGCAAGCAAGTTCTAAAAGCTAAAATGGGAAGATAAACATATATAATAGTCTTCATAAAGTTCGTACTGAAATAGACTAAGACAGGACCTAGGAAGCATCGACACTCCTCTAGAATGCATCGACACTCCTCTAGAATGCACTCGGGTATCAAACACGTGTCTAACACATACACACATGGGACATGGCAAGGACTTGTTCGGAACACTTTCAGGATACGGCAAGAGTAATTTTGCAATTTTTTTTTTTTAAGAAAAGAGTTCCAATGTAATTTTAAAACATATATTATGAGTTAATAGAAAAATATATATAATGTTTTAGAATCAAGACCAATCCAAATGTAAACTTGAAAGTTGAAACGAATTATTAAGTTCATGTTAATGTAGAGAAAAGAACAGAAATATTTTTTTAGTATCTATATAAAAATAATAATAATAAATAAATAAATAATTGATAAGTTATTATATATAATACTATATTATTTTATTATCAAATCAATGTCATGTACATGTCCTATTCTTTTGAAATTTGACTTATTGCTGTGTTTGTACCGTGTCTATTTACGTGATTCATAGGCAATAACTGATCTAATATTTAACTGATGTGTGGTTGAAAAATCTTGTATGAATATAATTGACTACAACTGAAGTGCAAACAATTATCGCTAAATTGACTGTTGTTAAAAATATTCTAGATATTGACAACAGTTCTATTTAATAACGACGACGACTTACAATTACTGAATGTTGTTTCTTGTGTTAAATGGACTTTAAAAAATCACTAAAACTCTTTTCTTTTCTTTTTTAATTAAGCTATTTCATATAAAGTTGTATATTGATGCATATTGAGCCTTACGTGCAAGGTAGAAAAAAAATTTCACTGCTGCGATAACCAATCCCGTTAAAATGCCGATACTGGTTCAATTCTGTTACACCACATCTGTGATTGCCAATCTTGCCTATTATGCAACTTTTCAATAATAAATATACTTTTTACAATATTAATGAATAAAATAAACTCAATTATGAAATAAATAAAATTCATGCCATATATAGCATGTGAGAATTTAAAAAACATAAAATAAATAAATTTGAAAAAGAATATGGTTTTGTCTACATATGCAATAAATTACTTTTTACATATTATTTTTTCTCTTATTTTATTTTTTTGATAAGTATTTTTTCTCTTATTTTATTAAGCACGGAAACAAGGATAGCATTTGGTATGTAGAACTTCAATTTCTTCCTCCACGGGATCACCATTGGGTCTTACCACAATACTTCGGTAGCATTTCATCCTCCAACTCACCTGTTCTCTTGCTCTTTTTTTATTCTTCCATTATCTCTCTAATTAAATCTTGAGGAGTTAAACCCTAAATCATCATAGCCATGGGTGTCAAGGGTTTGAATATGGTACATTTCTTCTTCCGCTCTATCATGTATCAGGATTTATTTCTTTTTTATCTTTTTTTTTTTTTTTAGTTCACTTTCCATATTGAGCAATTGCATCTAAGTGAAGGATTGCTGTCAACCAAGTCTTCTTTTTACGTGCGCGTGGGTGGGTGGGTTTTGGGTGGGGGGGTGGGGCTGGTGTGTGGAGAGTTTAAACCAAGATCTAAATGAACTTTTGCCTCCTGTTTCTTTTTGTCCGAAAGTAATTTTTTTACCCAAGCCTAGACTGAGCTTGGTCAAACTGTTCAGAGCCAATCTACAAAGGTTAATCAACCTCATCTTAAACTGAAGATGGCACGGAACATATTTGAAAGTTGAAACTAACAGCGACGAGCTTGAACAGTTCATTTGCAATCATAATCAAAACATTCAAACCAATAGAATCTTTTCACTGCTTTTTGGAATCTAGCATACGTAGAAGTACCAAATTATAATTTAAAAAATAAAAACAAAAGACATAAAAGAAAAAAGAGGAAATGGCTATGCCTTAAGACGTAACCCTAATAAAATAAAAATCAACCACTTAATTATTGCACACATGTGGCTTTTTCATTCCTCCATTATTATTATTATCTTTTTTAAGTGTATGTGTGGTTTTTAAGAGGGGAGAGATTCGCTAAAGTAAATGGATAAATACACCAACAGGTGAATATAAAGCAAACTTCAAACAGAAACTTCTGAATGATTCAATAAGATGATATTACCCCTGTATTTGAAGAGATTTGAGCCCCTGCAAACTGAGAGTTCAGATGGTCCAGACGGAGGTTTGCTTCATGAGGTCTGGATTCGAATCTACCAGAGAATTCCTGATTTTCTCGAAGAGCTTCCCATGATCTCTCCTCTCCAGATGCAGGCAAATGTGCAGACCGACCACGCCAATCACGATTGTCTGGCTCAAAATGACGACTTTGGGATTGAGACTGCAGCTAAAAATAAGTTAGGAAGTAAATATACCACTTCAAAAGAATTTAAAAGATAAGATAGGGATAATATAGGCAAAAATTACTGAAACTCACCACAGGACATGTTTCACAATAGCAATCATAATTGAGTACAAAACAACCAATACAAAAAATTTTCTAGTCAAATAAAAACCATAATAGCAGATGAAATAAGAACAGCAGATTATCAGCTTACATTGCCATCTCCATGAACCCAGCTTTTATCTTCACCGAACTCGGCCTCAATAACTTGTCTGATCTTTAAAATATCCTCGGATACATCAGCAACCTATAATAGAAGATGCAGACATGGGAAAAGCATGTATAACTATATAAGATACAAATGATTACAAATAATAATCATATGCAATGAAGGATTATTAAGAAAGACAAGAAAAAAATATTGACAATTGGTCTCCATCCTGCTTTCTGAACAACAGAAATAGTATCACCCAGCAAAAAAACTGCCATTTTCACTGTTAATTCATCAGTGTAACCAATTTTAAGAATGAAACTGAATAATAGGAGCATCAATTATAAGAAGTACCTCCCTAAGTTGCAACAGCTGGTCTCGTGTATACTGAATGCACTCACGACCTTCAAACCGCAAGTCCCCCACCTATTGCAGCATGGCAGTGTAAAGCGTCAAAACATAAAATGCATACCCTCAGTGGTTTAATTATATATTAATATATTGCAAGATACTAAGAAAAAAATAAGACATCACTTATAATTTATATCCTACCAAATCATCCTGGAACTTAGAAAAAATAAATACAAAGTCAGAAGTTGTTTGATTCCTACTGCTTGTTCACTCGCAACACAGAAGGTAGGGTTAGAACAACCACCACCACCAGGCCTTTTCCCAATTATTTGGGGTCGACTACATGAATCCCATGTTTCCATTCCGCTCTTTTTAAGTCCATAACCTAATCAATCCACATGCTATCAAATCTTTCTTTACTAACTCAAGCTATTTTGTTCAATCCATGTTCATCTAGTTTCACTATTTGCCTGACATCTAAATTATATATAATAGTAAATGCATGTTTGAAATGGAAAAGTGCTATATACGCAGGACTTGCCTTGTTCTTATTTAACCTTTGTAACTACTCATTGAATTTTTTGAGGAAGTCCTTTTCTGCACCAGAAAGGTACAAGGCAGAATAATTTTGATGGTATTGGAGTTTTTTTTTTTCAAGGTATTGGACTTTTAACCCATGTAATAGGAGACATGTGTTTACTTGCTATTCATGCCTCATGTGCTGTAGCCTGGATGCATTTACATCACCAATATCCACGGATATTGGCCCTCTTTTCTTATATAATCCAGGCTGTTATGAACTGTTAGTTCTTGATTTTTTGTGGGTTCGTGGGAGAAATTATATATCCTTGGAGCTTCTAATGTTTTTGTGGATAGCTTGTGGGTGTAGCTTTTGGTTTTTCTTTAGTATTTGGGATGCACTCCCCTTGGCTTTGAGTGTTCTTCAATGAAATATTACTTATCAAAAAAAAATAATGTTACACAACTTCTACATTTTTTTAAGTGGTTTTTAATGAAAAAAACAGCCGTCTTTGGGAGGGGAAAAAAACAGATTTTCAAACCTAAAAGAAAGTTTTTATTGTGGATAACATTAACGTAAGAAAACACGCTTAAGGTATTTATAATTTCATCAGCATCACATCCAGGAATGCGATAGTCCTCGACATTATGATGTTCAATTAGAACATCTCTCCATCCGACTAAAATTGAGAGATACATACTTGAAAATGTTCTCGAAACTCTCACCAAGAATAGACGTCTATTTTTTGCTTGAACCGACTGAAACCTTGTAACTAGCAAACATGCTTCAAATCATACTTAAGAATGAATGACAAACCGAGTCAACATTAAAAAATACAGACATAATATGTCGTCTCCTTCTGTATTTCTTCACAATTGAATCATCAATTATATAGGATCTAAATATATGTAGGTCCTTTATGGGCAACCCATACTCACTAGATGCCCACCTAAAGCCCACATATTGCTTTTTGTCCATATTTACAGCAAGTACACGTATTTAAGTGCCCCACCAAGAATTAGGACAATCATATGCAATCTACAATTTTACAAATATATATATACATACATCTGTGTGTGCACTACCATCCAATTAATTTTATATCAGTTGTCTAAAAGATTGAACTTGGTAGAATTATGATAAACATTGAAATAAGCCTTTACAATAACTGTACATTCAGGAGAGAAAAAAAAGATACAATATATGTGCAATTTTCATATACACACATGCACGATCGAACTAATTTAATTCGCATTATTTAAAAATGCTATATTTTGTGGAGTTATGAGTGTGGCATAAAGCGTACAGAACTTCTCTACCCTTAAAACAGAGCAAAACATAATAAAAGATTCATTTTCTTAATCTTCTTTTCTATTTGATACATGGTCTCTAATTTTAGGTTGATTTTTATCTTATTTATAATTTTTTTTTTTTAAAAACACCAAACCTAATCTCTCCAAAAATTGTCTCGATTCTTTTTTTACCATTACAGAAAGAATCATGGTTTAAAAATGCAATCCATAATGTATAAGAAAATCATGTCAGCATTGAAACATCCACAATTTACATGATTAAAAATAAATAATCAACAGAAAGCTTAAGAAATTAAATCCCAAGCATACAATACTATTAACAATTTGACATAAGGTGTCACAACAGGACAAAATCTAATTTAATCTAATATAGTTAAAAATAATCATCTGCGGTTGCAATATGCAATTCAAAATCACAAAGTACAATTCAATCCAAACACGAAATAAATAAAATATATATATATATTAGCAAGTAAGATTGTTTAAAAATATATATAATCCATATCAGTTACTCCGTACAATTTAATTCAAACAAGATTGAAAAATAAACGGCAAAGGACCCAAAAAATAGAAAGTTTGAATCTTCGAAAATAATAAGGTATGGAAAGAAAATAGCTTAGGTTTTTGTTTTGCACGGACCTTGAAACCCCCATGGGAGCGCAGAGGCAATGAATCAGACGAAGGAGTGAAACCAAGACCGAAAGCGAATCTGCTGCCTCGGGTACCAGCAACGCCACCTGGTCTCAAGCTTATCACCGTATGATCTTCCGGCATAACGCAATATTTCACGGAGAGAGATAATCGGCGGCCGTCGGATCGGCAGAAAAAACAGGAAGATAATATATATATATATATATATATAAGATGGAGGATTCGGGAATTATGAAGAGAAAA
Source organism: Cornus florida (assembly GCF_030987335.1). Lineage (NCBI taxonomy): Eukaryota > Viridiplantae > Streptophyta > Magnoliopsida > Cornales > Cornaceae > Cornus > Cornus florida. The sequence goes on from NW_026775574.1 coordinate 106,674,236, forward strand.
AGGGGATCGAAGATTTGGATCCTTTTTTGCGTTTACGGAGAGGAGAGGAGAGGAGAGAGAGCCTTTTGTTTCTCTCTATCTCTCTTCGCAGGCTGCAAAGAGAAGAGAGAGGTGCACAACAAAGGGAGAAACCCTTTTATATTAACATTCATCCAGCACTCGTATGCTATGTATATGTGCGTGTGCGTGTGCGTGTGCGTGTGCGTGTGCAATTATACATACGTGTGTGCGTATACAATTATACATAAGTGTGTGCGTATACGTATAATGTATCTTGTACCTATTTACTCTTTTACCTGATAAGTTTTTAAATTTACATACTTGCATCACCAAAGAAATTTTTAACATGCTCCAAATATTTTGAAATAAAAAATAAAAAAATCACTTTTTCTCAAAATTTTATTTTTGAACGCGCTAAAAAAAAAAAAAAACTAAGCGTAGGTACCAATCGTTTTCTAAGATAACCATATTGATTAGTATATTAGTTGCTTAAGTTACCTAGGATCAAACAACCAGGCATGTGACATGGTGGTATATGATTGTCATTCTTTTCATTCAGAAATATTGGACTTTAAATATTTTTAAGAATACTGTGGTAATTATTTTGTTCTTATGGAAAAATATTTATGACTAAATTAAAACACTAAATGTACAACAACTATTTAATAGATGTCCCAAAAATCAAAATAAGAATATAAATATTTGAGGAATTTAAATTGTTGGTTGAAACAGTAATATGTATGTTGGACATTTATATGTACACGTGTCCTCAAGTTCCATCGCGTGTTGATTATATGAAGAGGTTTAATATTTTTTAAAATTTTTATCCCAGCAAATTAGGGGGATTTAGACACAGTCACACTTATTCTAAAAATTAGACGCTCTATTAACTAAGTCACTGGGTAACATCCATGTGTAATTTATAATGCATTACTTTTATAATATATATTCATGTTTAATTTGTAGTGTGTTACTTTTATAATATATTATTATATGGAAGCATATCCGCACTCTACTTTTGCCTTTTTTCTCTCAAAGAAAATAAAAAGAAGATACATAAACTCGTTAATGCATCCTTTTTATTTTAAAATACCATAACTACCCTTTATCCTATAAATTTAACTCTCTTTTTTTTTACTTTTTTTGTTTTTTAATTTTATTTTATTTTTGTCCTCTCAAGATAGGTAATTTATCTAACAGATATAACTTATTTTTTTTATCCTTTTTTGTTTTTTCTTAGATAACAAGGGTACAATTTATTATATTCTGTTTTTTGGTTCGTGTCAAAACATATAGTTTATTCACCATAGATAACTCTTCTTTTGGGGGTTTTATTTTATTTTATTGTTTGGTTCCCTTTTTTTTTTGTTTTTTTTTTTTTTTTTTTGTAATGTTGTCAAAAGAGATAATTCATTCAACAGCTGTAATTTTTTTATTTTTTAGGTCCTGCCATAGCACATAATTTATTTATATTTTTTTTGTTGGCCGGCCGAAAGAAACAAAAAATAAACATTAAACATTAGAGAGAAAGTGAGGGAGATCAACCATATGTGTAAGGGTATTTGTGTAATTCAAAAGAAAAAAATCATTAATTTGTGAAGTTAAGGTTATCAATATCTTTAAAAAATAAAAATAAAAAAATAAGAGTGGAGATTTAAAAAAAAGTGGAGTGTGAATACAGTCTCCTAAATGTGAAGGGTTTAGTGGACTTTGCTTTATTTGGAACTAAATTTTTTCTTCGGATATGAAAATAAAAGGGAACTAAATTGTAATTAAAGTGATATTCTATTTGCATGTTTGAGAAATAATTTAAAAGAAAATAAATTTTGTACCATTTTAGAATAAAATACACTTAGATTATGAAAGAGGTACGTTACACACGTAGAATGAGAGACGTGAAAGTAGTTTGTAAAGGGATAATTTTGATAAGTTAGAAGAAAAATTTGAGAAATAAGTAGTTATTTTTCAAATTCTTTCAAATTTTCTAGAATTTGTGGACAAACTTACAATATTTCCTTAAAATCCCTTTTAAGTACATTCCCTTTCAAAATCCCATCATTCCCAAATAAGTGAAATTCTACTTGAAATTCAATTACTATAAATCTCGTGCCAAGTATTTCTTATGACTAGTGTTGGATATGTGAGAAGCAAAAACTCAATATGGACATCTACTTGAGTCAATTTAGTAAAATTGATCAATGTAAAAGCACAACAAATTGATTTTAGGAGTGTTTGCTAAAACCGTTTTATATTAAGCATGCACAAAATTATTCAGGTAAAGTGAAAAAATCCTCCAAACTATGTTTAAATTTGCAAATAACCTTTTGAAGTATTTTTTTTGTACAATACCTCCTAAATTATCACATTTTATTGAAAAATGCTCCCATGCCTAGGCTATTTTTCATTAAATAATCATACTGCCATTTCTTATTGAATCACACATAATCTATTTTTCTTATTAAAATAAATTATGAAAAAAATCTATACTAATTTGATGACATATTCTCTTTTAAATTTGCTTAAATTTACCTTTAATTTTTACAATTAATTGTTTAAATAAAAATATTAAGTAGAAATGTTTTTAAAAATTATAATTAATTTCTTAAATTTTCAAGAATATATTGCATGAAAAAGACAATAATTTTTATTTAAGTAATTTATTAAATATTCATGAATATATTTTATGAAAAGGGTTTTTTTTACGATAAAAAAGTTTAAACCGAGTATAATAAGATTTATTACAAATAATAAAGTTTTAATTAATAAGTTAATTATCTTAGAAAATTAAAGTTACAACTCTATTTATTTACTTTTTCATTTGTATGATAAATTGATACTAATAATAAAATTAAGGTAAATGATATAGTTAATATTTAGATAAAATAAAAATAATAAAGATAATTTAATGAGAAAGGGCAAAATTATCTTTTGTGATGAAGTCCTCCACATTTAATATTTTATTGTAGGAGTATTAAATAATTCGTTGGACTTTTTAAAGATTTAAAAAAAAAAAAAAATCTCAATTCAATATTTAAATGCCAATAGCTAATGAGTAATGACCTTGTATTTCTTGATAACATTTATTATTTTTCGCAGCATACTTATCAAAACGGATATCTTTATTTATATTTTTTTGTCCTTTTATTTTTTCATCATACGCGAATTAATAGATTTATTTTTTTCTTTCAGCGGTGCACCACTCCTAATTTCTACTATTTCATAATGATTACTAATCTATTTGTTCTAGTCACATCTACTATTTTATCTTAAGATTATCATTCCAACTATTTTATTCCAGTAATAATAATAATTACAATAATAAACTTATTATTACTCCTGTTATAAAAAAAAAATAACAATAATAATTAAAAGGAAGAAGAAGAAAGAAAATGAAACGTGGATCCCATAGTTTTCACTCCAAAGACCCCAATATAAAATTAAGAGACCACGTGGGTCATTCATGTATAGAGAGAACTTCTTAGTACAGCTTAAAGTGGATAGAAATTCACACTGCAACTGTTAATCCAAACCCAGATGGCTTCCGTGGTTTTCTCTTCGATTTCCTCTGCACCTTTGAGTGGTATTGGCAGAACCAAACCAAACCCAAGCACATATCAATCATGGTTTCCTTCTCCGTCCATGGCTCTCCTCACATTATCCAACAAAACCTCTTATGGGTCATCTAAATCATCATTTTTTCAACCTGGGTTCTCATTTCAGGCATCAAATATTTCTGGGTTTCTCTTAAAATATGGATCTTCGGGTGTCGTTTACGCGAGAGCTGCCACAGAGAAGACTATATATGATTTCAGTGTAAAGGTAATTTTTTGTGTGTTCGTATGGGAAATTTTTTTCTGAGTATTGCTTGAATAGTCAAAATTACTTTTTCAGGTGCACTTTTTTCATGTGTGTTGATTTAATTGTTAATCTCTGACTTTTTATTGTATGTATATCATTGTATTGTTATTGTATAATTGAAAAACAAAAGTCATGTGACCAACTCCATTCGAATGGGAGCAAGGATGACGATGATTTGTATTGTTATTATTATATTTTTCATTGTTTTCCTCTTTTGGTTATTATTTGGATTATTCAGCTGAATTGTTATTAGATATTGTTTATCGCTTGAATTAGTAGTCCATATTGTTATGGGTCAATTTGAAAATCTGGTTCCGTTACTGAATTGTGCAGACCTGACATAACATGTGTAAGCGAGAGAGAGAGAGAGAATAGACTTGCTGAGGTGAAGGCCATACCCGTGGCCAAACTAGGCATAACTATCTATTATATAAAAGTCTAGAGGTATTGTAAAGGATCTCAGAGGTTAAGTCGAGGAGAGGCAAAGGGATTTTCAGGTTAAGGTGGGGAGCTAAGGGACCTCAAGGCCTAGGTGGGGTGTGATTGAATCTCGAAGTAAAAAGAAAATTAATTGTTTAGTGGGGGTTCACAGGTCAAGGTGTGAATTGATGGGATCAAAGGTTAAGAAATGGATTTTTGGATTTTAAGGTCCAGGCACGGACTCTCACAGTTTAGCGGTTTAGAGGTCTAGGCATGGATGGAGTCTTGCACGGTCTCTTTGGTTCAAGTCTAAACCTTCCTCCCCAACCCTTCAAAGTGCATGAGAGACCTATTTATAGTCTAGAGATGAGGGTAAGGCGGTGCTCGTGCCGACACGGGGTCCAAACAAATTGTATCTTGCGTATATGTGGTGGTCCAGTGCAATGTCTCAGCAAGGGTTTTAATTAGATTGAAGTTCAATGACAAAGCTAGATCGTCATAAAAGTGACTAGGCTTCCCGCTTCCCTAATAAGGTGCCTCACGTCCTATGGGGCATATGTCATAAAGAATTTATGGTGTCTCTCTCTCTCTCACCCACTAAGTCAGGTCATGTGTGTTAAGACCTCAAGATGAGATTGTTAGGTCAATAGGATTGGATTTGCAAATTTCACACAAAGAAAGTCTGTAATATTGAATTTTAGCCTTTGTTTATGCTTTCAAAAGTTGGTGAAATTAGATAGTTGAGTTAAGAATTCAAAGCTTGAACAAGGTCATAAAGGTAAGTTCAACTGTCAATTTTGTGCACTCACCAAATTAAGGTTTGTGTGCATGCATTCACATGGTCAAACATGTAATGGTTTACAAGTTGCATGATTTTATCTTTAAAGTGTGGTTTAGAATGCATTAAAGTATTCTTCAAACAAATATCATTAGTATACTAGTACAAGGAGTTTGATCAATCGAAGTGACGGACAAGTAACCAGAAAGAAAGAAAGAAAGTAGGCATGATGGACTGAATGGGTGAGAAAAGTAAAACAGAGATAAGAGAAGGAAAAGAACACAAAGAGGATCGAAAGAAAGCAATAATCAATAATCTCCAAAACTGAATTGTTTAATTACAAAGGAGCCTTTATATTGGCAAAATTAAAACAAAACCCTAAATGACAAAATACTAAAATATCCTTAAAATTAGAACATTACTAAAATAACAATAAGCATAATTTTTTTTTTGATAAGTAAAATTGTAGTAGAAGGCGTTCAAAAGGGGAACGTGTCCTAAGAACTGTAGAAAGACGAAAAAAGAGAAAAAATGAGATCTATGAACCCAACGACCCCCAAAAGTCTACAATCTCATCCAAAGAAATACAATCTCGCCCCATACCCCAACTAAAAAGGGAGCAAAGAATAGTGAACTTCAAAGCCCCAATGGAGCTCCCCTTCCCATCAAAAGATCTACGATTGCGTTATTTCCAAAGACTCCACCAAATATAAAGGGGAATCACCCTCCAGAAAATACGAGCGCGCGTTCCCACCCTTTGACCCCTCCACCCATCAATCAGATCCCTTGAGGTCCAGGGCATAATCCATTAGACACCAAAGAGACCCAACAAAAGGCTCCAGCAATCGTGAGCTACAGGACAGTGCAAGAGAAGATGATCCACAGACTTTCTATCATTCATGCACATACAACACCGGTTAACGATAACATGTCGTCTCTTCCTCAAATTGTCCAGAGTCAAAATCTTGCTCCAAGCAGCAGTCCACACAAAAAAAGCCACCCTAAGAGGAGCCATCGAGCGCCAAATCGTTTTCCAAGGGAAGGTAGGACCACGAAAATCTGAAAGCTGGTGAAAATAGGACCGGACTTGAAACTTCCCTTGAGGAGAAAGCACCCAAGTCAAAGAGTCCAGCCCGATGCCGTCCACCTCCTGTCTATACAAAAGATCCAACAAACCAATGACATCATCCAACTTCCAATCCTAAAAGGATCGGTGGAACTAAACATTCCAAGACAACTTACCGCTATCAAGGCGATAGCAGTCAACAACCATAGCATGTCTATCAACAACAATCCTGAACAACCTCGGGTACAGACGAGACAAAGGACGGTCCTCGCACCAAGCATCCTCCCAAAACCGGGTATCCCTTCCTTCTCGGACTCTAAATCTAATGTGCTTTGAGAAATCATCCCAACCTCTCCCAATAGATTCAAAACCCCCACACCTATAGCAAACCTGACCGGTCTAGCTGACCACCCACCCCCTCTCCTCTCCAAATCGACAAGAAACAACCTTCCTCCATAACCTATTGCGTTCACTGCCGAATCTCCAGAGCCACTTACCTAGGAGGGCCCTGTTGAAAGGGGCCAATCTCCTAAACCCTAGGCCTCCCAACCTGAGGGGCCTACAAACTTGCTCCCATCGAACAAAATGATACTTGAACTCCTTTGCTCTACCGCCCCACAAGAAATTTCGTTGAAGCATCTCAAGTCTTCCAACGGTAGCCAAAGGGACAGGAAATAAGTTGGGAGAGTAGATAAAATGCTCTTCACTAGAGTAACTTTTCTCCCATTCGAAAGGTATTGCTTTTTCCACCCTGCCAGCCTTCTTTCGAATCGCTCAATCACCGGGTCCCAGCTTCCCACCCTTCTTTTCGAGACACCCAAAGGCAAGCCTAAATAAGAAATAGGGAAGGAACTCGTCCTACACCTTAAAACAACTGCGAGAGACTCCACCTCCTGAATATCCTCCACAGGGACAATAACACTCTTTCCCACGTTGACTTTCAGCCCAGAGACTGCCTGAAAGCAAGTAAGGACACATCGCAAATATCTCAACTTGGATACCTCAGCCTCACAGAAAACCAGAGTGTCGTCCGCGAAGAACAAATGAGAGATTTCCAACTGATAAGCTGCATCTGAACCAATCTTGAAGCCCTGTATGAACCCCCAAATCCACAACCCTCCTCATCAATCTACTAAGAGCCTCCATGACAATAATGAATAGAAAAGAGCAGAGAGGGTCTCCTTGCCTCAAACCACGGGAGCTGCCAAAAAACCCGGATGGGGATCCATTAACCAACACCGAAAATCTGACAGATGAGACGCAAGAAACAATCCATCGCCTCCATTTCTCTCCGAAACCCATCCTCTCTAACAGATAGAACAGAAAATTCCAGCAAACATGATTATAGGCTTTTTCGATGTCCAGCTTGCACAAAACACCAGGAATCCCGCTACTAAGCCTGAAATCCATTCACTGGCAATAAAAGCTGAATCCAAGATCTGTCTACCCCCAACAAACGCATTCTGAGAGTCAGAGATAACACTGTCCAAAACCCCCTTCAAGCGAAGCGCAAGGACTTTAGCGATCAGCTGACAAATACACCCAATCAGACTAATGGGTCTAAAGTCCTTAACGTTAGTTGCCCCTCCCTTCTTGGGGATAAGAGCAATAAAAGAAGAATTCAACGACTTTTCGATCCTCCCATTAGAGTGGAACTCATGGAACGTGCCCATAACCTCCTGACGAACCACCTCCCAACTCTCCAGAAGGAACCTTATAGTGAAACCATCCGGACTTGAGGCTTTGTCGCCATTGCAACTCTTCAACGCCAAAAGAACCCCTTCCTCCGTAAAGGGTCTCTCAAGCCTTTCCTTATCCTCCACTGAAATAGAGTCAAAATGAAGACCATCGAGGCGTGGCCTCTAACGAAGAGGCTCAGTATACAACCTCTGATAGAAAGAAACAATCCCCGTACGTAATTCGTTCTCAGAACACAACATTGTTCCATTTGCACACATCTGCCTAATATGATTGCCCGTACTATTGGGCATTAGCTGTATGATGAAAAACTTAGTATTACGGTCACCCTCTTTGAGCCACAAGGCTCGAGACTTTTGTCGCCACGAGATTTCCTCTATAATCGCAAATTCGCCACATTCAGCCTGACAAGCTGCTCTCCTGTTACGTTGAGACTCAACAAGACCACTAACTGCTTCTGATCTGGCTAACTCTGCAATTTCAGCGAGGGCTCTATTCTTCCTCCATTCCAGATTACCAAAGACCTCCTTATTCCATGTTTTGAGTTTATCTTTTAAAAGGCGAAGCTTCCCTGCTAAAATGAAGCTCGAAGTTCCCACAACCAAATCCTCCTCCCACCAAGACCGTACCAACCCCTGAAAATCCACCGCTCTAAGCCACATATTCTCAAATCTGAAAGGGGTACGACGTGAACTCAACCCTCCATAGTCCAAAACCAAAGAAATGTGATCCGACGTAACCCTAGCTAGAGTGGCCTGAACAGCATCCGGAAACTTCTTCTCCCACTCTCCAGAGAGTAAAAATCTATTCAGGCGGGAGAAGGTAGGCGTCTCCCTCCCGTTGGACCAAGTAAAAGAAGTACCCTCTAATGGAAGATCAATAAGCTGAGGACCATCAATGAACTCCGAAAAAAGACTCATAGCCGGGGTCCATGCTCCCCCAGTAGATCTCTCCGACGGGGATCCCACCACATTAAAATCTCCTGGGACACACCAAGGCAAAGGCCACCTCCCCTTCACCCCACTAAGCTCCTCCCACAAAACAGGCCTATCGCAATCATGCACCGGCCCATACACACCAGAGAAGACCCAAGGAAAACCGTCCTCCTCCATTTTGAAGACACTAAGACAAAAAAAAGTGTCCCCCTGCAAACATCCGCCTTTGCCATCCATCTCCTATCCCACATGAGAAGAATGCCTCCCGAAGTCCCTACTGAATTCAGTGTCTCCCACTCCACGAACCGATTTCCCCAAAGACTTTTAACCACACGGTCAGTCATAGATTTGATCTTCGATTCTTGAAGGCATACCAAATGGACCCCCCATTTTCTCACCGCCATCTTCACCACCTTCTTCTTGCCTGGGTCATTGAGACCTCGAACATTCCAAGATAGGATTCGTAGCTTCATGGAAAAACAGAATCACCCTCCTCCCCCAACCTCCGCCCTCCCTCCTCAACACATCCTCCATCCACCTCCCCCACGAGTTTCCTATCATAGTTCACATCAAAACAAAGGTTTCTCAGCTCCCTCTTCCCTTTCCAAGGAGAATGACCCTTCTTTTTTCTATTCCTCCTTCTAGAAAACTGAATCATCTCCCTTCCTTTCCCTCTACCGTGGCCTGAAGGATTGCTAAGGCCTGATCCCGGTTATCATTACAAGAAACGCCCAACAATTCACTGGTGACCCCAATATTTTCCAAAACCCACTCCTTGCCTAAGTCACCATACTCCTGTCTATCAACGTTGCAATCCAAACCCTCCGAACGCATAACCGCCAGAGGATCAACAATCCCCAAATTAGAGTGACACTCCTCCTCCCACAAAATCATGTCAAGAGGCCTACCTTGGTCATCCCTACTCCCTCCCTCATAACCTTCCCCAGCCTCCTCTGCCTCGTCACACCAAGACTTCCAGTCCTTAGAACTTTCCACCCCATCTTCATGAACAGCTGTGAAAGGGTCTGGATCAACTGTAGGGAGATCATTCTGATGCCTGTGTTTCTACAATTCCTTGATTAACAAAGAAGCCGCATCATCACTGAGGGTTATGCGAAAATCTTTGCCCACACAAACTGTCAACAAATTTGTCACAGCAGTCTCGGATGACACTATAGCACCACCTAATGGAGGACGCAGCCCCAACTCAGGGTCAGACAGCCCACTTAATTCATCCCCGGAAGAACCCAACTGAGAAGAAGTAAAATCAGAACAAGGGCTAGAGGAATCATGCCCAACACAACCACTATTAAATTATACTATGTCTAAACCATTAGTGTAATCTTCACTTGTTTTTATCTTAAATAAAAGCGTATAATAAAAACTACAGTAGGAATAAATTGTCTTAAGATTGTTGGAGAATATATGCTGCATGTATTACTATTTAAGATAAAACATGATTATACTAAATAAATCAATTAGGATAATTAATTAAAAATCTAATATGCACATTAAAATAAATAATTAACTCCTAATATGCAAACAATAATTAATAATTAAACAACTTATATAGAACCTGGAGATCGAGGATATAATTTAATTCTATCTCCTTAAGACAATTTACGCCTTGTTGTACGGTTTCAATAATGCCTTGTCTCTTAGGATACAACGATCTTTCTTCAATTGGTGGCAGCACTACGAGCCAATTGAATTGGCGAACCAAACATTGTGTAATACTTTCTCCGATTTGACTCGAACTCAAACGAAATAAAATAACACTACAAATATGATGTGGACCAAGTCCAAACCATTAGGCACGGACCCATGACCATATGGCTTGAACCGACTGGACTTGGTTCAAGTTGACTGAAGAGAGAGGGAGAAATGAAATCTGAAAGATGAATTTTGCAAATGTCATCCCATGTTTATTTATAGACAAATGGCCCGCTCTGACACCAAGTGCAACCTTTCATCCGAACCAATACCAATTACATCCTTTAAGCCCAAAAGACACTGGACTCGTTGGTTCGATCCAATCAGTCAATGGGTGCACCTATTTGGTTCATAACCGCTTGCACCTATTCGGATTAACCACTAACCCAGACTACATTCATGTCAATGGGTGCACCTTTTTGGTTGATAATTATTTTTTAAAATAAAAAGAATAATCTCATTGACAGCCCAAGCCTAAGCCCAAGCCCAGAGTTGGGCTGGCCCGCCAAGCTGAGTTGGGGTGAGGCGGGCCACGCCCACGTGCGTGGTGGTGTGATTGGACCCAAGCTTGCCTAGGTCCTCCCCTTCTTACAAACTTGGGTGCCCAAAGGGCCCGATCCCAAAGTGACAAATTAGGAGTATTTATACTCACTTAGTTTTTCACCATCTTCCAATGTCGGACAAGCTTTTCCTGCAAACCCATTTTCACCTTCAAATGCTTCTCAAAGACCTCACTTTTTGACTTAATTTCTCATTCACCCTGCAACGGTTTTGAACAAGTAAATATACCACGCTCATCTTCTCTTGAAGAGGAATGTGTTCCACTATGGACCCACTAAAAACTCTTAGTGGGACCCATTTTTATTTTAGCCCAATGTTTGCTTGAACATACCCTGGTTTTTTGTGATGCTGATGTGTCTCAACTTCAATATTTGAGGTGTATCCTGACTTGTTTTCAGGCAGTTTCTGGGCTAAAGGTTAATGTGGCTAAGAGTGTGCTTGTCCCAATAGGGAATGTTCAGAATATCTCCTCTTTAGCTGCAGTTCTTGGATGCAGGGTGAGTTCTTTCCCTATTCCTTATTTAGGATTGCCCCTAGGGGTCTCTTCAAGGATAGTGGGGAGTTAGGATTCAATGATTGACAGGTATGCGAAGAGATTGGCAGGATGGAAAAAGCAATACTTATCCAAGGGGGGTAAAGTTACTCTTATTAAGAGTACGTTATCGAGCCTTCCCACTTATTTTCTTTCTATTTTCCAAATCCCTTATTCCGTTGTGGATAGGATTGAAAAAATTCAAAGGGATTTCCTATGGGGAGGAAGGGGCGATGAGTTCAAGTATCACCTTGTTAGATGAGAGCAAGTTTGCAAGCCTGTGAAACTGGGTGGACTTGGCATAAGACGATTAGTTCCTTTCAATCAAGCCCTCTTGGGTAAATGGTTATGGAGATATGGGAGGGAAAGACACCATCCTTGGCGCAGGTTAGTCTCTTGTCGGTTTGGGGAAGAGTATGGAGGCTGGTCTACACGTCCGGTTACCCTTGTGGGAGGAGTAGGGATGTGGAAGTCTATACGGAAGGGTTGTGATGCCTTTTCTGCTCATATTCTATTCAAAGTTCGTGATGGACATCGCGTTCGGTTTTGGGAAGATCTTTGGTGTGGTGATCAGCCACTATCTCGTACATTTCCTAGATTATTCAGTATTGCAGTTGATAAACACGTCTACGTAGCTGACTGTTATCGTCTTGATAGTAGTGGGATTACGTGGGATGTGCACTTTCGGCGCTCTTTTTAGGATTGGGAAATTGATGAGGTATGTGTTTTTCTGGATATTCTGTATCGGCAGGAGAGTGTTGGCAGAGATAATGACGATTTGATTTGGGTTCCTTCTTCCCACTGTCGTTTCGCAGTAAGGTCCTTGTTCTTATGTCTGTCTAATTTTGTTAATCATGACTTCTAGTGGAAAACTATTTGGCGGTCCATGGCTCCAACTAGGGTGGCTTTCTTTGTCTAGACCGTTGTTTGGGGAAAGATTTTGGCACTTGATAACTTGAGGAAAAGGGGCAATTGTATTGTTAATTGGTGCTGTCTATGCAAGAAAGATGGGGAGTCAGTTGATCACCTCCTTATGCATTGCCTTGTGGCAAACGACTGTTGGAATCTTATTCTTGGGTTGTTTGGCATGTGTTGGGTAATGCCACGATTTACTAAGGAATTGATTCATGTATGGAGAGGATGTCGTGTGAGAAGGGATGTACCCAATTTCTGGAGAATTGTCCCACATTGTGTATGGTGGTGCATTTGGAAGGAGAGAAATAGTAGAATGTTCGAAGATAAAGAATCGTCTACAGCAATGGTGAAACTTCACATTCTTTGTTCTCTTTTCAATTATGTGAAGAGCAGCTCTTGCTCTTCTTCTGAAGATTTAATTATTTTTTTGGATTCTTTGGGGCCTTAGTCCAGGTTCCATTTCTGTATAAGGGACGCGTTCCCCTTTTGAACGCCTTTTTTATGTTATTATTACTTATCAAAAAAAAAAAAAAAACTAGTTTCCAACATTATGTACGTTGAGTTGTGTCACATGTACAGCAAGGCGGGCCATGCGGAACTAGTGTGCATTGAGTGGTGTACGGCCCTCAAATCCTGCTCCCGACCTAGGTAGTGTACCAAGCAATTAGGATACCTTTTCATATTTAAATATGATCAATCAAGAGATCATGGGTGTAAGTGGAGACATAATATTGTGATATGGAGACATTGACAGGTCTCAGTATAGTATGGCCATGCATGAGGTCCATCTACCGTTTGGAAAGATTGCCTGTGTTAAACAAGAGTGAAGGGCTCCTTTGGAAATACAATCCATATGGACAGAGCACGAGTTTGTAGCAGACCTGTATGGAGAAAACCAAGGGTTGTCTATTGCATGAGATGAATTGCACTGATGGAGAATGTCCCATTGGCCCCTTGAAGCCATAGGCCTACTAGATACAATCGGATAAGAGAAAGATTTCTCATACATACAACAATAACATCACTGTCGGAATAGAGGGCCCCTCCCTTGATATGAAGGTAGAGGTCTTTTTAAGCATTTTGGTGAACTCGTGCAGCCAATCATCGATATTTATTGCTTGGCTTCTATATGATGATGGACGGTTTTTTAATACCCACAATTCCATTTCCCTTTTGTTGACCACCATCTAGTCTAAAAGCTTAAGCTGTTAGAGAGGGTGTAACTTTGATACCTCTGCCTAGACTTGAAGGGCAGGGATGGGAGATACCATTGGTGCTAGACATCTGTTTTATGTGTTAAATTAAACTTTCAACTTAATTCACCATGGATATTTTATGTATTTTTTCTTCAGGTTTTTGTATTATGAAATTTCCTTGCTCAAATTGTTATTTAAAATAATTTTTGTTGTAATTAGTAATTATGTAGGGGAAAAGAACATCCAATTCTTACTTTTTGGAAGAAAAGAAGTGCATCCAATTGTTGTTATGTGTTATTCTCTTGTTTCAAATGGTAAATAATGAGTATTAATACTTTTGTTGTTGTTGTTGTTTGAATGGGATATATTGATGATTTAAATTTGCACATATCGAGGAGTTGTGATTTAAATTGTTGTTTGATTTATATTGATGATTTTATAGTCTCTCTTTTTTATGAACTCAGGATGATTGAATTTGGCACTAACCATTTAACCCTGTAAAATCGTTTGGCATTGACATTTGGTGGATCTTTGGTATAGGATATTGATAGGAAGGATGTTGCTCTTAGCAAATTTAAGGGGAAGGTTCTACTGATTGTCAATGTTGCTTCGAAATGGTATTTTTTTCTTTTAAACTGTTTGGCTGCAGCATTTATTATGTACGATCAACAATCTATGTTACTTCTTTGATGTATATAATATCCAAGATCAAAATAAGATCTTTTCCATTAGCCTATATTCTTAAAAAAATCATTAAGTTATTAGACACTAGCTATCTAACTGGAGGTTTTGGCTTTGGATTCAGTGGTTTGACGACATCAAATTACTCAGAACTCTCTCACATATATGAGAAGTACAAAACTCAAGGTGAGTTGGATTTTTGAAGTCAAAGCGTGATATTTCTTTGAAATCTTTTTTATTTTCCCCTTAAATCCATTTGCATTATGTTTGAACTGTTCAAGCTGCAGTTGTTAAATCTGGCATTTTTGTTAACAGTCCAATAATGTGTGCATGTGAATCACCAGATTAGACATTTACCTTAATCTAAGCCAAAGTGCAACTAGACAGCTGAATTTTTTCTCTTAAGTATATATCTACTCTTATGTTACATGGATTCGGGTACATGTGCAGGTATGTATCCACGCGTCTGATATGTCAGATCCTCAAACAACACCACCTAGACACTGCTAAATATTCATATTATTTAATATTTCTATTTTATTTTCTAGAGTAAAATAATGTCTTTATGTAGCATAGTGTTCAATATTGGCATTTTACTCATTTTGAAACAATAATATAACAAAATTGAATTATTCGACTTGTTTTTTAGGTGCATGTCCAAGTAAAAGTGTCTGGCACATAACTCATTCCCAAGTCCGAGCAATGTGTGCGCAATAATATAATATAATTGAATTATTGGACATGTTTTTTAAGTGCATGTCTCTGTTTTCACTTACACATATACATTGCACATTGGTATAAAAATTTACTGGTGCTCCTGAATCTAAAGCGGATCCTTGTCTGTGCACAGCATATTAGAATTGCCATGTGTAACGCTATGATACTTTCATATTTGATGAGAAAATTCTGCAGTTGTACAGAACATATCTGACATGTATTGATTCTGAGCTGGATGTGATATTTCATTAGCTGATTTTTTTTGTGTATTTCTATATCCAAACCAAATCCAGTCTGTTGAAGGAGAAGCTCCGTGTGATGGTAATAAGAGTAATTTCCTCTTAATGCTTAATACCTGGACACAACGCACCCTTCTTTGGTGGTTCCCGCTTTACTTTCAAATACTGAATGTGTTAAGATGCAGATGCACCCGTCTTGATCCAAATAATGATTTTGTACCTATGATGGGTTAATGAGAACCATGTAGTTGATTCTGTTATGGCCAAAATGAATTTTCATATATGTGGTAGTTTATGGTGTATTGAAAATAGTCTTAGAAAGACCACCAAGGGCTGTAGCCTAGTGGTACTTCCTCACCTTCCAAACTAGAAGGTCGAGGATTCAAGTCCCACCTATTGGGGCAAAGTGGGTGTGTGAGTTTCCAGTAGGAAAAAAAAATCTTAGAAAGTTCTTGTCGTTCTGTTTCCTGCATCCCAAAAATAAGGACACTTGTGGGAAAAACAATTTTAAGCTTCTTCAAAATACTGCAATGTGACTTCAGTTTTCTTCTAAGAATGCTACTTTACTGGGAATAAGATAGGTATATTAACTTCTGATAGCAATTTGTTCATATATTTTAACGATATAGCTTCTTATATTCAATCATAATGATATATGTCCTAATCCAACAACATGCTGCCACTTTCTTCCCGCTTATGTTTCATCCCATTGAACATGAGATTTTGTCTTCTACGCCAAGATATTGTAATGTAGCAGGGCAATCCGCCGTTTCGGCTACCACAATAATATATTCCATTGCTCCCCTTTCCTGGAAGGTAGTCACTACAACGGGCGACTGCACATTAATGTAATGAGCATTTCCATCAACGAATAGTTACAGATACCGAATTGTTATAATTTGTAAAATAATGTCTTTAGGCCTCTGGTTTTCAGCGTTAAGCACATATTATCTACTTCCATATCTTCTTTGCTTTATCATAATGCTTTGTTCTAAATATGCACAAATCAACCCATCACTTGCATTTGATTTAGCTGTAAGAGATTAGTGGTCATTTGTTCAGACCCCAAACTACGGGTGTCCAACGACATATAGGGGCCAACTTGTTATTTTCCTATACTTCTATTTTACTGCTCATTGATACTGGCCTCCATTTTGCCATATTTTTCTCTTTCTATTCTGTGTGACCCGTAGTAATTATTTTATTGCTATACCTTCTATTTATTTTATTATTCTTGGGGATGAGGGGGTTGCTTGCTGAGACCTTTAGTATCTTTAGAATTTCAAGTAAATAAAGGCTTGCAAGTTATATGTGTGACAGTGTGGAGTTATATCACTAGTTTGGTACATGATTAACGGTAGAGAAGGAAAAAAAATGGATGCCTATGAATTCAGTTGTTTGGTTTCTGAAGTTATTTTCGTTTCTTTTTCTCCTTTTCCTGGCAAGTGGCAACCAAACAGAAGAAATGCTTCTGATATATGATACATATCAAAGAGGCAGTGCAGTATGGTTCTTAGAAATTCTCTACCATTAACGATACAAAGGAGATGCATATTACCATCAAATGAAGTTTTCTAAATTATGGCTCCTAATCAGAAATGGTCTGAGTATAAATATTCTTTCAGTGGTCATGAATACAAAAATTGGCCTAACAAGTACGTCTGCTTATCTCTGAATAGTGAATTGTTCTGAAAATTTTGATAAAGAGTATCCGACCTGAAATTTGCTGACCGAGTTATCCATATATTTTGTCAGGATTGACCCTTGCTGTGATATAACAACTATGTTATATGATGTTAGTGGTAGAATTTCGGTAATAGTCAGGTGCTCTTCTGTGCATGCATAGGATTACTCATAAATAAAGTAGATTAGGTAGTTTGAGAGTTTCCACAGAACATGAGGATTAATTTAGTTTATTGCAATTAATTTCCCAGACTACAATGGTATTGGCATAAGAATCTGAGTGATTTTATTTTGAACTTCTGGAAATAATAGGAAAAAACGGAGGGAAAATTTTTCCTGGCTTCAACAAAGACATCACCTTATTATGTGATCTTGCTGCAGGATTTGAAATTTTAGCTTTCCCCTGCAATCAGTTTGGTGGGCAAGAGCCTGCATCAAATCCAGAGATTAAGCAGTTTGCTTGTACAAGGTTTAAAGCAGAATTCCCAATTTTTGATAAGGTTTGTCCGACTGCCTTTCTCCTTTTTGCAACATTTCTGCAGATAGAGGATAATTCCAGGACTAAAAGTTGCCTATCACAGGTCGATGTGAATGGACCAAGTACTGCTCCGGTTTACCAGTTTCTAAAGTCAAGTGCTGGAGGATTTTTAGGTGATCTGATCAAGTGGAATTTTGAGAAGTTTTTAGTGGACAAAAATGGTAAGGTTGTTGAAAGATACCCGCCGACAACTTCACCTTTCCAAATTGAGGTTTGTTTCTTTACCGTTTCTCAAAAGTCTGGAAATACTTTATCAGATAATGCTTCGAAAAATGGAAGTGTAAAAAGTATGGTTGGAGGTCATAATTCAGCTTTAATAACTCTGCCTGGAATTTGCAAGGGAACTTACTTTTTGAATAATTAAGTTTCTTGTTGGTAAATTCAACATAGATAAAATTCAAAAGAACATTTTAGATAACTAGGAAATGAGATTTGTGGTGAAGTTTCTTGGAAACACCATCTTCAGGATATTCTTTATTCCTTTCTTTAAACTAATGTAGGTCACTTGATTTGTGATTCTTGATGTATTATGCACATTTGCATGTGTATTCCCCTTAATGTTTGATATTTGGTATACATTAAATAGGGCTGAATTGTTAGATTGATTAAATACACTGCCGCAGGCTGATAGAAAGGATCACAGTTTAGCTAGATTCTTAGATTGTTTTTGCACTCCAATTTAAGTGTTAGGTGGGGACTCTTGGTGCTAGTGTTTATGCTCCTATCCGGAATCTTGTAATCCTAATTTTTCCAGTGAAGTTGCTGTTTTCTTCTCCTGAATGATCCATTTTTCCTCTCATGGAGTGATCAAATGAATTTCAATTATATAAACGAAATGGTATCAAGAATTTCATATCTTTACTCTTTTGGCCGTGGCTTGGTGATCGGTCAAGATGTCTTGGGAAAAGAGAAGAAAGTATGTTAAATTATGACAGCCAACCTAAATCCTAAACTATTCTTCTTTCTTATCCAAATGCTTCCCAGTACTAGAAATAGAAAATCAAATTTTCTTTCTTTTTCTTTTCCCTTATTTCCTTTTTCTTATTTCCTTTTTCATTTTTTTATTGTTTTTAAGGAAAATTTCAAATTATTATAATTCTCCTTTTATCTTTTACAGAAGGACATCCAGAAGCTCCTTGCAGCCTGAGTATTGAACCCAACATAAATGTTCCGTCATCGGCCATACTGATGCGGGGAAGAAACCTCAACCTTCAGGAAACTGGATTCCTTGGGTTTCAGCCACCATGTCTCATTATGTTATACCTTGTTGTTATACCTTGTTTCTTTTTACGGCATTTTTGCTTTGTTTGTGAAAGAACATAAAGAGAGAAGTGGAAAAATAGTAGAAACTAGGTACCAAATTCGTGAAGTTGTGTGTTCGGTAATTTATTATTGTTGCGTTAAAAGCTGTGTTTTCTATTTCCTTTTCATGTTACCATAAGAGAACAGGAATGACATGCATGCCAAGTTGGTAGTACTACTTGTTAGTTAACTCAACTGCTTATATATTCTAATTGTATAATATAAAAATAAGAATGACACAATTGTATTATATATTCTATACCATCTCATTATGTTTTTTTTATTTTTTATTTTTATACTGTGATTATAATCTAATTTTAGTTGTCAATCAATTTATAGATTCAAGTATTTTTAAATCAGGTGCTTGCCATTTGATCCAAACACTTAAATTATTTTATAATAATAATATTGGAGAAGCTATGCCTAGGATTTTTACTACTTCATTGTCGTAAATAGGGTAAAAATCGTAACACTTTTCGCTATCTTAAAGGGTCACATAACCCATACTAACAAATAATTTCCATAACTAACAAAAGTGATTACTTTACTCGCAATAGTGTTCCATTGTTAACCCCATATACTAAGAACAATATTTAAAAATTTCATTACTTTTTAAAAATTCATCACATGATTCATATCACCTCTAATCCTTTATTTGTTGTCAAATAGTTAGCGGTGGGCACATAATCCGTGGAACCGCGAATTATACCCAGAAATCAGATTGGTGATGGATTAAAAAAATTTAAATCCGTAACTCATAGATCGGATCATGAATTAGGCTATTAAAATATGATCATTGAGATTTATATATATATATATACAAAGAATGTATTAGTTAATTTAATTTGTTAATGATTATTTAATGGACTCTATGAATGTATTAGTTAATGAGAAATTAATCATATTAATTAATGCTGATAAATTGAAATTTTATCAATCGATTATGGTTAAAAAATAAACAATATTAGACTATTTAGGAAAAACGTCAATCCAAGAATCGGATCCGATCGGTCATTCCATGGATTAGTGGTAAATTCAAATTTTTTCAATCCGTTGGGAACTATGATTAATGCCTAATCTAATCCGATCCGATTTGTGACCACTCTTTTAAATAGTAACGGGATACGAGCATGTGCCTGTCATGTGCCAACTTGTAAAGTAATATATGACCAAGATATCCTTTTAATCCCTTAATGATCAAAATGTCCTTTTAAACTCCAAATCAAGTCCATTAAAATTTGATTGTTTATAAATAATTGTAATATAATTTTCAATCTAATGTTAATTTTAGTATGCATATACATAACTTGAAACAATATAATCTAAAAATGAGAAAAGTGCAAGCTTTTTAAATATATATGGAAAACTAATATTAGAAAGAAAATTATTTTTATTTTAGCAATTGTTTTTTACTTTAACAATTGTTTCAAATATCTAATAATTTTAATTTCTAAAATATTTTTTGAATACTTTGATTCCACTTTGGCAAAGTTATATCATTATTCCCTTGATAAATTTTTTTTATAAAAAATTTCTAATTAAACAAATCTTTGAAGGTTTAATAAAATATGATTATAATGATCAAAATAGAAAACTACTTTAGCAATTTATATAATGAGTAGTTATAAAAATTAAAACTTTAGTTAAAAATATTAATATATATATAATATAATTTATCATTTTAATACTCCCAAAACTTGCCAATGGACATTAATATATAATTTTAAGGGTTAACTTTACAATTATATGCAACAATTGTCAGTTGCATCATTTTGTTTACTAAAATAATTCGTAAGGACTAAAATGACTATTTTGAGATAGTAAATCGGGTTTTATGATTTTAACTTTGTAATAATTTAAAAAGTCGATTTTAAGAAGGAAAAAAAAAAAAATACTACTACTTTTTTTTTTCCCCAATCCCATGTCAGTGTAAATATGTCTCCAAAAAGTCTCCGTCCGTGAAAATTTCCCTTTTCCCGTGTTCATTTGGGCAAAGATTTTTTGGACGCGCTGACTCCCCTCTATCTGAGTCTTCTCTCTCAACTCGAAACTCCGCAACAGACTATTCGCTTGCGTCTGATCTTTGGGCCATTTTTAGTTCCATCGATATGGTATACATCTCTCTACATCTATATACATATATCTATTTGTAGTTCATCCTGGTCATGGTTTAACCTGTTCAGTTATTAATCATATTTCTTTTACGAAACTAGGGTTTGGTCTATAATTGTAGTGTATAGCTTCATTTATACCAGATTAATGCTTTAGGTCTTTAGATATATTATTAACTAAGAAGCTTCTGGCCTGCAATTTGGGTTAAATTGGAAGATTGAATCACAGTTTTCTATCCCAAGCTATTATGTTTGGCACTGAACCTAATCTCCTATGTTTTCTTGGAGTGGCTCAATTTCTTTCATATATATAGTTTTCTTTCCCAAGCTGTTATTTTTGGTATATTGATATATTCTGTACAGGAGGTATGCCCCTCTTTATCTATTCACATGGACTTTGAGTTATAATACAACACTCAAGCCTAAAAAAGAAAAGAAAACAGAGAAACACCCAAATATAAGGTTTAATCTGTGGTCTTAAAAACTTCTTGAGCACGCGATTAAGCTGAATTTGTGTTCAGATATAATCCATATAACAGAATATGCTTGTTTGTTAGCTAATTAAGAGTGGTAGTCTTGGTTGGTTATATATGTATACACATTCTTATTTCTTTTGCTACAGTGAGGTTTGTGGTCTGCAACAAAGGTTCATTGAAAAGATTGTTGGCTCCACTTAGATGTTCTGCACTAGAATCAGCTTAATTTGATGATTACCGGTTTAAATTTTTTAAGATAGTGTGGTCTTCTTGCTCGTGTTTGTTTTCAGTGTGTTCGATGCATATCTGTATTAGACCCTACTATGAGAGTATCTTTGGCGCATCATTTTTTAGATATTGATTACGAGACTTGAAAACCATCTTCTCCTGCTTACCAATAATAGTTAGAGAGAGAAAGAGAGAGGACATGTTTTTTAGTGTGCATGCTTTGTAGATGTTAATGATGAGGCACAAATGCCTGCTTGGGACTTGTGCCATCATTATAATAACACCAATGACCCGGCTATGCGGCTGGTTGTAACAAAAATATGTCATATTATCTTTTGATAATATGATAGCATGCGAGGAAAATTAGCACAACAGACAACTATATTGCTGTCAAAAAGATTGATTAGTAGGATAACATTGTGTCATGATTCCATTATTATATTTTCCATTAGCACTTGCTATTGATTTAGTTTTATTTTTTTCTTCTTCATATACCTAGAAGAGGTTTCTGTTGTTCAATGCTAAGCTTTTTATGCTTCTTACAATAAGTTGTGCACTACCTTTTGATTTTCTCATTAAGGAATGTTCATGTATGTGGAGATATGTGCATGTACATATGCATACTTTCATAATTCTTCTTTGGTGAACATATCAGACCAGTTGAATGTCAAGAATGAGATTGAATTAAACATGGAAAGCTGATAAATCCTTCACTTTCTAAGGTAATCTTTTTAAAAATAAAACTTGAAAATTTTGTACAATGCTATACGAAAAATTCTCCTCTTGTCTATTTGTTGAACAATTAGGAGCTGTGTTTTATAGTTGTTCCAATACCGTTAGGTTACGCTTTCTAAAGTTCTCTTGGGTGGTGATGCAAAGCAATTCATTAGTCCCTTTTTTCAGTTTAATTCACTTTTTTCCTTACTTAGGAGAATGGAAACAAAGTATATGTTTAAAAATGTTTTATAAAAGTAGTTTTGCTTATACATATATAAGAGAAAAACTTGGACTGGCATGCTGTTAATGTTGGCGATAAAAAGGATAACACTATAATAACAGTGGAGCTGTTTAAAGTTGCAATGTCAATTTGGGTTGGATATTGATGGCAGTGTTGCAGTGGTAAGATTGATGTTGATGGTAGTGGATGATGAGATGGCAGTAGTGTTACAGGTGAGAATAATATGGTGGTAATGATGGCGGTGATGTGGTGTTAACCTATATTACATGTACTCTTCAAAAGTAGTGAAATACCCAAGTCGGACACGTATTGCTCGAATATGGGTATAGGATATGTGTCCGACACTTTTGGTTGGACATGTACTTAAAAAGCGTATCCAATCATTCAATTTTATAATATTTCTACTTTAAAATGAGTTAAATGTCTATATTGAACACTATGTTACATAAAAACATTACCTTACACTAGAAAATAAAATGAATATTTAGCAGTGTTCAGGTGCCGATCTGTTTGGAGATTTGATACGTCCGATACATGGATACATTTCCATACCTGAGACCATGTAACATAGGTGTTAACTATCAATACTATCCAATCTATGGAGTTTATGTTTGCACTGTAATGACGCCACTGGTGGTGTGTTGACAGTTAGTTTGATTTTAATAGCGTTGCATGTAATTGTTGTGTTAGTGGAACTAATACATTACACATTCTTTGTTTTGAAAGCAATTATAATATTTTAGTTTGCAAAATATACTTTTCTGGGATCTATGGAGAAGGGCATGAGTACTGTATTTCAACATGAAGCTGGTGTATCAAATAAATGTCTTCCTCAGAGGCTAGACAAAGGATATGGCTGTATACAGGTGTGGATGTGAATGCAATTATGATATGTAAAACCAACCACTTGAGCCTATTTGTCGTCCACTATAAGAGGTTATGGTCTCAATTTGGAACTGGGATATTGTTCTACCTCATTACAACACTTGCAATTCTCTCGTGAATTCTTGTAACAGAAACTTGGCATTGTTCTAAACCTTTACCTACTTTGGGACAAACTACTACAATTTTTTAATTCATGAAACAGTTTGTAAAGTTGTCATAGAAGACAAAAGATATATTATCAACAAAATTTACGGATAGAAATTAATAGGAGATTAAAAGAAAGAGCTAGATCTACTTGTTTTACACTTTTACATACTAAATATTTGTAATCCATCTCATTTTTTTTTTTTTTTTACGAGTTGGTACTCACACCCCTTTTAGTATGAAAAGCTGCATCATTTGTCTTCTTTTAGTTTAAGTCATTCTACCATGGTGTTAGAAGGTTAGTATTATTCAGGGAGGGAAGGAGGGGGAGAATGTAAAAGGTTTAATTAAGTGGGATTTGGGGCACTCAGCCAGTTTCCCATATGATGATGCAGATAGCAAAGTTTGATGTAAAGCAGTGATGTAATATACTCCCTCCATCCCAAAAAAAGTGTCCAACTTTGAGAACTGTGACTCACAACAGTTCCCAAAGCAGGACACTTTTTTGGGGACGGAGGGGGTATCAGAATGGTGAACATGAAATTGTTTTTGTTTTGATAATAGTGTTAGTTCAACCAGTGGTAACAAACGAGTTGTACGCACTTTTGAAAAAAATATCACGTGAGAATAATATGTGTAATATGGACCGTAGTGTGTTATGATGGATATAAAATTACCCTTGTCACCCCCTGAAAGGTAATAAACCTCTCTTGGAATTATGCATACCAAACTTGACCAATATCTTATCAATATAAGCAGCCTGAGATAAGCCCAACATTTTATTTTTACGATCTCGCAATAGCTTAATCCCTAGAATGTAACTGGCTTCTCCCAAGTCCTTCATATCAAATTGATTGGATAACCAAATCTTTGCTGTTGATAACATTCCTACATCATTCCCTATTAGTAGTATGTCATCAACATATAAAAGTAGAAACACCACCACGTTTCCTTCACTCTTATTATATACACAAGATTCTTCCGGATGCTGATCAAATCCAAAAGATTCGACTCCTAGATCAAACCGAATGTTCCAACTACGAGACGCTTGCTTAAGTCCATAAATAGACCTATGTAACTTGCATACCATATGCTTTTGGCCTTTTGCTATGAACCCATCTGGCTGCATCATATAGATGTCTTCCTCAAGATGACCATTCAAAAAGGCCGTCTTGACATCCATTTGCCAAACCTTGTAATCGAGATGAGCTGCAATGGATAAGAGAATACGAATAGACTTAAGCATGACTACTGGCGAAAAAGTCTCCTCATAATCGATACCCTCTTTTTGAGTAAACCTTTCGCAACAAGCCTTGCTTTGAAGGTTTCAACCTTCCCATCTGATCCTCTTTTTCGCTTATAGACCCACTTGCAATGTATAGGTTTAATATTTGCAGGTGGTTCTACCAGCTCCCAAACCTGATTAGAGTACATAGACTCCATCTCAGCCTTCATAGCATCTTGCCAAAGTCCCGAGTCATAATCATTCATAGCCTCTTCATAGCTGGAGGGATCTTGCTCTTCTGGGATCATCTCGTAAGACTCTCCCAAGAGCGTTAACTTATCAGGTGGCCTGATAACCCTCCCACAACGCCGAGGTTCCAGTATGGTAAGAGGTTCTGGATTTGTGGTATCCGGTGTCTCATTAGGCATAACTGTTATGTCAACTCTTTGATTGATTGGTGTATCTATCAACTCCTCTAAAACAACTCTGCTTCAAGAATGGTGATTCATTATATAATCCTCCTCGAGAAAAACAGCATTCGTGCTAACGAATACTTTTTGCTCCTTAGGATCATAAAATGAATAACCCTTTGTACCCTTTGGGTAGCCCACAAAAAGACAAACATCTAATCTTGGTCCCATCTTCTCAAGCTTTTCTCTCCACATATGTGCATGACAGGGCTTGGATGAGTTGGTAAGGTAACGACTTGGGTAGTCACATGTCCGAGGTTCGAACCCGTCCATCTCCATTAAAAACCCTGGATTTCTTGGTGCATGCTATGGGGCCGGCTGCTGCACCCTTAGTTTGTAGCTTGGGGTGGGTCCAAAGGGCCCTACCCAAGGGAGTACTGAGTTTCAAAAAAATATAAAAAATTATCCTTGTCGTCAACCACTGAAATACAGCCATTCACCTAAATTACTTTCCCTCAAAAATAAAACAAATATATACTGGAACAGATAAATATAGATGCCCAGTATCTTAATGGGTGCTTGTAGTTGTTGGTCAGTGCTTCTGCTTTGATTTTAAGTTTAGTCATACTATGCTGACACTACAGTGGTCTTATAGAGAGGAACTACTCTTTTCTTTTGAAATGTCCCTATTAATCCATGGTGCATCTTAAGTAGACAAAATTGGCATTTTTGGGGCTAATTTCTATCATTAAGGTTTTATTATGTGTTGATTGTAATGTATTTCTATCATGCTCATTTTCTTTTATTCTCAGGCGTTGATCTCAGTTGATCATTGGATGTTAAATATTGACACTTTTTGTTAACAGTGGTTCTTGATATAACTTGTTCAGATTTTGTTTTGTTTTCCCTTTTCATATGCAGGCCAACAAGCATACCATCGTTCTGATGCAGACATCTCAGAACAGAGCAACTAGAACATTTATGGATTATGAATCAATAAGTCAAGCAATGGAGGGTATGATTTACAGTATTGTTGTTCTACACAGTTTCCATCTATGTTAC
Organism: Cornus florida; assembly: GCF_030987335.1. Lineage (NCBI taxonomy): Eukaryota > Viridiplantae > Streptophyta > Magnoliopsida > Cornales > Cornaceae > Cornus > Cornus florida. The sequence goes on from NW_026775574.1 coordinate 106,700,567, forward strand.
TCATGTAATTCATTTCGCTTCGGAGACTTGAAATTATTACTTGGAATGACATAAGCATTGAGCTGCTCATAAGCTACTGTAAAAGACTGTTATCTGGCTTATAGTGGAGTTCACAACCCACTTTGAGAGTGCATACATAATCAGCTAACCTTAAAAAATAAAAAAATAAAAATGTCTGAAGACATTTTATTTTTTTATAATTAAGAATAACATAGAAAGCTTTTTTACCATGAAGAAATAGGGACTTCTAGTGAATTATAGCTTTTATATATGTTACATGGACTCAAGCACGTGGGTGGGTGCCAGCAGGCAACGAAGCGCTGGACATGTCGAATCAGGAACAAATGGTTACAAGGACACCACTATATATTCATATTATATAATATTTTTATGTTATTTTCTAGACTAAAATATCTTTATATAACATGGTTACAAATATTGGCGTCACTTTTTTTTGACAAGTATTATAAAGAGAGCTCGAGAGGGTAGCGCAACCCCAAAAAACTGCACAAGGACCAAATAGGGCCCCTAATCACTTAACATATCCACAAAATCCAGATTTTCTGTTTTGCCCCCGAAGCCAAAAAAATAAAGTGTGAAGGATAGAGAACTTAAGCACACCAATAGGAGTTTCCTGTCCCTCATAGGATCTCCTATTTCTTGCCCTCCACAAGGACCACCATAAGCACAAGGGCACAACTCTCCAAGCATCTCAGGCCTAAACTCCCACTGAGCAACCTCTTTAAGCCTCAAGGGCACTCGTCGCACTGTGAGGCATAACCCAATGAACCCTGAAAGGCCTAGGAGTATAGCCCAACTATTCGAGCCACCGGACAATGAATGCGTTTGATTTATTTGAAACAATAATATAATAAAATTGAATTTTATGATATACCTTTTAGGTGTGTGTCCAATTAAAAGTGTCGAAGTTGAACACATATCTCATACGCATGTCTGTGTAATGTGTCCCCTAACGCAGAGACTTCATTTACTTTCAAAGAGTCCATGTAACATGTATACATGGTGTATGTCATGAGTGATTTTTGTTCTGTGAGATCTCTTAGTTGCTATTGATGCTCTACATTGGAGAGGTAATTTGCGTAGTGTATCCATGCTATTATATTGTGTATATCACGAGTTATCATTCATTAGAGGTTATTACATTGCTGGTGGAAACTCAAGGAGTCAGCATTGTTAATGTAGAACTTAGAATGTTAGTTAAATATTTTTTGTGTTTGCCTTGCATAACTTATCAATCTATAGATCTAACTTACAGAAAACATATATGGATGTAACAAGTTGGGATTATTTAGGTACTATGTTCACGGAAGCAATAGCTATAAATGCACCAGAGCAGTTAGGAAATATTCAAGTACCTAAAAGGGCTAGCTATATCAGAGTAATTATGTTGGAGTTAAGTCTTATAGCTTCTCATTTGTTATGGCTTGGCTCTTTCATGGCCGATATTGGTGCGCAGACCTTCTTCTAAATTTTTCAAGAATTAATATATATTATAAATATCCATGTCATTGTTGTGTTATGTCAGGGTTCTGCCCCACATCTCGTGTCCATACCTGATCTACTTGGGATTAGATTTTTAAATTATTGGTTATTCTGTTTTTTTATTTATGCATTTCTTATATTGTTTTTGGTAACTTCTTTTTGAAGCTATTTCGATATTTATTTCTTTGATGGACGGATTGTTTTGCAAATGAATGAGTGGCTCCTTAACTGTAATTTGAATCTAACAAACAATTGATTTTTCATTTTCTGATACAATATTATGTATTTCATAAGACGTGATTATATTGTTGGTGGTTTACAGGTATTTGTGGACTATATGAAAGGAAACTCAAGGAGCTAAATCCAGCCATCAGGAACATCACTTATGATATTGCAGATCTCTACAATTTCATTGATGGCCTCGCAGACATGAGTGCATTAGTGTACTCTCTCTCTCTCTCTCTCTCTCTCTCTCTCTTTCTTTCTCGTCTCACATATTTGATAGGGTTGCCACAAAGCGTGTAACCTAGCAACTGCATAACTGTTTAAGTTGTGTAGATGAAGTCTTAAAGGCTCCATTTGGATTGAAGGATTTGACATAAATGGATTTATGGTTCTATCTTTTAAAGGATTATAACATAAATTTAGAGCGAGTAATTCAGGTTGAAGTTTTAAACAATAAGTACATTAATATTAGAGGATTTCAAATAACAAGGTGTAAAGTGTTTTTTGCAATCCATGCCGACATGGATTGCAATCAAATATGTCTATCCTGCCTTTAGTATAATATCCACTTGAGTTTTGGCATCGAACTTCAGTAAACACTCTTTTGTTTAAACTCAAATCCCTTCATTGGAAATCCATTAATTTAACAAAATGGAGCTCAAAATTTGGGTAAAAAAGCTCTCTCTATGAAGATATCATGACCTAGACTGGGTAAAAGAAAGCCAGTTGTCAATTTGGCTTTCCTTTATGTCATAATGAGATTCTTTGCATCATTTATCAACTGGCAACCCTCTTTTTGAGATACATTTTTGCATGCATCTATATCAAGAGTTTGGCTGCAGCTTGTGTGTGCGCGCACCCACATCCATAGGACAACGATGCTCCTGTGGGATGATATGGTTATTGCCTCTACTTTGTTCTGGCTTGAAGTTACAACGGCGTGGTTCAAACTTCACATAGCAACATAGTAAAGTGATGCAATTACTCAGTGTGGTGTGATATGATGATTTATGTTTCTACCTGGTTTGGCTTGCAGATACGACCACTCAATTCAGGCTTACCTGCCATATGATCGACAGTGGATTAAACAGCGAACATTTCAGCATCTCAAGAAATTGGCACATTGATATGCTACGGCAACATTCCTCGACTATTAAGCAGATACTCTATGAAATGGAATCTATAAGTACAGATTAGAACTTTTATTTGGCCCAAGGTTGTCTGCTATAAATTCGCAGCTCTTGTTTTCGTCCCTACATACATTGCACCTGTGGTATTATACTTAGTTTGAGGTTGAAACCAGGTAAAGCTGCTCAGTCAGTGCATATTGTAGCCTTGTACTTTCTTCATGTCAGGATCTTCATGTTGGTGTTGGAATGTGTACCCGTATTCTTGTGTAAGCATAAACTGTTCGGTTGTCTGATAGGTTTGAGCTGAATCACTCTTTTAACAGTTCTACGATTCGTTTTTTTATTTTTTAAAATTGTAGTTGAATTGGTGTTCTACGATTCGTTTCCTTGGGAATATTTCTCAGAAACCTGGTAAATCAGGCACCAATTTTGAAGGTGCTTATAATTTGTTTACAGAGAATTTAAATTCAACTGCATTGACCAAAAGCTACTCAAGCTCCAGTCATTCAAACTAGGAATAAAAATGTAGGTCAATCTTCTAAACGTTTTCAGCCCATGAAACTCTATTTGTTATTGTAATAAGGTGTATCATTTTAAATTCTATTATTGTCAGTGAAATAGACACTGGAAACAGATTCTATTGGAAGAATGTCATCTATAAACAATAAATATCCCAATACACATAGGAAACCCAAGGAAAGGAAAAATAAAAACAAAGACGTTGTTGTGAGTGTCAATTTTGTTTGGTTAAGCAGAAATGACTTGAATTATGTGAAAATTCCACTGGATTCCTTGGGGCATCAAAACCCTAAGATATCTAATGATAGATAATCACTTCAGAACAGCACAATACTTGGGGGTGTCAATTTTGACACAAGTGTCAAAATTGCCGACTGAAAATGTTAAGACCGTGTGATTGTATATGCATTTATTATTTAGTTTCTTGTTTTTTTTTTTTTTTAGTTTGTTAATCATGCATTGAGCTTGACTATTTGAAGATCATGTTGATTATTAAATCAGATAAATCAAAATTGGAACATAATTTTAATATTTATTGTTAATGATCACAAGAATTCAAGTAGTTTGAAGTAAGAGTTCCTTTATTTATTTTTTATTAATGACGCACTATTAAAATTATTAAAAATACACACAAATATTTGTGAAATAATATCAAGAAATGAAAAGAAGATATTATTTAATATACTGCAATTTTTCATGAAAATGACTATCTATAAAATTTGTTTGGAGCTACCAAGACAAAAATAGTCAATAAGAAAATCAATTAAAAGTCTTGGGAAATAGCTAACCTCACAAGAGAGTGAAAGCATTAATGAAAAGAAAGAAAAGATGAAATGAAAATTATTAGCAGAAAAGATGAAAATTATTAGCAAATATGTTAAAAGCACGATGTTTAAATCTTTTTGTTATAAAACACGAATTTGCACTTCTTTATATTTATGTCAAGTTTATTTATTTTTTTTTTGAAGGGTAAATGTTAGTTAAGGAGTTTGTTGGTGCTCAGTCTCGAACCCATACATTCCAAGAGTCAGCAGGAGGCATCTACCAGCTAGGCTAAAAGACTTTAACCATGTTTATTTATTTTGTGCACATAGTTTTTGAGTTAATTTCTAACAAATCGTAAATGCACAATTATTGGTTAGTAAGTTATGAGAATTTTTTAGTTTGTTAAGTTTGATAAATTAAAAAATCATAACTATATGCATCCCTTTAGAAAAAAAAAATTCTATAGGTCCGTACAACCCATCGTATTTAGCCTGAAGTCCGTCCAGCCCGAACGCATCAATTGCATTTGCATCCTAGTACACAATAAGACTTGGCTGATTTTCTTCTAATTTCCGGTGTTGAACTCTCGCATCTTCCTAAGGAAGGTAAATTTCATCAATTTTCTTCTTTGGAAATAGAACATAGTAATTAGAAATTACATATTAAAATCCCAATTCTGTTTAATTTTATCAACAGATAGAAGATTTCGAGCATCAAACCCTAGTGTTATTTACTGATTCATTCTTTTTCTTTTATCATCCCTAGCTTTAAACTTGAATTAATATGTTGATTTTCGATTTTAAGAGATGATCAAAGTGTCGAAAGTCACCGTTTGTCAATGTTATAATCTACATTTCTGCACTCTATATTTTAGCAGACGGTTCAAAGCATCCAAAGATCAAATCATGGAAGATATAATTGCGGCACTTCTTTGTATGCTTCTTCTTGTAGCCCTAATTCCCCTTTATCTGTGGAAACGGCGTCAGGTTTCTCGATCCCCCGATGAACATGAACATGAAGAAGCAGCTCAGGTCTGATTTCCTGTTTCCTTATTGGATTTTTTTTTTCCTTTCCCCATCAGAATAATAGGTTCTTAATTTATTATAAATAAAGATTGGGTATGCAGAGCTGATAATTTTTTGTTTTGATTTTAGAAAAAACTTTAGGTTATATTAATTGTATATATGATGCAATGTATCTAGTGGGATGCAAAATATTGTTAAAATCTTGTTTTTGATATTTTAATAATTTTAGTTTATTAATTTTATATATATGAGGCAAAGTATGTATGCAGAACTGATATTTTTTTGGTATTCAGATTGTAAACAAGTTTAGTTTATTATTTGTATCTACAAGGTACAGTTTCTTTACCTCTTCTGATGTCTGTTACTACGTCGAACAACTAGCAGGTTAGGCAGAGGGACACAGTCGTACGGGCCACTGGTGCTCGTCGGATGCGAAGAAGACCAGCTTCTGGTGCCAGCACATCTTCAGCCCCAGTAGTAGAAGGTTGGTGGTGTGCTACTTTTCCTTTCTTTTATGCGTTCCTCCTTAAAATGATGAAATAATTGGCTCTTCCGTTTCAGTCCAGATAAGTGTACTCACCTTTGCCATCAAAGGAAATCTTATTCATCGTTTCATCTTATTAGTTATAGTTACCTGAATGGTTGTTGTTATTGTTTGATTCGTTAGTTATTGTATATGTCATTTGGACTCTTTGGATTGAGTGAGCTGGCAACTCTATAAAGCAAGGAAGTAGAGATTTTTAGTTTAGTTTTTAATGTTTTATGATTATAAATGTTCAGATTTTGAATATGTTAAAGGTAGTAGTAGTACTGGCTATAGAGCCAGCTATCAACCTATCTTCAAACTGTTGCAACATCATGTATATTACATGTTTGTTCATGAAGGGCTTCTGCAGGGATTTAATCTATGGGTTACATTGCTGAGGGGTTTAAGTAAATTTTCCCCCCTTTTTTACCTCCTTTCTCATTTTCCTTTCTTTTGGTGTGAGTGAGAGAAGAGGGGGAGTACCCTCTTACCAAGTAACTAGCATCAAATGAAGAAAAAATATTGTCAACCACGAGGAGAATAAGAACTTTCAAAAGGTTTTCATCAATATTCAACCTTAATTTTCTTGAAGGTATTATTGCCTCTATGATTCCTTATGGTATGTTTAATATTATTGTATTGGGACTTGTGAATGCTCTATTTTTTAAAAATATGTAAATATTATAACACATAAGAACTCTCTTGGACCTCAGGATTTGCATATGAGTTAGAATGCATTAAATAATCAATCCCTTAAGTACTATGTAATTGGAGGCTGACACGTGGGTAGTGAAAGTTTTTTTTTTTTTTTATTTAAATAATAATAAATTTTGGTGCAGAAGTTGTTGATGGAAGTGATGACGAAGCTGCTGGAGATGAGTATTATAATGCTAAAGCATCAAAGAAGAGAGAAAAGAAACGGCAAGAGCGTGAAGCTCAACGACAGGTGTTGGGGCATCTCTTATTATACTTTCTTCGTCTTTATTTTATGTTTTATAAATTTTTCAACTCATTTTTAATTTTCCAATTTAAAAGAAAAAAATGTATCTCGTTTCTAGGTATTATGTGGGAATGAATTAGATCAAGTTTTATGCTACTTATAACTGTAGACTTTTAGTTGAACATCTGTTCACATCATTAAGAATTCGAACAAAAAAAACTATTCAGTCTAACTCAATTTTTCAGTTGAATACAATTCTCATAATTAAGAATTCTATATAAGATTTATTTAAAATACAATAATTCACATTTCAGAAAATGTCAATCATTGCTATTGATGTTTGTAGTAATCCTTGGCTTTTTTACTTTGATGTTGTATCTTTTCTTTTCTTTTTCCCTCTCTTTTTGGAGCATCAATAGTTTTATGATCTAAATTTCACATGGTTGATTTTCAAGGCTGAAGAAGCAGGACGTGAATCAAGGCAAACAAAACAAGACCGCTATTCAGAAATGCGGCAGAGAAAGGATGAGGAGCGTGAAGCACAAGAGCGTAAGCTGGTTGGTTGATCTTCTGCACTTTGTGGGTTACAGTGTTGGATTCCTTGTTGATGAAATTGGACATTATTTATTCAGGAAGAAGAAATCAAAGCCCAAAAGGCCAAGGAGGAGGAAGTAGCTGCGTTAGAGTTTGAAAAATGGAAAGGTGCATTTTCAGTTGATGCTGAAGGTACCACAGAAAATGAAGTTCAAGATGGCAGTCAGGGCATGCTTTTTGATTTTGTGGAATACATTAAGGTAATTTTAAGACTGGTCTTGGTAAGCAGCACCTCCCCCCCACCCACCACCACCACCACCACCACCACCACACCCACACACACCCCACATATGTATGTTGGCACTTCTACTTTTCTTCTCATTACAGTTCTATTTATTGTGGTACATGAAGTACGCCAGCATGACAGAAAATATAGGAAAGAATTTTAGGAGTTCTTTTACTGGTCTATGGACAAGGAAGCATAGATATGTCAATATGTCATCATTTGATAATGAAGCTTACAAAGTAAAGATGGTTGTGGGCTGATTTCGTATATATGATCTTTCAGAAACACAAATGTGTCCCCTTGGAAGATCTTGCTGCAGAGTTCAAGTTACGCACTCAGGTACTTCAAGTACATTTTTCCACCCTTCTTCCTTTCATCCCTGTAGCCATAGCACTCGACAAGGTTTTTGATTGGTTGTTAAATTAAGTACTGCGATTTTCATTTTTGTTAAACAATAAAGGAACGGAATATAGCTCAGTTGCAATTCTTTAATATATATTTATGCCTACATGCGTGGGCATATGTTTATGGAAGTCTTCGGAATCTCCTATCCTTGTTTGTGATGGTACCACGATGTTATAATTTTATGCGGTGTGCACTTCTTAACACTTCCTAACTATACCATGCAACTTTGGGCAAATGCAGGACTGCATCAATCGGATAACCTCGCTAGAAGATATGGGTATGATATGTGACATTTTCGTTGATTTGCATTGAACTCTTTGTTTCTATCAATCAGGTGCTTGTATCAACTACTTTGGCTCAACATACTCTATGACTTCAGCCCATGAAAACTTGTCCCTGGTCAAAACCCGATGCACTATCTGCTCTAAGTTATGTCAATTAACGCTCTATATCTTATAATTAAATTGGAAGTTATTTCAGATTTGTCTGCATGGATGCCCATGTTTCGACTATATTTCTAGCCTTTTTGCTGTTCCTTATTTCAGCTTTTCTTGCCACATTTATATGTTAATTGTTTCATACACATACGCTTCAATATGTGGTCTGTTTTCTGCTATTTTGTGTGTGTTTCCATTTTTATTTTTTTTCCTTGTCAATTTCTGCTTTTTGTTTCCAGGGTCGTCTTGTTTTCTGCCATTGTCTAAATAATTGTTGTTTTTATTAGGGCGGCTGTCTGGTGTCATGGATGATAGAGGGAAATACATATACATCTCACAGGAAGAAATGAAAGCTGTTGCTGACTATATAAAACGTCAGGGGAGAGTTAGCATCTCACACCTAGCTAGTCAGTCCAATCAGTTCATAGATTTGGAGCCAAAAGCCCAGTTTGTCGAGGAAATCAGCAACACTGAGGATATTACTGTTGCTTGACTCAATGTACGTAATTCACTTTCTGTTAGATAGTTGAAGAGAATTAACCTAATTGTATAATACAAACTAGAGATAAAATTGAATCTGATTTGTCTATTATATGACTTTAGAAGATGAAATTAACAAGTAAAGGACTGAGATGCTCTTTTTATATTTGCAGGTAGAGAAATCCCAGTAAATTAGTTTTTAGTCAGGTGAAAAGTTTTTAACTCTTCAACTTTTTGTAGTTTTTGCTTCGTTGGATTGAAGAAAGTGTTCCCAAGGCCGCCTGCATCACTCATCTTTTGAGCTTGTTCAGCTGAGCCGTGTTTGGTTCACATGGATAAAAATGTCATGGAAAAGGTTGTACACAGTAGTCATTGTACTTGGATTGCCAACTTAGTAGATGCTGAATTACTTGGGTATAGAGGCAGGCATCAACCTCACTGTTATATGAGCTTTCATCCAATTGAATAAGTTTTATAGTCTTATTGCTTCTCCTAAGCATTATTGAAAATTAGCACTTCTGTAGTTATGATGTTTCTCTGAAATTGTCATTTGCAAGTCACCTAATTGATAGGATTGATCAGCAATTGGAATGACAGCTGGTATTATTTTACATGTTTAAATAGCATAAATATACTACAGCAAAAGCAAGCAAGCGTGGGTAACAAGACAGCATTATTGGCTTCCATGTTTTGCATTGCCTTTTCCGTCCATCTGTATAATTTTTTTAATTTTCCATTGTGCACAAAGGTGTGAAGAAATCAAAATACAATGTACTGATTTTGTGGTTTGAAACTAGATCTCCCTTTGTTTTGACCTAAAACATCATCCAGGGCCCCGATTATTTTGACCTAAAACATTTGCCCCAAAATATATTTTTCATTATTTCGATGTTTGGTTCTACACAAAATCAAGAAAACCATTTTACTCATTGCACTCTCTTAGAGCTTCTAAAGTCGGCTTTAGCAGTCTTTGAGTTCAAAATGAGGCGATATATAAGGAATCCAGCTCGACATGGACATAGTAGAACAGTAGAAGAAAAACAAAGAAAAATTAAAAAAGAGAGGCAATCATACATAATTTTATGTGGTTCGACATTAACGTGATTCACCAAGGATCATACCAATTTACCTTACACAAAAGTGAAAGGAGTATAATAAAATACTAGATCTCATGAAGCGGGACCCAAAAAAAAATCAAAATACACCCTCCCAAAAACAAGGGACCAAAATAGATGTCATAAATATATATGACCTAAAAAAAGAAAATGAACCAAAAAAAGAGTTAGAATTATCGTTATAAATTATCTTTCTGACAAGACCTCCCAAAAAAATGTTATTTATTTCTTACAAGCCCTGCGTTGAATAATTATCTTAATCATAATTAGGCAAAAGTGTAAAAAAATTTCTGAACTATTCACTTTGTTGCAAATACCTCCTGAACTAGGAAAGATTGCAAAAAGGACCTGAGATTCATCGGATCAACTTTTCCGGCATATGTTGATTTGAAATGACCGAAATAACCTTATTTATTACATTATATAAAAATAATAAAAAAAAAAAAAAACCTAAGTACTAACTACCCCCCCCCCCCCCCCCCCCCCCCCCAACTTAAGTTGCCCTAAATTCTGAATTTGTTGATTATGTTAGAGAGAGAGATGGATGCACAGATCAAAAATTAGGCTTTTTTTTATCACGTGGGTTGTCACTCTTTTTTCACACAATTTCAAGAACAGATCAAAAATTAGGCTTTTTTTTATCACGTGGGTTGTCACTCTTTTTTCACACAATTTCAAGAACAACAAAATATCTGATTTTTGCTCATTTTTAGGGGTTTTTCACTCTGGTTTGCTCTGTTTTCACTGCAGGAGTCTCAATGTCTCTATATCCAGACGACAAATGCTGGCGAACAATGTCGAATCAAAGGGCCAGACAAGCCACACCGGAAACCCTATCGACAACTGTTGGAAATGAGACCCAAACTGGGCCAACAACCGGTAACGCCTCGCCGACTGCGCCATAGGGTTCTGAAAGGCACTCGGCGGCAAGGGTGGCCGGATCTACGTCGTCACCAACTCCTCCGATCGCGATACGGCGAACCCAACTCCGGGAACCTTCCGACACGTCGTGATCCAAACGAAGCCCCTCTGGATCGTCTTTTCCACCAACATGCTCATCAAACTCAAGCACGAGCTCCTCGTCGACTCCTTTAAGACCATCAATGGCCGCGGCGCTAACGTGCACATCACCGGTGGGTGCATTATGCTCCAATACATCAACAACATCATCATCCACAACATCCACGTCCACCACTGTGTCTCCTCCGAGAACACTAACGTACGGTCGAGTCTAACGCACGTCGGGTGGAGATCAAAATCGGACGGTGATGGCTTATCCATCTTCGGATCAAGAAGCATATGGATTGATCATTGTTTATTGGGTTACTATACTGACGGTCTGATTAATGCTATAAAAACGAACCAAAGATCCTGAAAATGACAGACCCAACAAGAAATACCACACGATGTAACGGACAATTGAAGAGAACAAGAACACAATGTAACGCACAATTGAACATAACAAGAACACGATGAAACTCTTCAACCCACAAAATGAAACCCTAAGTTTTGATCTGTCTATATGTCTCTCTTTCTAACATAATCAACAACTTCAGAATTTAGGTCAACTTAAGTTAATGAGGTAATTAGTATTCTACAATTAGGCTTTTTTTTTTTTTTTTTTTTTTTAAATAATGTAATAAGTAAGGTTATTTCGGTCATTTCAAATCAACATATGCCGGAAAAGTTGATCCGGTGAATATCAGGGTCCTTTATGCAACCTTTTCAAGTTTAGGGGGTATTTGCAACAAAGTGAATAATTTAGGGGTTATTTTTACACTTTTGCCTCATGATTATGATTTCTTAAGGTGAAACAGAAAGTGCAATGCCATTTAGTAACATGTGATGGTGAGAAGAAAAGGGTTACAGTGACAAAAATTACTTATTATTTTTAGAAATTAACATTAGAAAACAAGAAGTAATTTTACTAATGCTTAAACTTATGGGGCAAGTTGAGTTTGTTTGTAAGGGATTATTTAGGGTTGATATATATTGATTGAATTGGTTTGCGCTACACAAAAGAGAGAGCTCAATAGAGAGAACAAGTGAGCGAGATTGAGAAAAAAGTTCTATATTGTATCTTTCTTTTTATATATATATATATATATATATATATAGTGGAATTTCTTTGGTGCATTTTGCAGAACGTATCTAATTTATACTATAAAGGGATGATATGGTATTATAAAATAATGTTATGCATTGATGCCATTTGAGACCTTTGTTGCAAGTATACAAGAGAAGAGGGCAATATCACGTTCATTTGGACAAATTGCTACTACTATATTTGTTTGGTGATACATTATAATAAGTACTTTTCAAAATTAATTTATTTAGTAATATATTTTTTAAAACACTTCTATTGATATTATCTAGGAAAATGCTAATTTTGCCGACCACTACTCACCTGAAAAAAACCGACAAATCAAGCCTAGATTGGTACAACTAGGCAATGGGACCTTTTTCCTTTTTTTACACAATTTTACTCTCTATCATCTCTCTTTCAATCCTCTTATCTTTTTCCCTTCTCTCTCCTGCGGCGGAAAATCCTTCATCTCTTTCAGACTCTCCATTCTCCCTCCAGATGAGTCCGACAACGCTAACCTCTCCATCACCGCAGATGACGGTCTAAACCGCTGCCTAGTACACATGCCAGTTAAATGTCCAAATGAGTCCGACGATCTCTTTCACCGGATTCACCAACTAGCCACACTCTCATCTCTTAAACTGTCGGCAACACCTCATGCCAACCACTGGAATTCCTTGCCCGAAATTTGATCCGCTGCCAACATCCTTGCTCGTTAGCTGCTGTCGTTCCTTGCCGAGCTCCATCATGCAACGCGTTTCTCACACGCGCACGCGTCACCTTTTTCTTTGTTACCCCTATTTTTCATTGTCGACTGTCCTGTGCTCAACGCAATCCCATCTTGTTAGTTGCTGATAAGGAAAAATAAACCTAACCTACTTTGACTAGCCGCCAGACCTCTTAGACTTTTGAACGATAATATTTCGTTATCAAAGATAAAGATTTTCATCGGATAAGAATGACGACATTTCTTATTTAGGATAATGAAAGACAACGTGGTTCAACAGGGTAAGAATAACCTTGGCACAATTTGAGAAAGTTAAAGGAGTAAATCATATCCCGACAAATCTGGCAATAAACGATCTCCTTTGATCTCGCACAAACGGATCTCCTCTAATCTCGCAAATGAACTAAGGGAAAGCGGGTATAAGAATGAGATCCTACCAGTCAATAAAAGTACGACAAAAAAATGATTATTAAATCCATGTCTTTCTTTTAGACCTCCAGTGACTGACTTGATCGTCGGAGAGCTCTTGGCAAGCACCACACCAGTGTCGTCAAGCTTCATAGATATTCTACACTTTTCTTTGTAGGAAAACGGTGCCATATCGGACCGCGTGGATTTCTCCCCCAACATTTGGCGCCATCTGTGGGAACGATGATTCCTTTAAATCAATTACTCGGTTGGGTATATGCACTTGCGGTCCGGTATGGTAACTAGAACAGAAACGTCGTTGCAGGGATATAATCAAAGAAAAGGGTCGGGTGAACACCCAGATGTCCCGAATGACTAGGAATGACTTGCAATGTTAAAACTACAAGTCCAAACTCTGAATCAGGGTATGGATCAGTTGATCCAACAAAATGCAAAGATCCTGCAACATCTTATTCCAGCGGGACCACCGCCTCAACAAGAATTAGCTGACACATATCCTCCCAATTTGAATGATAGGGAACAACACGAGGAGGATCGAGAAAACAATCATTCTCACAAGTCCGAGGCAGAACAAAGCCAAGTCAGAAACCGACATAGAGAACCTTCTTCCCCGCTTCCGCGGAATTCCCAGTCTCAAACAAGTACAACCTTCTGTGTTAAGGAAAAGACAAAGAAAGTTACCTATTTCGACCTATAGATCGAGGATCTCAAGGCGAAAATGGAGGATGTAATGCAGGCTATGAAAGGGAAATGTCCTATCGCCATAAATGACCTGGTGCAAAAAGACTAACTTGCCGTTCAGCCCCGCTGTATGAAATGTCCACTGCCTAGCAAGTTCAGGATGCCCTCGTTCGAAAGCTTCGATGGGACCAAAGATCCCCTCGATCACCTGGAAACCTTTCAAGCTCTTATGCATCTACACGCCGTGCCAGATGAAATCATGTGCCGAGCTTTTTCCACTACACTTAAGGGATCAACAAGAATTTGGTTCAACAAGCTGAAGACAGGAACCATCAATATCTTCGAAGAACTGAGTAAGCAGTTTGTAGCCACTTCATTGTAGGTCAGAGGCATAGGAAGCCGGCCACCTACCTGTTTACCGTGAAGCAACAGAAGGAAGAGTCGATCCGAGAATACATCACCCGATTCAACACAGAGATGTTGCAGGTAGAAGAGGTGGATCACAAGGTAGCTTCGACCGCTTTCATAGGAGGACTCCAAACCTCCAGATTCTTGTTCTCCTTATTAAAAGAACCTCCCACCAGCATGGTAGAGTTGTTGATTAGAGCGCAGAAACACATGAACGCTGAAGACGCCATGAATGCACCGAAGGGAAAGGAAAGAGAGGACAAGAAAATGTCTGCCCCTCTCACCAGGGATGAAAAGGATACCAGCTATAAGAGATCGTTCTTTAGCTAAGCGATAAGACATATCGTGAGAAGGACTCAGATAAGTATACCGACTAACAATTGTCTTACAGCTAGAATTAGCCTTATCAAGTCATTCAAAATAAAGACTGGGGGCATCTTAGTTCGTCATTTTACATTGAGGGTAGTTCCCTCACGTGTTATTTTGTTTTCCAATAAAGTCACCATCACCAATGAGATGGATGACCCTTAATTTTTACGCAATGAAATATTACGTTTTCAGTTATCTACTTATGTGATAATATTAAACTCATATTAATCCACTTATCTCATTAAAGGGACAAGAAGCTGACTACTCCTTCTACACAGAAGGGTAATTGTAATACCCCGATATTTTAAAAGATTTATTAATTAGGATTAATTACTTTTATTTGATTTTTAAATGATTTGTTTGATTCAATTGGAATTAATTGTTTTTATTTTATTTTTTTTAAATGATTTGTTTTATTTAATTGAGTGTTATGGTAAATGGTCTTATTTTTATTAAATTATATTTCGTGATTATATTTGATGAATTGGTGTGTTGGTTTGCTTTATGAGAATGTCATGATTGTGTTATTTTAAGTTACTTATTTGACTACGTGTGATTTTTATACTAGTGTGATTTTATTGTGAATTAATTGTAATTATTAGACTAATTGGATTATTTTATTTATTTAAGTTAATAGGTTTGGGCTTAAGAGGAGTGGAATCAATGGATATAGTCTTGGGCTTGGATAAAGCCTTGTTGGGTTAATTAATAAAGGCCCATGGTTATGTGATTATTTAAATGATCGTTTTTGAATAATTATAAATAAATAAATATATATATATATATATATATATATTATTTAAAAATAATTATTGTTATTTTATTTGGTAATCCTATTAGGAGTAGGATTTAAGTTTTTATGTGTATAAATATACACATAAGGTTTAGGATTAAAAAGTTTACACGTTAGAAAAATAAGAGAGATAGAGAGAGAAGAAGAAGGGAAAGTTTACAAGGAGTAGGCCGGATGTCGGAATTTGAAAAGACAAGGAGTAGGTCGAATGTCGGTTTCGTTTTGAAACCTTCAGGCAAGTTCTTTTCTAACTCTCCTCTTAGGACCCATAAATTTATCACTTTGAGTATCAATATTTAGATTTAAACTTGTTTGATTAAATAATAGTTAGATCGGATAAATAAAACCCTGAATTATTATATTTTATTTAAAAAAAAAAAAAAAACTTTAGATTTTAAATGGATAGTTGAATGTGATATGTTTATTTTAGAATCAACTAATATGCTTGATTTATGACCCATAATGGTTCATTAGGGTTAATAGAATTTTTGGTAATTTTTTATAATTTTTCAGAAATTTTCTGTGATTTTTCAATAATTTTTATGATGTTTTAGAATTATATATATAATTATATTTGTGTATAAATATAATATATATATATATATATATATATATATATATATATATATATATATATATATATATATACGTTTGGGGTCGGCGGCGCATCAAATAGGGTGGGTAATCCAGTGTAGCGCGGCGTATAGTTTTATGGTGCATGCGTGGATCTAGGCCATGGGTAGAATTAATGGATGATAGATTAATTTAGTGCTTTGCGGTGCATGATATGTTGATGCACATGCAAAATCCAATGGTTGGATTTAATTGAGGGAAATGAGATGTTTCGGTGCATCATAGTGCATAGGAGTATGGTCCGCATACACATCTGGGTTGTTGGATTGGTCTGGTCAACAAAATAATAATCCAGTGTATCGCGGCTCACAGGAACACGGAGGATAGCCAATGAGAAGCTGCCAACACGCGCCGAGAGTACATCAGGCGCGTGAGGGCGCGTGCAGGGGCGTGGACGCGCCTGCAATGAATAATGGCTCTTGGAAGCGCGTGCAGAGAGTGTGGGAAGGTATGGCGGCGCGTGAGAGAGCGTGGGGATACGTGCGGGGCCTCATAAAGTTCCTGTGGGGTCCGGTGATGTTCCAGAGTTGATTTTAAGCTTGTTGGTGTTGAAATCAACCCTCAAAAGATGTGTTATTGGTGTTCGGAGAGTTATAGAGTATCACCACGGTATTTACTGGGTGTATATATAATTAATTCATAACTTGTGATGGAATGAGGTATATATGTGTGTGTGTGTGTGTGTGTGGTTTATTTAATTTATGAGTTGTGTGGATAGTTATATATATATATGATTTAAATAATCAATGATTATTATTGATGGTATATTATATATATGTATGTATATATATCATTTAAGAGTATTAATATTATTATTCTTATTTGGTATAAAGGAGTTGTTGATTAAATCATAATAGACTGATTATTAAATTATTGATATGCAAATAATATGCATGAGGTGTATATGTATGATTTAGGTTTTTGTTAAGTTTAAATTGGGTACATGGTTGAATGTAGGCATGGATGAGTTGCCGTAGGCGTAAATATATTACCTAAGTATTGGTATGAATAAAATACATATATAGGAAGTATGGATGAGTTGCTAGTTTAAAAATATAAATATATATGTTTGTAGAGGCATGGTTGAATTGTCAATGTATAAATATACATACATGGAGGCGTGGTTGAATTGCCAATGTGTAAATAAATATACTTATGGAGGCATGATTGATTTGCCAATGTATAAATGAATATACTTAAATGAGGCATGGTTGAATTGCCAATTTGTATAAATAAATATATTAATAATGGCATGGTTGATTTGCCAAAGTGTACTTATATTGATATGTGTTAGATGATTAAAATATCATCTATGGTTATAGTATGTATAGGTTGGATTAGGATTAGATATTCTTAAACTAGAATAGCTTAGTACTTACATGTTAGTGTATTACTTTATATATATTAATAAAGTAATACTGGTGGAGACATGGACGATTTGTCAAAACTTGAATATTGAATATGTGATTTAAATAATTACAATTATTATTAGGGATGAGACTAAATGTATTATTCCATTAATTATATTTTATTATTTAAATGATTAAATAATCATTCAGACTGGGATTAAGGTTTAAGGAACTTTTCTTTAAAAGAAATAGTGGATTGGTGTAGGTATGATTAATATTTAATTATTGTTTATGGGTTTTGAAAATTAATGAACCTAGTAATAGATGTGGTTAGGGTATTATATATAATTATTTATATATAAGTGTATCATTGTTTATTAAAGTAAAAATTTTATTAGGTTTGATTTTGATCAGAGATGATCTACTTATTGGTTTTCAGAGGCCTGGTAGAGTGAACTTGCTCGTAAGATTTAACCCACGATTTATTTTTCAGGTTATTAGAAGTTCAAGTCTAAAGGTTGAGGATCCGCAGCTGGAGGACTTATCCACTCTTTCGGTTTATTTAAAAGTAGGATATTTTTATTATTTCATTTGTTATTAGTATTTAATAATGAATTTCTGGATAATAGATTTTTGGTTAAGGGGTCATTGAGTTATAGGATTTTCGTGTTGTAAATTTTGGGAGAAATATTAATGGAACTTTTATTTAATAGATTTCCTCCAGCGAGTTATTTATTCTTTATTATTCATCTTTGTACTCTGTGCTTGTTAAATACTTAAATTATTTTGATATTCTTTAATTTTGTGCGCGGATTTGATCAACCCGTGTTCCGAAAGTAAGGGGTATTACAGTAATATAATTAAAGCTTCCTTCATTTACTAGAGAGACGAGACTACTACCTCTCGTATTAAATGGGTCACCCTCTTTCAGACTACACTTCTTTCCCCCATAAATGAACGAAGGGTCAACTTTATCTTCTTCCCTCGGTAAGGAGACGAAGGGTTAACTACTCCCTTATTAAAGGGAGAGCTCACAACGCTTGAGCAAATCTACTTCCCTTATTTAAAAAGGGCCAAGAAAGTAATCATCAAACCTACTTAGCTCAATAGGACTTGGCAATCCCGGCGCTTGAAAAAAATCTAATTCCCTTATTAAAGGGATACAAGGGATAATAATGAGTGTCCTGTATTAAAAGGACCCGGGCTGAATGAATCACGTAATCAATATCCTCGTACTATAAGGGATAGTAAATAAATGTCCTGTACTAAAAGGACCCGGGCTGAGTGAATCCCGTAATCATTATCCCCGTACTATAAAGGATAGTAAATAAATATCCTGTACTAAAAGGACCCGGGCTGAATGAATTCCGTAATCAATATCCCCGTATTATAAGGGATAATAAATAAATGTCCTGTACTAAAAGGATTCGGGTTGAATGAATCCCGTAATTAATATCCCCTTACTATAAGGGATAGTAAATAAAAATCTCTTACTAAAGGGACGAGCTGAGTAAAGTTCGTAAAATTTAATTCCCTTATTAAAGAAGTGACGACCTGAGTGAAGCTCGTATAATTTATTCCCTTACTAAGGGAAGATTACTCAATGGAAAAGTACCCAAGGGAATATTGCCCAAGCGAAGCGTACCCAAGGGTACCAAAAATAGTACCTAAGGGAAGAGTATCCAAGGATATCAAAAATAGTACCCAAGGGGAGAGATTACCTAGGGGAACCAAAAATAGTACCCAAGGGAAGAGTACCCAAGGAGACTAAAAATAGAAGGAATATTACCCAAAGGTACCAAAAATAGTACCTAAGGGCAGATTACCCACGGGAAGATTACCCAAGGGAAGAATTCCCGAGGGTACTAAAAAAAAATTTACTGTTTATGTGAACAGTACCTGCGGGAACTGTTCCCAGGGCAAGAAAAAAAAAATAATAAATAAATTTACTGTTCGTGTGAACAGTACCCGCGGGAACTGTTCCCAGGGCAATATATATATATATATATATATATATATATATATATATATATATTACTGTTCATGTGAACAGTACCCGCGGGAACTGTTCCCATGGCAAGAAAAAAAAAAAAACATTCCCAAAGCTAGACGAGCAAGCTTGGAAATGGAGGGCAACTGATAGGGAAAAATAAACCTAACCTACTTTGACCAGCCGCCAGACCTCATTGACTTTCGAACTATAATCTTCGTTATCAAAGATAAAGATTTCCATCGGATAAGAATGATGACATTTCTTATCCAGGATAATGAAAGACGACGTAGTTCAACAGAGTAAGAATAACCTTAACACAATTTGAGAAAGTCAAATGAGTAAATCATATCCCGATAAATCTGGTAACAAACGATCTCATTTGATCTGACACAAACGGATCTCCTCTGATCTTGCAAATGAACTAAGGGAAAACGGCTATAAGAATGAGATCCTACCAGTCAACAAAGGTACGACAAAAAATGATTATTAATTCCCTACCTTTCTTTTAGACCTCCGGTGACTGACTTGATCGTCGGAGAGCTCTTGGCAGGCACCACATCGGTGCCGTCAAGTTTCATCGATCTTCTACTCTTTTCTTTGCAGAAAAACGGTGCCGTATCGGATCACGTGGATTTCTCCCCCAACAGTTGGTATAAAATTTTCTTCTTCCATAAACCCACTACCAAGGTGGGAACAGATCAGACAAACATTTGGAGGAATAAGATATAAATTCTTTATTTTTTTTGCTTTATTCTTTTAATCAAAACTTTATCGAAAGATGAAAGAAGAGAATAATTAAAGGGTCTGCAAAATTGTGTTCACGTAGGCATGTTGTTCCTCATGTGAAATTGTGTTCGAAGATTCGGAAGGGGTGGGGGGTCATAGGCACATGCCGCCTTTTCAGCTGTGTCAAAGGTGCCTATCCAGTGGCCAATTTTTTTACCGGGATCTCTGCCGGTATCTTCGAACATTATAGTTGCTGGGATGTTTGTCTTTGGTTTCTTTGTTGTTAGCCTGTACTGTGGTGTCTTATGGAGAGAGAAAATGGCTCTTCTTTTTCGTTGGTCTTATAGAGAGAGAATATGGCAACGTGGACAACACGTAAGATGAGTCGTTAGATATCGGTGAAAAATAGTTGGGCAGTGTAGCATTGCTCTATTATTTAATAAGATGCTACCATATTTGATAATGGCAATTTTTTTAAAGGAAGAGTGTAACTATTTTTATAAAAAATAAAAAAAAAAGACAAAATTGTCTAATAAAAAAAATTACCTAAAAAAATTTAACCTCTACTGAGCTAAATTTGAAAACTCCCAATTCTAACTTCATTCAAAAAGTTTTAATGAGCTAAATTTGGTATCTATTAAAAGCATTTTTAATGATTATCGAACATATCTAAAAACAAAAATTCAAAATTAAATTAAAAGCGCTTTTAATTTGTAGAGGAGTAAGATCTGTTTGGCTGGAATTCCTGTAGCCTCAAAATGGGTTTCTAAGTGCAGAAAGTCCTTTGTCAATAATAAAGAGCGTTTGGTAAAATTTCTAAAAATGGACTTTTAAAAAGTCTCGGTGGTTTAGAAACCCGATTGACCAAAGCCAATAAAACATACTTTCTGATCGACTTTCTGTAAGTTACACACTTTTTTTAGTAATAAATATAAAATTCCTAAATTGTCCATTATTTAACCTATTTCTATTTATATTTCTGAATTTCATTGCAAACTTTTATGTTTCTCTTTTTGTATCATCTTCTTCATTGGTTCTCTACCTAACAAATAATAATAATAATAATAATACTAATAATAATGTTGAGCAAAATTTCATAGAACTTTATTAAAAATATATTGTTGAAAAATGATTTAATAAAGGAAGAAAAATGAGATTGAGGAGTTGCAGGAAAAACTTCTATGGACTCCTATTTGGCTTTAAAGTCTGAAGAGTTCTAAATTTTATGAACTCTCATTCAAAATTCAACCCTTTGTAAAATTATACATAACTTTTTTTTTTTTCTCTCAATATATACACACACACACACACACAATATATATATATATATATATATATGTATATATAATTTTATTTTATTTTTGAAGGCTACCCGTTTGCTGTGAAAGTGATTTATAGTTATAAATAAATAAATAAAGGGATATTTTTGCTGCTGTAGCTCTCTTTCATTTTATTTTTGGCAAAAAGTGCAAAAAACCCCTAAACTATTCACTTTGTTGCAAATACCCCCCTGAACTACAAAAGGTTACAAATACCCCCCTAAGATTCACCGGATCAACTTTTCGGCGTTTGTTGATTTGAAATGACCGAAATAACCTTACTTATTAAATTATATAAAAAAGAAAGAAAAAAAAAAATTGCCTAATTGTGAAATACCAATTTTACCTTACTAAGTTAAGTTGCCTTAAATTCTCATTTTTCTGATTATGTTAGAGAGAGACGTACTGACAATGTAATTTATAGTGAATGACAGTGGTCTATATCTTTTTTGTTTTACCTTTATGTCTTGGTATAATCATACACAATGGTCCATGTGTTGTATTTGATGTCGGTTTGTTTCCTTTTATCTTCACGTGTCTTCCATTTGATCATTACTGCATTTTTTTATCTTCGTATGCTCCATTACTGCATATTTAATAATAGTGAAAATAAAAAAATAAAATGCTCCATTACTGCATATTTATGGAATAATTAATGTCTTCCATCTGATAATTACTACATATCTTCATATGCTTCATTACTGCATTATTTATTTTCACTGTTATTAAATAGTTAGGGATTGTCATTTACTTAATTTTTTTTTAATTTTTTGTGCTTAGGGATTGTCATTTGATTATTTTTTGTGCTTAAGATTTCTGCATGTTGTTACTTTATTGATTAAGTATTGTTTTTTGCTTAATTTTTTCATTTTTTGTGCTTAGGAATTGTCATTGGATTAATTTTTTATTTTTTGTGCTTCAGGTTTGTGCATATTGTTATTTTATTGGTTACGGATTGTTATTTGATGAATTTTTTATTGAGCATTGACTTATGTGTTTTGATTTGCTTGATTGAACAGAGAATGAATACTATCAGGTTGATTAAACTGGAAGTACATTTTGGAGATTATTTTCAATACATACCACTTAAGTCATATATTGGTGGTGAGGTAGAACTAGTTGATAATGTTGATGTGGATTTTTTATCATACTTTCATCTAAAAAAAGTGGCCAATAGGCTTGGGTTTGAAAAAAACTATGAGATGTATTATAGGAATCCAATGGTGGCCAGTGATGAAGGAGTTAAGAAAATTTAAAAAGATGAAGATGCATTGGAATGCATTAGTGGTCATAATAGGTTTAGGTTAATGAAAATCTTTATAATTTCAAAAGGCAGTGTAGAGGGTGAAAATACTGAAAATGTAAAGGAAAGTAATGAGTGTATGGAGGATGGAGTACAACAAATTGAAGTTGACATGCAATTTGATGATTCTAATCAGGATGATGAAATACTAGAATGGGCAAATCAGATTGAAAATGATTTTGCTCATGTAGATAATGAGTTGAATGATGACTTGGTGCATGAATATGCCAATGTGGATGTTGATGTGGTTAAAGATGTGAATGCTGATGTGGTTGAATATGTGAATGTTTATGTTGATGAAGACGTGAATGCTAATGTTAATGAAGAAGTGAATGCTGGCATGGGTCAATACTCAGATATTGAATCAATATATGCACCAAGTGATGAGTTGAAAAGCTTACGCAGATCATCCTCTGAAGAAGATGACGGTGACAATGAAGTGGATATGGTTCCAAGAAGGCATAGATTTAGGTATAATGTTATAGAACTTGGCAACAAATTTTCTTCACCCGAAACATTTAAATTGGCCTTAAGGGATGATGCTATTAAAAGAAAGTATGATATTAGGTTTGTGAAGAATGAAGGGAATAGAGTTACTGCTGGATGTTTAACTCAAAGGATGACAACTTCCAAATAAAGACTTTTAACTCAAAACATACTTGCAGTAACAATAAGCTTAATAGTCAAGCATCATCCAGTTTTTTGGCAACCAAATAAATGGAGACAATTATGGATGAACCCAAATGGAAACCATCGGCAATGAAGAAGGCAGTTTTAAGAGAATTGGATGTTATTGTTTCCAAATACAAGGTTTATAGGGCAAGGAAGAAAGCTAGATCACACATTGAAGGTGACTATGGATTGCAATTCACAAAGGCTAAGAATTACTGCCACCTCATTCAGACCACCAACCCTGGTAGTATTGCAGTGGCCACTGTTGATAGAGTAACACTTAATGACCCTGCCAGTTTGAAGGGTTATTTGTTTGCTTTGTAGCAATGAAGATAGGTTTCTTGGAAGGATGTAGGTCATTCATTGGATTGGATGGTTGCTTCTTGAAGGTTGTAAGGTCAGTTATTAAGTGCAATTGAGAAGGATGAAGACAATGGAATTTTCCCTATAGCCATAGGTATGGTTGGGTCTAAAATAAAACAATATTGGGAATAGTTTTTGGACTAACTACAAAGTGCTTTGGGTTCTCTAAACATATTTACATTTATGTCCGAGAGAGAAAAGGTATAAATGTTTAAATAATTTATTTTATGTGATTTTCCTTTGTTTGTTTTATATATTTTTTGTATTAATATTTTCTTTATTGTTGGTTAATAGGGTTTGGTTGAAATATTTGAAGACAAGTTACATGGTACTGACCATAGATTTTGTGTGAAACATATGTATGAGAATTTTAAGAAGAAGTTTAAGGGTACGAAGTTAAGGGATAAGATGTGGAATGCAGCACGTGCTTTGATTGAAGATATATTTAAACATTACATTCATCTTATAAGTCAGATTGATAAGGAAGCCCATGAGTGTCAAATGTGCCAGCTAGGTTATGGTCAAGGTATAAGTTCAATCATAATTCAAGATGTGATTTGCTTGTTAACAACCTTTGTGAGACATGAAATGACAACATTGGTGATGCTAGATATAAACCATTAATTACTATGTTAGAGTGGATTAAAGGTTATTTGATGTATTGGTTTCAGTCGAAAAGGAAATGGATTCAAACCCAGAAGGGGTTTTTATGCCCTATAATTGCTGACAAATTAACCAAGCTAATGGATAATTCAAGGCATTGCACTACAAAGAAAGCACGTGATGATATATATGAAGTTTGCTATAAAGGGGTTAATGATGTTGTTAATTTGGTAAATAGAACATGTAGTTGTAGGGAATGGGATGTAAGGGATATACCATGTATAAATGCCATTGAATGTATAATTGACCAAAGGGGTAATCCTAAAGAGTTTATTGATAGTTGTTATTATAGGGAGACATACTTGAGGACATATTTTCCCTATGCCCCTTAGGCAAATGACACGTGAAGTTGGCACTGATCCTATACACCCACCCATAGTTAAGCCCTCATCTGGCAAACCTAAAAAGACAAGAAAAATGGTTGTTGGTGAAGTGAACAAGAAAAGTGGTACAGTTAGCAAAAAAGGCCACAACTCAGCTGCAGAAAGTGTGGGGTAAAAGAACACAATGTCAGACTTGCAAAGTTATTGAAGTAACACCTCAAGCTGCCAAAAAAAGGTCCACCAGGTAGACCTAGACTGCCAGTTACTTCTAAGCTACGTGGTGGACTACTAGACACTAATGGAGTTACATCAACAATGGCAAGAAATATTGCAACTGTAGAAAAAATGCTAGAGGAAGATGAGAGGTTGGCACTGCAAGTGGATGGATTGCAAGTGGTATGGGAGAGGTTGACACTGCAAGAGTAAGAGGCGTTGGAAGGGGAAGAGGGGCTGTAAGAACAAACCAAAGGTAACTGCAAAAGGTTATTTTTTAAAACCATCATAATCAATTAATTTGAACGTTTACTGTCATATTAATATTTTTAATATTTTATCATTTTGTTTTATAGGTGATGACAATACAATTAAGATATGTGAATTTGTTGAATAATTTGTCTTAACCATCGTCATCAATTGATTTAAATGTCTTGTGGAGCAGTCAAGCATCCTCATCATCTAGGAATGAAAAAGTTTTTAACATTTTTTTCCTGGAGAAGTCAAGAACAGTTTTTAAATGTCTTTGATCATTTTACCTTTTTTTTTTTTTCTTTTTTTCTTTTCACAGGCCCATTGCAATGGACCCATGAGTTTAAGCAAATTTGGTGGTTTTGTGATTTTTGGAGTTTATGGTACAACTTTTTGTGTTTCTGTAAGTTTGGGTGGACAGATATTGGTTTTCATCTTTTGGTATGTTGGTGGTGCACATATATGGTTTAGGTTCTTTTGGTATGTTGGTGCACAGTTTATGGTTTAGTTTTTTGGTATGTTGGTGGTGTACAAATGTTGTTTGTTTTTTTGGAATGTTGGTGCATATATTATAGTTTTGATGTTTTTGGAATGTTGGTGCAGAACTTATAGTTTTGTATAGTAATGGCTATAGTTGTGGTTAACTGATACTACTGTGATTTGTATGGTTATGGTTATGGCTATGTTTTTTGGTATTTTTGTGGTGTACATATTTTGTTGTTGTATGTTTTTTGCTATGTTGGTGCAATTGGTATGTTGGTGATGCACAGATTACCACATATTATATATATATATATATATATATATATATATATATATATATTTGTTGTGGTTGTAGACAGGTTCTAACACAGTACATTATATAAAATAAAAATATATTAATTAATTATAAAATCCATTACAATTATATTCTACTAAATAACCATACAGTAACCATTACAATAGCACATGCTATAAATCCCTACATGAAAACAGTCAAATTTGTGAATACATGATTCCTAGTATTGCTTGGTACAGGTTGTGCACCCACAAAATTGGTACTCCCATCAAGAGACAGTGCTTCATCTTCTAACTTCCTAGCAATTTGGCCTTTCAAAGATGATACGATTCTCATAGCCAGTTTTCTTTCCATATGGTTCCAATTAAATCCTCTATGAACTTCATTGTGCTCAGGATCCACCAATCTAAGGGATCACAAGACATCATCAGATACCTTCCACACCCATAGAACCTTCGACCTAGATTATTTTGTGTCGTAACTCTTCTCAAAGGAGATATTACTCCACAATAGCAATATTATCCTTCATACATTGTATGTCGATTTGATGAATTGATTGATGGCTCCATATCACTACTATAATAGATATTGCAAGCACGTAAATAATAATAATAAAAATAAATTAGTCCTAACTACTATGCATATGAAGAAAAAAAATTAACACAAAAAGTGTATATATATATATATATATTCAAATCTAATATATATGTATTATAAATAAATTTAATTGGACAAGAAAACCCACCTTTGTCCAAAGCCCTTTCCAATTGCAAAGAAAGAATTAATACAAAATTTGGCAAGATGACATATAAATGGGTTATATAGGACACAAGGCTATAACATTCACAAAAAAAAGGGCAGTTTCGACATTCTCATAGTTTCAATAGACGCGTGGCTTTACACACGCCGAAAAAGTTGATTCGGTGAATCTCAGGGGGGTATTTGCAACAAAGTGAATGGTTCATGGTTTTTTTTCGCACTTTTGTCTTTATTTTTTTTTTCCTTTTTATTTTTCTATCTTTTTCAACAACTTCTATCATGTAGTCAAGGAAAAAAAAACTTCTACCATGTAAATCGGGTAAATTTGTATACCTGGATCTTCATTATGCCAATTAATTGCTGATGCATCATCGGTAATTTCACTCTATCACTTTAATTATTATTATTATTATTTTGTGTATTTGTACATCCCGATTCAATTCTTTGGTATTATTCATAGGTTATTAAGGATATAACTGTCAACTTAAATTATGTTAATAGTTAAAAGAGCTTTAAAAAATTTACCCACCAAATAACTTTTTTATTTTAAATTCCTTTCATCAAAATGCATTCTTCAAAGTCGATTCAGTGAAAAGAATTTTAGAAACTGAAAGTTACCCCAAACAGGGCCGCAATCTCCTTAAAAGCGCTTTCAAATGGGCTCATATTCTATTTCTAATATATTTCCAACATTTATTGTAGTGTGATTAGAAAAGAAAAGTTTTATTATAGTGAGAGGGGGAGAAATATATATTATTAATGTGCGTGTGTGTATATATATATATATAAATTAATATATATGTAATAATATACATTATTACATTAATAATATATATATATATATATTTAATCAACACTAATGACATACTCCATAATTAAATACCAAATTAGTACAATTCCCATCTCACATGTACTAAATAATTAGTGAGTGATTTATTGAAATTGGTATTAAAAAAAATTGAATTTCTAATTTTCAATTTCTAAAATATGATGTGAAACTCTAGAAACCTATATAGTACGACATGAACACGATACAACAGGAAAATTTTAAAAAAATAGGACACGGTACGGCATGGACACAACTACATATAAATATAAATTTTTATTTTTATATATCTATTCAGTAATAGTATTATAAAACTTTAATTCATTTATAATTTCTATACTAAGAGTTGCTCTTAAATGAATTAGAAAATTAAATTATGTCAATATTGTAATGATATTTATATCATATATACGGGTATTTCACTACTTTGTCATGAAAAAAAAAAAAAAAACTACTTTGCCATGATAGCATTCATATTATTTTCAAGATTAGTGGGTAGACTTATGTTAGAAATATCCGAGAAGTGTCGGCGAAGTGTCTGAAAAGTGTCTGCGAAGTATCCGAAATATTAAAATTAAATCTTATTTATGGACACATATATGAAGTGTAGGACACGTATTCAAGAAGTGTCAGTGTCCGACACGAGTATGACGTGGATACGACACCTTTGTAGAAGTGTTCGTGCTTCCTAGCTAAAAACTGAAGGCTCCTTTAGATTTGATAAAAATAATAGTTAAATCATTTAATAGTACAACATTCTCATCACTTATAGGGGTGCACACGGTCCGATATAATCCAATTTTGAGGATTTTTGGAACCAAACTGCTCCCTACGGTTCAAGAAAATCTGAAACTGAACTAAACCATTTGAGCCATGGAACCAAACCAGGCCAAATTGTGAAAAAAACGGTTTGGTTTGGTTTGGTTTCATGGTTCTAGTTGAATTTTAATTCCCTTTTTTCCCCTTGAATTGCATATACAATAAAAATATCAATAAAAACATTTACATTCCTGAATCCAAGACTAAAATTGAGAGAGAAAAAGATAGACGAAAGTTGGTGAAATAGACCCAAAAGGTAAACCCTATAAATTAAAATAAGATTGAATCTTGCTGAAACTGAAAAGGATGACAAATCCATGGTTGAAAACTAAAAAATTTGATTTGTTGTTGGTTGTGCTTGAGGCACAAACACGCCGTGAGACTTAGAAATCTGTGAACTGAAAGTGAGAGAGAGGGGGAAAGAGTGAGAAAAAGGATGTCACCGACAACAGTGATAAAAGATCGACGGCGATGACCGAACTTCGAAGGTTGCTTTTGAGAGATTGATCAACAATTGGATCCCGCAGCGACTAGAACAAAGAAGTGAATGAGTTGCTGGGAGCAAAGGAAAAAAATGAGATAGTGAAGGAATGTTGGCACGCACTTAAAAACCAAAACATTGGAAGAAGCAAAAGCAAATAATAATAATAAAAATTAGGGTAAAGTGCAAAAAACCTCCTTCAACTATTGGCCATGTGCAATTAACCCCCCTGATCTACTAATTTGACATATAACCCCCTTGAACTAATCAATTTGGTGCAATTAACCCCCTCCGGCGATAAGCCGGTTGACTTTGGCCGTGAATACGCACGTGATTGGTCACGTGACAAACCAAATTTCTTTAAATGACCATACAACCCTTTACCTTTACACCCAAAACCACTTAAAACACCCAAACACGCCCTTATACTAAATACACACTGTTCATCGTCAATAAAACAGACGATACCATCACCACTGTCCCGTCCGTCCCCACAACTACACCTTCGAGGATGAAGATGGCCACCGAGACAGATCCGGCTATGAGGATGGAAATGACCGGCGAGATAGATCTGGGTCTTGGACTTGGATTTGCAGCGCGGCAAGCTTGAGGATGTTGATGGCAGTGAAAAGCCGGTGAGAACAGATCCAGCTATGGTGGATCGAGCTCACGGCGGATCTGGAGGAGACAATAAAAGAGCTGTGAGAATAGATCTGGCGATTGTGTGATGAGCTTTTGGTCGGCGCGGAGCTAATGAAGGCAGGTCATGTAGACGGATGACTCTTGGCCGTGAGGTGCACAAACTTGGACTTCGATGACCACAAATATCATAACTCAGAATTCGCTTCAGATGATAAGGGTTTATTTTCCTCAATTTATTCGCACTCTCTCTCTCCTCTCCTCTTCTCTCTCTATATCGTTTCTGTAATTCTATATACATATATATGCACAAACTGATGATTGTATAATTCTGTTTGTCTCTGTTTGTGTGCTTTGGTCGATCAGGAGGAATAGTGATTCGTCCGGTAGGGGGCCGGACTGCGATGGTGACTCTGGCGAGGAATGGACCGGCAGTGAAGTAGGGGCAGTGGCGAAATGCAGCGGTGAGATCGGCGGGTTGGTTTAGCGGTGGCTCGGCCGTGGATGACTCGGCGGCGCTCAGATGAAGCGACGGCTGCGGGGATAAAGCTCGGATGGTGGAGAGGACCGACGAGTAAGGTGGGCTGAACGGCGATGGGCTGGTTCGGCCATGGTTGACTCGCGGCGATGGGCTGGTTGCTGCTGAACGGCGATGAGCTGGTTGCGACTTCGGCTATGAGCTTGCGAATGAAGAGACGGCAATGGGGACGAGCTCGAATGGTGGGCTGAACAGTGATGGGCTGGTTCGGCCATGGTTGACTCACGGCGATGGCCTGATTTTTTTCTTTTTTTTTAGCTGGTGGTTGCTAAAATTTTCTGAAACGACGTGGCTTTATACAGGGGTAAAATTGTCTTTTACTATTTTCGTTTACACCAATTGGCCGGAGATGTCACATTGGGGGTCAATTGCACCAAATTCAATAGTTCAAGGGGGCAAATTGTAGTTCAGGGGGTTAATTACACATGGCCAATAGTTGAAGGGGTTTTTTTGCACTTTACCCTAAAAATTATATAATGATAAATGTCGGCTCCCGTTTGATCATTGTACCGAAGTCCCTTCTAAAGTTAAGAATAGTTTATAGGTATAACTGTATATATATAAATATTACATATATTTATATACATATTATAACGGTTTGGTCTGGTCAGTCCGATCATATAGGACCTTAATCTGAGACTGAACAAAAAATTCACGGTTCTATTATTTTGAAACCATGACCGAATCGAACCCTATGGAATCTGCCCAAACCATCCGATTCAGTCCAATCCGGTTTAATTTTTTGGGTTTAAGGTTTTTTTGCACTCCCCAAATCATTTATTTATTTATATTCAACCAAAAATATGAGTCTAAAGACTTACATTTTTTTTTTTGCTTTTTTCTCCCTGTTATACCTATTGCATTTTAACTCGAATAAAACCCTAACGTCGTCGTGTCTGACTGATCTTGCTACTTTCTGTCCCCCCTCCGCTCTCTAGCTGAAGCCCACTTCTCTCTCGCTCTCGGCGGTGATTGAAATTGTATTGGGTGAGTTATATCGCAATCAACCGTAATGTTATATATGTATATTTGTTGTTGTTTCTCTGTAATAACATGTACGGAATCTGAGTGCCACATCAAAAGCAACCTACCAATTGATGAATTGAATGTTAGATTAGGTTTGAATTTGAGGCAAAAGAGAGAAAGTACTATTGCCTTGATGATGTAGGTTTATTTGTGTTAAATATACTACTAGTTTTTTCTAGATAGTGGAATATATATGGTTTTGAATTCTGATGCATATCTTTTGGAGATTTATGATATGGGATTTGAATTTCGGGTGCACTTTGTGATTTGCTGTTTCAGCATTTGATGAAAAGATGAGTTCATTCTCGATTACAAGGAAGAAGACGCCTTTTCAGAAGCACAGGGAAGAGGAAGAGGCAAAGAAAAAGGTATGGCTTTTAACATAACCCTCTAAACTGATTGTTTCACTATAAAAAGAAAAGAGCTTTATTGGTCATGTCATGGAATTCTCGTTTCCCAGAGGGCAGAGGACGAAACAGCTCGTTTATACGCAGAGTTCGTGGAGTCATTTCAAGGGGATAATGCGCCGGGGTCAAAGGCATTTGTTAGAGGAGGAACAATCAATCCCAATGAAAGAGTGAAGGTTGATTCTGAAGGTCAGTGCGATTAAGAATTTTTTGTGACTTTTTACTTAAACTTCTTAAGTACTTAGTTGATCTCCTGATTTATTTTTGTTTTGTTACACACTATGGATAAATAAGTGATTTTATTTTACATGGATACATTAATAAAAATATGGGCCTTTTTATTCATTCGCGGATGGCAGGTGGAAATTCCAAAGATGGGGTATCTGGTTCAAAGAAGGGGAGTAGGTAAATGAATGCTTTTGATTAACCATGTTACCATGCTCATTTGCAAAAAGGCATCCTGAGATTGAAAGTTATACAGTGATGATATTGTCAGATGCAACTTGAATTCTTTAGGTTATATGAAGTGTTAGAAAAGTAACAAGTCTTTTTATGCATGTAGTTGCAGCTATTATATAAATCTTATTGTACTTCTGATGGTGGTCTCTTCATAAATTTAGACAAAAAAAATGATTTCTAATATATTTTGGAGAAAGCAATTGCATATGGCCCAACAGTAAAGTTGCATGAGGAGGTAAGGCTGCATATATCTTACCCAACTCAGATGCCGCAATGGCGGGAGCCTCGTGCATTGAGCTACCTTTTTATTTTGGAGAAAGCAAGTCTCCAGGTATTAAATTGAGGAAGATAAAGTTTCCTATTCTTTTTCTTTTTTATAAGAAGTCTGATGCACTCTAGTTACATTAGTATTAGTAATCTTGGAATTGGATTTTTGGATCCTTGAATCTAATAGTAAAAAAAACAAGGGGATTGTTTTTTTGAAGGATAGTCATTTTCTGAAATACATGCAGGGAAGATTTATTTATTTATTTTAACAAGTATATGCATGGAAAATTGTCAATGAATCCATCAATTCAATTTTCTAGTAATTTAAGGTATTTTGAATACTCTTTTAGGAAATAAGTGCTAAGCTCCTTTATTATGGCTTGTCATATTTATTTATTATTATTGGATAAATGTCTTTCCCAAGAAAGTTCTTTACTGTTTGAAAGATTATGGTCTTATTATGAGGTGTCTGATGACTCCAACCGTTTGTTCATGTTTATTATATTTGTATGAACCAAAATATGATTTTTGGGACTCCAGTGAGTTTTTTTAGGCTCACTACATTCACTTTAGAATAGAACAAATTTTTTTTTTTTTCCTGAAGAAAAAGTTCAGGTCAAATTAGCATTCTTTTATTACTAAAAAACAAACTTCTTTTGCATGTTTAGCTTCTTAACACAAGCAAAAGCCATGGTCTATATAACTCGAAACGATGGAAAAGTAACCACCAAGAGCTTAGTATAAGTGGTATCTCCCCCTCCTTCCAAATGGAAGGTTGAGGGTTCAATCCCAATGGGACAATAAATGGGTGTGTATGACTTACCTACCAAAGGAAAAAAAGAAAGAAAGTAAAAACTAGCGTCTGTCCAAATTTTTTTTTGAAGTATGGTAACAGTTCACATTAAAAAGTATTAACATTTCAAATGCATAAATATAATATAATTATATAATTATTCGTAGACTATAAAGTAACAAGTAATATTTGTAACATATAAATTAACAACTAGCATATGGCCTGAAAAGCATTATGCAGATATATTTCATCATTTCTTTGGTAGCACCATGCATTAAAACTTACAAGAAAATAATGCACCTTGAAAATTCAGGGAAAAAAAAAATCTTAAAGAAAATAAAAGTCACCATTAGATATGCTAGAAAAAATATTGATGTGGGTGTGTTTGAGTTGGGAGTTACATTAGAGATCGGAAGAGGATAGGTGGAAGTCGCTTGGAAAAGAAGATTCAAGTAAAACTAAAATAGTACAAAACAAAATGGCAAGAACAAAGCTATAAAATGAATTATTTATTGTAGAAGAGGCTATGAAAAACCGCTCTTTTTAGCTTTAAAATCCATTTCTTGATAACTGATCTTTGGACTTCGGAAACAAGAAAAAGCGACAATTAAGCAAATGGATTAGAGAAATAATTTAAATGATCATATCGACATATCTTCCTGATCTTTTTAGCATTAGTAGCCCATTTCTTCATATTAGATGAGTTGCTTTCTGTATGAGAATGTCGTGTCTTTTGGTATAGTCTTATGAGCGTAAAATTCTAAATCACTGGACACACAGTCTTACGAGCCTATGTTTTATTGGAGTTTTTGGGAGGGAGATTGAATCTTTCAAGAATCTTTTGTTTTTTCTTTTAAAAAGTTCTTTTAAATGCTACCTTTTTTTTCCCCCCCGGGTTATTGTACGTGTTTCCTCTGCATGCTTCATGCCCTCCATATGTGGCCTAGCTAGACAAGTATAATCATATTGTACCTTAAGGGGAAAAACAAAAAATGAAGTCAAATCTGTCATCCTTTGTGGGAGAGAAGGAAAACACTAGCAATGCTGTGAGAAGCATGGCCTCAAGGGATGCCGCGGAAATGCTGCTCCTGGGCTTGGCAAATAAGTCTCCTTATGACCATGCTTTTCAAGCCAAATTCGGCTTGAGCAGAGTAGAGGGACCCATGTGGCGCCCTCCAACCATGGTGGGTCCCACATGACTTTTGTTTCTCCTCGGCTCAAGCCCTTTCAGCTTGAGAAGAGTTTTTCTTATCCTTTATAGTAGATGCCTTGTTTAGGTAAGTGGAGGGCTCAAGAGTCCAAATCTTGGATTGGTACTGTTGATCGTAGGCTGCATCTCACATATCCTCTTTTGTTGAAGATGTCTAGGAGGTACATTTCTCCTATTGATTCGCAATGGCATGTAATTTCCCGTCTTAGGGGTCATGGGATGGTTTGAGGCTCTTGGTTTGGTAGATGGACAAGGGTATGATTAAGCATAACAGCTCTCACACTGCATGAGATTTTTACCATCTACCTTGGCTAATTCTAGGGAACAAATGTCCTTAGTGTCCTAAAGACAAGTGTTGCACAATGCGTAATGCGACTTAATAGCCAACTGAACTGCCTACTCTAGCGATTTGGCTTGTAAGCCTTGCTTACTTTGAGTACCTCACCATGCAGCATGGAGGTTCCCCTTTGATTGCGTATCCCTAGTCCTTAGGCTTTAGCCCCCAGAGTCCTATATAAATCTCATTAAAGCCTATATATCAAGAAACTTGAACGTTCGAGGAGATCACCTTCTTGTAATTACACTGGTTTGTGTCTTTGCTTTTCTCTTCGGTTGCCTTGTTATCCTTTACCACTTTGGCCCTTTTAATACCTTAACACTTTGTATGGGATTGGTGTCAAGTGTAATGTTACATTTTTGGTGGCAAATGTGAGGACTTCTCTTTTGGAGTGCTTCTTAGGGATAGGGACTCCTATCATTAATGGCTTGTCTTTGATACACATTTTGTAATTCTTTGTTACCTTGAACTTTTCTTTCTGGAATCTGGATGCAGGATAACCTAAGCTTCTTAAGTTCTAGAACTGTATTGAAATAAGGGAATATGATTAGGGTTCATAAAACAAAGTAGATAAATGTTTGTCCAAATGTTGGTGATGAAGTGGAATATTTGTTGAAGAAGAAAATAGGGATGAAATAAAGAGAAATAGAATAGATTTTGAGATATACACTCTGACTAAAAGGATAATTCTACACTTGCTTGGTTTTCGTAGCTATTCTTTGAATGAAAGACCAACTATTCTAATAGTAGATAGAGGACACTTTGGTGGGGCAAGTTGGAAGATAAGGAATCTAATATTTTCTTGATGTATACGCTTCAAATTGCTCAAGGAGTCCACAAGTTATATCATATATGTATACACACACACACACATTACTTTTTTCAGTTTTTTGTTTCAATTTGGGCAATAGCTTGATGTAATACCAAAAAATTGGGTTTTTAGGTTTTTAAGTACAAGAATATGTGTTTGAGTATGAGATAGCCTTCATGTATATAGAAGACATTAGGTCTGTACCTAGTTCACCACTTTGAGAACCCTGCTTTTTTTTTTTTTTTTTTTTTTTTTGATAAGTAAAAATATACTAGAAAAACGTTCAAAAGGGGAACGTGTCCCTAATACAAGAAGAAAAAAGATCTAGGGACCAATAGAATCCAAGAGATCAAAGAAATCATCAATCGAGGAGCATGCATTTCCCTCTTACATAACAAAACAAAGAACGAAGAATATGAAATTTTAAATTAGCTAAAGACGATTCTTTTCCTTCAAAGGATCTGTTATTTCTCTCACGCCACAAACACGACCAGACACAATGTGGAACAATCCTCCAATAATCACGAGCTTTTTCTTTAATAGGACACCTTCTCCAAGCGTTAATCAATTGTGAGAGTGCTTAGGCATTACCCAAAAAACGCCGAACATGCAAAAAATAAAGCTCCAACAATCATACGCCACAGGACAATGCAAAAGAATATGATCCACGGATTCACTATTAGCTCTACATAAACAACTTCAAGTAACAATGATGTTGCCTCTCTTTCTCAAATTGTCCAATGTCAAAATCTTTCCCAATGTGACAGTCCAAACGAAGAATGCGATTCGAAGAGGAGCTTTAGAATGCCAAACAGACTTCCAAGGAAACTCGTGACCAACGAAATTGGACAAACACAAGAACATGGATCGGACACCATACCTACCATGAGCTAAAGGAACCCACAAAATATCATCACACCCTCTACCAATATCCTTCTGCCTATACAACGTATCCAAAAAAACACAAGCTTCCTCCATTTCCCAATCCTGAAAGGGGCGCCTAAACCGCACATCCCACGTAACTCCATTGTTATCAAGTTGATAACAATCAATCACATAGACATGCTTATTGGCTGCAATACTGTAAAGTCTAGGAAAGGAGTGAGACAGCAACTGATCTCAACCCTGCTTTGAAGAGGTCAAAACTGGATATTCTTTTTTGGGTAAGTAAGGTCAACTCCATCGAACCAGCCCCAAGGCATCAAACACACTTTACGAAGGGGCATTCAGGAGTAACCTATAAAAATACAGTGAATCCACCTGTAACCAAGTTTCAAGTATATACGGCCCAAGTAATCTTTAATCTCCATTCAAAAAAATAGCAGATACCCCGACTGTACTAAAAACACAGCTAAGAACAGAATGCAAGGCTGGCAGATCATCACACATACAACTTCTCAGGAAAGCAAAGAGAAATCAGCAAACCTCAAGCAAAGACTGAAATTTCAGAACACAGGCAAACACATTAGTGCTTGAAAATTGAATTTGCAAGGGCCCACTCCTGTTGGATCCACTGGTCTGCAGGAGATTTCTCAAACCCTCCAACCGACCACAATTTACCCTTTACATGAAATCAATGATCTCCCTCTGTGAGGTGATTGCATCTCTGTAGTTGTTCAAAAATAACTTTTGGTTCCTTTCTTTTTAAGCAACATAGACTGAGGCTGAAAGCAGGAGTTTCATAACTGTGCTCCTTAGATTTCTCTCCTTCAGACTCTAGCTCCCCAGACAATCAAAGCCGAAAAGGTTATAAGATGGCCACTGGATTCAGAATTGCAAATGCTGCTACCACAATAGTTCCAGATTCTGCTGCTGAAGAAACAATAAAGAAAAGATGAGCACGACTTTCAGTTTTAGCTCCAGAATACACAGCTTAAAGCTTCTGATTAAACCAAATTTCAGCAGTCTGTTCTGAGTGAAAAGTCCTTTTTTAGAGTCATCCGGAGAGTCAATGAGCATCTAGGTATATGACCTTTGAACCACAACATCTGGAACAAAGAAACTTTAAGAGCTGAAGTTCTAATATTGTTCCATAAGGAAGCAATGGTGAAGGAACTACCAGTTAGAGACCAAACTATCCTGTCTCTTCTAGTAATATCAGACTATCAGGTTTAAGAGGGGTATTTCCTCTTCTAGGTCCTTGATCTCTGTGTCTAGGGTTTTGGCAAACACCAGCTGTTCTCTTGATAAAAATATCTGTACTTGGCTTACAAATGGGAACTTTAGAAATAAAATGGTGAAAAGAAAAATTATGGAAAATTGATGGAAATACAAAGGATAGTTTTATATAAAAGTGGATCTAGAAAATGATTGATCAAGTATGTTGAGCCATGTAAACCCATGCCACAACATAAAAATAATATGATTTATCAAAAATAAAGAAAAAATAGAAAATAAAGTTGGAACTAATATAACACAATGGAGCTATAAAATAACCATAGTGCACCGTCACACTAGTAAAAGTACTACTGCAGTATTCTTTTAAAATATTGCATGTATATCAGTTGCTTGAAACCTTAGAAAAGCTTGAACTTGATTGCTTTAAATATATGACTTAGATTCTCAGATCTTTGTGGGGGGCTGTAGAAAGGGTTTTTGGATCACTCATCGGGTCTTTTCAGCAGCAGTAGTGAAGATTTACTTCAGGCCAAACGGAGTTTCTTGCCCTAATTTGCTTTGATTTGACATTATGATGCAATGCAAGCCATCTCATGTTATTCTAAGACTTCTTGAGAGTATAGACCAGGTTGATGGATTTACTTTTATAGGATTTGATCAAATTTTGCAATTCTCATGCCTCCTTCATAGAGGGATGAGGTATCATCTCAAGTGGTATGTGTAGGCTGATTCAACCCAGTTGACTCATATATGACTCGGGTCTTTGAACTCTTTTCATAGTTGGTCAAGTTCACACATCATGCAATACGAGTGAAAAAGTTATGGATAAGTTTGGGAGTTGAAGGCTTTGCGAATGTGGATAACAATTAGTATAAATGAAAAATTTGGGACTCCCATAGCTCTCAGACTATTTTATTAGGAAAAAGCTGTTCAAGGGAGCTCTCGTAGGAGTTTGCATCCTCAGTTGTTAACTTGAGAGCATTGTGACTACTACAACAAATGAGGGTGAATGCTCACGGTGAGGGCACCCTCATGGAAGAGTTACTCATCTTAGTATTGCTCTTTGTAGAGATAATCCAAGAGTCACGTAGGTTGGTACATAGTAGTCGAGGATTTAAAAGGCTTAATGGTACCATATTGCATATATATATATCTGTTCCACTATGTAAGGAAGTAGTGGTAGGACTGCCTTAATAGGAGAAAAAAATCTATTAGAAAAGGGGATTTACGAGATCCACTTGGTTTGAAGGTGCTTTTATTGAGGTCTAGCTGGAACAAGCTGAAGGGTAGAGACAATTGCAACAATTTTTTAAATCTACTTAGTTGTTGACCATGCGTTCACACTTGGTTTTTAATATCTCCCTTCTTTTACCATGCGTGGTACATGACACTTGACTAAATTACATGGAATGGACCTTTAAATGCTTTCAAGTTGTGTATTTCTATAATTGTACAATTAAAACTAAGACAAAGCTCTGGGGTGGGTAGTTGTTATTTGTGATCATTGGGAGTATTTTTTTCTCTCTTTTTTGATAAGTAAGATATTATTAAAGGTGCTGAAGAGGGAAGTGCTCCCAAGAGAATACACAAAAGTCGACAACCACCAACTATGCTTTCAGACTATCAACAAAATCCCCCCACAGATTTACAATTTCGCCAATTTACCCAAAAGAATAAAAACTCTGAAGGACATATTTGAGAGACCAAATAGGAGTCTCCTCTCCATCAAAGGATCTCCTAGTTCTCTCTCGCCTAGAACAAAGCATAACTTCGAAGTTCTGAGCTTAAGGTTGAAAGAGAAATTGATTAAATCCTTTGATGCACTCACTGGAAGTAGATGGAGCTCGCTGGAGTTCGCCAGACGTGTTTCTTGTCTGCCGGAGATTAGCGAAGCTTGTCCGAAGTCCAAATCATGGCATCAGCAAGTCTTCTGCTCTTGCGAGAGAGAAATATGAAGTTTTTACGAGCCCTAACTCAGCTTTCACAATCTTTAATTTCCTTACCTTTTTTTTTATTTTTTGGGTTGGTGGGGGGGAATAGTATTAGACTTCTAAAATATAGGATTTTTGCTAAAAGACTTCAAAGAAACTTGTTTTTTATTCAAGACAATAGACCAAAGGCCCAGAGAACTAAAGAAAAGATAGTTGAAATAACCAAGAGTGTCCAATAGAATGGGATTAGTAGTCACGGGATCATGGACCCACGATCATGTGTGTGAACCCACTGTGGTCCTGATCTCTAACAGTTTTGCAGGTGATTTTGATAAATTCGACAATTTGGGATCGTAGGATCGCACGATTCTACAAACTCAATCGTGATTTAGAACTATGGCTAGGAATTTCCACACAACAAGGATCGGACGTTACTAGTCGTTGGAGATCAAAGTGCTCACAGGATGAGCGAATTTGAGTAGTAGAGTATGGGGAGAACTAGGGCTACAAATGAACCGAGTCGAGCTTTGGATTGTTTGGGCTTGGCTTGCTGAGGTAAAGAAGGTGTTCAGAATCGGCTTGGGCGAGCTTGGCAAATTTTGGCAAACTCGGGCTTGTCTCAGCTTGAGCTCGATTAGGTATATATCTCTTGTACTGTGTTTTGATTAAAGCCATTTAAGAGAGAGAGACAGAGAGAGAGAGAGAGCGCTAACCTTGATGTTGTTGTGGTGTTGAGAACTTGAGATTGCTATTGAAAGGGGGTAGAGAGAGTTATTGTTGATGTTGCCATTATGTGATGTCCAGATCACTTGTTGGAGAGGGGTATTGTGGTTGTTGCGGATATTTTAGGGTTTTGGTATCTAATCCATACAAACGATATGATATAAACAATCTAATGGTTGTGATGAAATTGAGTGTTGGGCAATGGGCTATTTAGGCAATGGTTTTTATTTGTAGATGGGCTTATAATGTGAAAGAACTAAATGGGTCTGTGAAAGATTTGTGAACTTGGGCTAAACTTGCATCATTTAGGTCAGGCTTATACATATAAGAATTTGAAATTCTATGGCTCTTGAAATAATTGAGCTTAATGAGCCAAGCTTACCATTTGTTTAAGCTCGGCTCCTTTATTAAACGAGTCTAAAAAGCGAGCTCAAGCTCAACTTGTTTACTTAATGAATTATCTCGAGCCGAGCTTTTAACGAGGTGAGCCTGAGCTCTTTGTGTACAGCTCGGTTCCTTTGCAGCCCTAGGGAGAAAATATGGCATGAGTTTGGGTTAGAGGTCACTAAGTTATTCTTGGGTTCGAGTCTAGTTAACTTAGTTGTAAGCTTTTATTTATGATGGATTTAATCTTACTAAATTAGGTTCTGTGGTTATTATCCTATGGGTTTTTTCACGTAAAAAACGTGTGTTCATGTTCAATGCTTTGTTATGATTTTTTCTTCTTTTCAAAGATGGTTTTTTGTTGTACGACTATTCATTCCACCTTTACGTATAGTTTGGGTCATGGCGGACAATGCTCTTAAGATCATAGCTACAGAAAAAGAAGATTTGTTACAATGTAGCTCCATAGGAACCATAAATAGAAAAACGTGAAATATTAACAGAAATAGAGATTTTAGGCGCAATAGAAAGGAATGTTGTAACCGGGGTGTTTGGGCCATTCTGTGCACTCTGACATTACAGTCTAGGTTATGATCTTTATTCTTCAATATATAAGATTATTATTATTATAATTTTTAAATTGTTACTAAGTTAAAAATTTGTAAATTCAATTTTATTTAAGTCTTGGATGTAAACCCTCAAACAAGGCTCACTTGAAGGCAATGAGGAAACATTGAGTAAAGTCCTAAGTTTAATGCATTTGAAGGGCAATGGGAGCTATGTTTATATAAAGAACGGCGAATGATGTATTCTCTTTAGCCCAAAGGGTAGGAGGAGTAAGGACATGATCTTTTATTGACAACCAAGGGTAGATGCTCCCATCCCACATTGGCTGGAGGAGATGACTTTCTTTTCACTTTTCTCTATATTAGGAATAATCTTCTCTTTTCTAGTAAAAATGATTCGTATATTGGGCCAATCTTTCGAGAATGGTATGGTGGGTTGGGCCTTGAAGCCAGATATAATAAAATTCAAAATTTAACAAGCAGTCCATGTTATTTGCTCAAGAGTGGGCTGAATGAGCTTGTGCTATCATATGTGTTGTTCCCTACCTATCGAGCCGAGCTGGACATTGTTTAGGACCTACTCATGTCGTAAATGTGCTTGAAAAACTAGGCTGACTTGGAATGAATAAACACGGGCAGAGTTTCTAACTAATTCTCGAGTTATTCACGATCAATTTAGTTCTCTTATAGTCTACTCAAATCTGAGCCATTTTTGTGCCACTGTAGCTTGGCTAGGACATGACCTGCCCTGATGTATTTTTTGAAATTTGATGAGGCTGATGGCATATCATTACTTGGTTTACGAGGCGTGAAGTCTCTCATTACACCAATGTAGGGGATCGGGATAGAAGAAAAGGTCTGGCATTTATTTCTTTATTGCTGTTATCGTCGAGGGACATGGTGTGGAAAGCTTGTGTTTTTCCATGATTCTGTTATTTTTTATGATTCTATTATGAATGTGGGAGATAGGCAGTGAGATTGTATTTGTGAAGCAACCTTGCTAATGTGATCAATGTGTTGTATGGATTGGGCTTGTTGGAGGCCATAAGCAAGGTGTGGATGAGCTTCAGGAAATTCATTAAGTTATTGTTGTGAATATGCAGGGGTTAGTTTTTGGCAATGATGGTGTGGGGATAACCCATTGAGTGGGATATTCCTAGGTTTGGTCTGTGTTTCCAACTTGTATCCAAGAGGCTTGCAATGTTATGTATGTCGATGTAACAGAGGCTAGGGTGGGTTGGGATCCCATAATTTATAACTTCTACAATGATTGGGAGTTTGAGGCAGTGAGTGCTTTCTTTTCTTGCAATATGACCAGATACTGGATTTCGGTGTTGACTCATTGAAGGGGTGGTAGGGAGTGCCAGAGTGGGAATTTGAATAGTGTTATTATAGGCTTTGAAGGGGGCAAGCATAGTGGATTTTCCTTGGATGTTCTTTTGCATTCCAAAGTCCCTCCAAATATTGTGTTAATGGGTGGGTGGTAGCTTCGGTGAGATAATGACCATTGATAACAGTGAATATGTGTCTTTTTATTGTTAATGGATGCTTAATCTCTATGTAATGTTTGCTCTTAAAAAATGCATTAAATATCACAAACGACACTTGGTACTGGGTAATGGGATATGTATAAAACATTTATGGTTGGACATGCACCTAACAAGTATATTCAAATACTTACTGAATAATGTGATCCTTTAGTTTCAAAATGAGTGGAAACTTTATTTACTCAATTAAATTTAGAAGAAAAATATTGGGTAATGTGAATATTTAGCAGTGTTTGTATGTCTGTGGGTTTGGGGATTTATTAAATCTGACGCGTAGACACATGCCTGCACTCATTATACTTGTGCGCATCCATGAAGTATGGCTTAATCTGCAGGAGTGCAGAATCCCTTTTGGCATTCATAGGGTTTTCTATCGCTCTACTACTGAGATTCTAACTAAGGCTTGAAATGGAGCGGGTTTGCTCTGAGATCCAACCTGAGCTGAGGTCCATTTTAATGGGTTTGGATTTTGATTTTGAATTCGAAAAAAGCTTGGATATGAATTTTCGTTGAAAGATCCATCGCGGATTAGGGTAGGATCTGGGTAATTCTTAAATGGATCGGCTTACTCGAGATCCGATCCAGTTATTGTATATTTTGCTCTATGTGAATTCTGTTTGAATAGTATGTGTCAGATATGGATCATGCCCATAGAATCTGATTCAGATCTGGATATGGCTCCTGACATTAAAATATAGTTCTGGCTCAGAATTCACTTCATTTCAATCCCTAGTTCTAACTAATCAGCATGGTAGGTAGGTAGCTACTTACCTTTAGTGGGGTGTGTGTTGAGAGAAAAAGTTAATCCCTCAAAGACGTGGATGTCTTGATGTTGAAACTTTAGTTATCTCCTTTGAAGTTCTTTCTATTTTTTGAGTTTCGGTAGATCTTCTACCCTGAATGATATTTTGTAAAGTTGTAATGGATACGAGAGCATAGTTTTTGTGTAGCTTGTTTTTGTGTACTTCGTGTATTCATCAGACATCTCCCTTTTGGTGTCCTATAGTGATCTTTTACATATAAATATACTCCAAAGTGGAATTCCTTGTTCACCGAGTCATTCAGAGAAGGAACCTTATTTCTTACAAAGTGGGACTTCATAGATTACCTTGTGGGAGGAGTGGAAATTAGAAGATCATTAAATTTGTCAAGGTCAATATTTGAATTGTCATAGCATGTCTAACGTAATATTAGTTTTATCTTTGGTTCCTGTTTTTTCTATTTAATGTCAGATAAAATATTTTGGTGACAGAGAAGTGGGTTGTAATTTCTCTTTCTGCAGGTATGTTCCATCTTTCTTACCACCTCCTATGGCAACCAAGGGAAGAGAATATGACAAAAAGGTCAGTGTGCCTGCATTTAGTACCTTTCTTTTTGTTCAAGAGTGAGTTAACTGGTCCTGTACCAAATTTATTTTTCTCAGTTCTTAATGTTTTTGCATTACAATTTGCAGAAGGAGGAAGAGAAGCCAAAGGAGAAAGAGAAGGGTAAGTCACGGAATATAGATCACTTTATGGAGGAGCTAAAGCATGAGCAAGAGATGAGGGAAAGACGAAACCAGGAGCGTGAACACTGGCGAGATGGGCGTCATAATGAAAATTCTGCTGTAAGTGGCTTTGTAATTCAAAATATATATATATATATATATTTTGTGTGTGTGTAAAAAAATGGATGTGTATTTGATTAGTTCATGTGCGGCTTGTTTTTGTAAAATTTTTCTCCTAGTTTTTCATCTTTATATTTTATTTTCATAATGAGTTTGATTTGAAGGAGCTACACAGGGTTATTAGATTAGCTTCTGTGCATTTTGAATAGACACACATGAACATTTTAATGTACATATATTGTTGTACACAATAAACTGATGAGCATTTTTGCCTGGATTCGCATTCTCTACATTGCTGTAGATCTGCTCTTAATATTTTGTTAATCATAGATCTGTCTAGTTTATTTTTATGTTATGTCATGATGT
Source organism: Cornus florida (assembly GCF_030987335.1). Taxonomy (NCBI): domain Eukaryota; kingdom Viridiplantae; phylum Streptophyta; class Magnoliopsida; order Cornales; family Cornaceae; genus Cornus; species Cornus florida. The sequence goes on from NW_026775574.1 coordinate 106,745,150, forward strand.
CATTTTTGCTTAGGATTTCCACTTTACTAGTCTTTACATATTCATTTAATAAGGTCACTCTTTCTCAGCCGCCTAGCCGATTTGATGAGCTGCCTGATGATTTTGATCCAAGCGGAAAACCTGGATCATTTGATGATGGAGATCCACAGACAACAAACCTGTATGTTGGAAATCTCTCTCCTCAGGTTTGTTTGTGATTTTGAATGTTTAAGTTTTTGATTTATTTCTTTTGTTGTCGCTTTGAGACTAAGGAGAGCTTTAAAGGTAACGTCTTCTTGTATTTCTAATTGTTTTAGGTGGATGAGAATTTTCTCTTGCGGACTTTTGGAAGGTTTGGACCTATTGCTAGTGTGAAAATTATGTGGCCAAGGACAGAAGAGGAACGAAGACGGCAAAGAAATTGTGGCTTTGTAGCTTTCATGAACAGAGCTGATGGACAAGCTGCAAAGGATGAAATGCAAGGTTTAATTCTTCTGGTGTTTTCATTTATTACTGATGGAGTGTTTTTTGTTTCCCTCGATAAATGAGATGATTCCATCCAGAAGATAAAAACTTTTAGTACATAGGAAGAAAGTGAGGGCATACCCTCCCATGCGCACTTTTTTCTCAGAAGACAATTCTTGCTACGTATATTTAAGTCAAATATCTGTGGCACGTGTGTGCGTACTGTTACTTTTTATACCCATAGTATTTATTATTAAGTTTATTTATTTTTGGTAAGCAAGCAAGTATATATATTAAGTTCATTCAAAGTTCCTATAACTTCATCTTCACAAAAGTTCATGCTTAACAACAATTGTATGTTTTCACATTTTTACTGTATCCCCCAATATCTCACAAGTTTTTCAAGTATTGAACATCTTTTGGATTTTCTTATTTCTTTGAGTAAGCCTCTTAATTATTTCATTGAAATTATTTTCACCAATATCTAGTTGTATTACTGTTGTTTACATACTCATTAGAACAGGTTTTTATTTTTATTTATTATTTTTTTTCCTGGTAGGTAAGCAACACACACGCACGCACGCACGCACACACTCCAAACTGCCCCTTGTGGAGCTCGAACTGCTCATCTCCTCTTTGGAGAGGAGCAGGGCTGCAATCGAGCCGAGCCGAGTAGTGCCCTGCTCGAGCTTGGCTCGACTGCACAGTAAGAATGCTTGAACTCAGCTCAAGCTTGACTCGAGCTTCCATCTTAGTGTTAAATCTCGGCTCGGAGACGTTAGTGCTAAACTCGAGCTTAGCTCGATGCTCGTTTACAGAGGAGCATGTACCAGACAAGCAACACACGGTCATATATATATATATATATATATATATATATATATATATCTATACACTGAGTACATCACAAAGTTGTGAGGAACATATATCAAATTGCAATCGTATATAAATAAATCACAAATTAGCGAGGATCATATAAAACATAACAATCATATATATAAATCACAAATTTACAGAGAAAATCATATAGATATAAACCACAAATTTACAGAAACAATCATATACACAAATCACAAATTTATAGAGAAACATATATCACACAAGATCATATATATATATATATATATATATCTTCTAGAAAAAAATATGTATAGAATTACAGATTCATCTTATACGTGGATGAAATCACCACTTATTGTCACTTTAATCCTCTCTTGATCTTCAAACAGACCCACTGTAATTTCAATCTCTACCTTGATGTCGCTGTAGCACCATCCTTCCATCCCCTCTAGGTTTGTCGTTGTAGCACCGTGCTTCCCCTCTAGATAATGAAGGAGAAGAAGGAGAAGACAACTGAGAGAGAGACATGGCAGATTGGGGGTGTTGCTGTGAGCGATGCTGAACTTACTGTGAGCGGCGCTCACGAAAGAAGAAGGGTTAGGGATTCTATATATATACAGGCTCATGGGTATTTTAATTTTATGGGCCTAAGTTGGGCTTGATCAGTTGGAGTTGTGATGGGCTGAGGCACTTAAAATGGATAAAGGGGTTTGGGCTAAAACCTAAATTTATAAGTATCATATTTTTACATAGTTATATATTTTTTATGAGCTTAAAACGAACACTTTACCGAGCTTGTTTATGGTCCTGTTCACGGACAAATGAGCCGACCATTGGTGTGTTTGAGATTGGCTCATTTAATAAATGAGCCCAATAATTTTGTTTGGGCTCGGTTCGTTTAATAAATAAACGAGCACGAGCTGAGCCCGAGTAGTTCGCGAACATCTCGGCTTGTTTGCAGCCCTAGAGAGGAGAGCTCATACCACCTGGGCCAATGACCCGGTGGTTCTTGTCAGAACAGCTTATTAGAAGCATATCCCTATTATTCTAAGAATTGGCCTAAATGTTCTTACTCTTTTGTGTTACATGCTAATTTCTTTCTTATAAGTAAATTCAGAAGCTGAAAATAAGCTGCAACAGATAAGAATTTAATTAGGTATTGGTTTGCGTGAGGACCTTGGTTGTCTTAAGGGAAATTGAATTAGTTCAAGGTGTTATACATACTGTAATATGGACAGAAAAGGATTTCCAAAACAGAATAGACAGGAACTTTATTTGTGAAGGGCTTTCTTTTGGACAAGTAAAACTTGGGGAACATTAAATTTAGAGTGCGGTTAATAAGAAAGGAAATAAAACCGATGTAGAAACTGGTTCATTCTACTTTTTCTTCTTTCTCCTCCTCTTTCTTCTTTTTAATTTATGATTACTGACTGAAATGAACCCCGAATTGTAACTTTCTCTAGGGTAACAAACTGACGGGTGGACTCATTTTGAATTCTGCTTAGAGTGACTGGTTCAATTTCCATGCAATATCTAATATCGCTCATTGATTTATAATCTAGTTAAAGTTTGATCTTATCACATTCATTTCTGTATTTATAATGTATCTATTGTAAGTCATGCATGGAATGAAAAGGGATTGAAGATGATCTTTATGCTGCAGGGGTGGTTGTCTATGAGTACGAGTTGAAGATTGGGTGGGGTAAGTCGGTCTCTCTTCCATCACAAGCGCTACCTGCTCCCCCACCAGGACATATGGCCATCAGGAGTAAGGAGGTCTGTAATTATGTCTGTTAAAACTATGAACAAGTTATTACATACATTTATGTTATTCATGCATTTTCTTCTTTTTTAAAATTGGATGCTTAGGAATTAACTCTTCAATTGGGCTACACCTTAATACTTTTTTTTTGGATAGAGAATTCATCAAATTCTTCTTCATTTATTCACTTTATCAATTTGAATCATATCTAATTTTGTGATGTACAGGGTGCAACTGTTATTTTGTCTGGTCCCTCGGGCCCACCTGTTACTTCTGTCCCAAGCCAAAACTCTGAGCTGGTAGGTTAACTTTATCTTCTTAGCCTTTTTTTTTAAAGTTCTGTTTGATCAGTTGGTTAACTTCATCTTGTCAGTCTTGTGACAAGAAAGTTACTTTTGGTACAGGATTTTGAGCTTAGTATCTGAACAATTTTTCTGTCTATTCAGAGGAGAGAAATCTTGATGTTTTCCATATTTTTTCAGTAAATGGATATCTTGTGCTTGACTGCCATTTGATGTTTTTGCCTCTGAATAATCTGCAACTGATAGGCTTTGAAACCAATTGAAGAATCTAGAGAATCGTTACCAAGGCTATGATACGTCAAATACGCTATACCCTAAAATAGATCTAGATTGGTGAATCGATCTTGTTCAAACTACTATTATCAATGACTGTTTTTTAGATTTTAGCAATTATAGTTTCCACACAACACTACAAATATATAGAGAGCAAAAATACAATAACCAAGCAAACACTCATAGGCACATTTATGTGGAAAACTCCTTGGGGAAGAATCACGGAAGATAGTTCAGGCAGATCAAATCCTTTATCAAAGAAAAGGTAATAAAACCTTAGGCCGGGCTTGCTTGGTTTGTAACTCTGAAAACAGTTCTCAAGAACTCCGAAAACAGAAAACTGGAACTATAAAAGATAGTTCTTTGAAAACAGGCCTTTTATAACCGAGTTTTCCGAAAATTGAACCAAGCATGAGTTTTTTTTTACAATTTTCTTCTTTTCAGTTCTTTCAGAGTTACATACCAAGCAGGCCCTTGGTTTCTAGATTATAAACCCAAGAATTTCCCAGTTACCTATGAGCCTGAATCACACCAGATGATCCAATCTGACCTCTGTTGCTGTCAATTAGCTCCTTGTATGATCTGCTCTTCAACCTGTGCTTTGATCTTCATGATTAGTAACATCTATTTTTCGTTCGTTTGTCTGATTTGGTGTTGATGACAATTAAGGCTCTACAAGTTGTTGATCTATACTCTGAATAATAACTCACTGTCTAATGCCAGATACTGAAAAGAAAAAAATGCACTTCATGTACACGGATGCTCTCTAGTGCAGGAGCATACTCTAGATTGACTATATCCTCCTATTTATAGCCAATATAGGAGTTCTGCGTGACATAGAAAAATAAATCAATTATAAGACTTTTAGAGAGTTTCTAAAACTGCTCTGTCCTGATCAATCATAGAAATTTATTTCGCTCGATTGAAAGTTTTGCCCAAATGTTTTGATCGACCTATTGAATTCTCTCTTCAAGCTTTTCTATTACAGGCCATTTCACCTACTATATTTAACTTTGTAAAATCATTTTTAATAACCTCATCTCATGTTATTTTTGGTTGCCCTCTCTGTCTCTTACCTTCTATTACAACTAGTCTTCCTCATTTAACCGGCGCTTCTAGGTCTCCGATGTACGTGTCCAAACCATCCAAGTCTACTCTGTTGGATTTTCTCACCAATGGGTGCTACCCCTAATTTTTCTCACACTTATATATATATATATATTTTTTTTTTTTGATAAGTAATAAATATATTAGAAAAGCGTTCAAAAGGGGAACGCGTCCCTAATACAAAAACGAAAAATGGATCTAAGGGGACCATCTCTCCTCTTTCCTGTTCATTATTGTCATGGAGGCTCTTAGTAGGTTCATGAGGAGGGCTGTGGACTTGGGGTTCATACGGGGCTTCAAGATTGGTTCAGACGCAGCTCATCAGTTGGAAATTTCTCATTTGCTCTTCGCGGACGACACTCTGGTTTTTTGTGAGGCTGAGGTGTCCCAGTTGAGATATTTGCGATATGTCCTTGTTTGCTTTCAGGCAGTCTTTGGGCTGAAAGTCAATGTGCGAAAGAGTGTGATTGTACCTGTGGGGGATATTCAGGAGGTGGAGTCTCTCGCAGCTGTCTTAGGGTGTAGGATGAGCTCCTTTCCTATTTCTTATTTAGGCTTGTCTTTGGGTGTCTCGACAAGAAGGGTGGGAAGCTGGGACTCGGTGATTGAGCTTTTCTAGAGAAGGCTGGCGGGGTGGAAGAAGCAATACCTTTCGAAGAGGGGAAAAGTTACTCTGGTGAAGAGCACTTTATCTAGCCTTCCAACTTATTTCCTTTCGCTCTTCCAGATCCCCTCTGCTGCTGTTAGAAGACATGAGATGCTTCAACCGAATTTTTTGTGGGGTGGTAGAGGAGAGGAGTTTAAGTATCATCTTGTTCGATGGGAGCAAGTTTGTAGGCCCCTCAAGTTGGGAGGCCTAGGGATTAGGAGATTGACCCCTTTCAATAGGGCCCTCCTAGGCAAGTGGCTTTGGAGATTCGGCAGTGAACGACATAGGTTATGGAGGAAGGTTGTTTCTTGTCGGTTTGGGGAGGAGGGGGCGATGGTTAGCTAGACCGGTCAGGTCTGCTGTCGGTGTGGGAGTTTGGAAATCCATTGGGAGAGGTTGGGATGAGTTCTCAAAGCACATTAGATTCATAGTCCGGGAAGGAAGGGATATCCGGTTTTGGGAGGATGCTTGGTGCGAGGACCGTCCTTTGTCTTGTTTGTACCCGAGGTTGTTCAGGATTGCTGTTGATAGACATGCTATGGTTGCTGACTGTTATCGCCTTGATAGCGGTAGATTGTCTTGGAATGTACAGTTCCGGCAATCTTTTCAGGATTGGGAGTTGGATGATGTCATTGGTTTGTTGGATCTTCTGTATAGACAGGAGGTGGATGGCACCGGGTCGGACTCCTTGACTTGGACGCTTTCTCCTCAGGGGACATTCCAAGTCTGGTCCTTTTTTCACCAGTTTTCAGGGTTTCGTGGCTCCACCTTCCTGTAGAAAACGGTTTGGCGCTCGAAGGCTCCTCTTAGGGTGGCTTTCTTTGTGTGGACTGTTGTTTGGGGCAAGATCTTGACTCTGGACAACTTGAGGAAGAGACGACATGTTATCGTTAACCGGTGTTGTCTGTGTATGAATGATGGAGAGTTTGTGGATAATCTTCTCTTGCACTATCCCGTGGCTCACGACTACTGGAGCCTTTTGTTGTGTCTCTTTGGTGTTCAGTGGCTTATGCCCCGGACTTCAAGGAATTTGATTGATGGTTGGAGGGGCTAAAGGGTGGGAGCGCGCGCCCGTAATTTCTTGAGGGTGATTCCCCTTTGTATTTGGTGGAGTCTTTGGAAAGAACGCAATCGAAGATCTTTTGATGGGGAGGGGACCTCCATTGGGGCTCTGAAGTTTGCTATTCTTTGCTCTCTTTTTAGTTGGGGTATGGGGAGAGATTGTATTTCTTTGGATGAGATTATGGACTTTTTGGGGTGGTTGGGTCCGTAGATCTCATTTTCTCATTTTCATTTTTATACAGCTCTTGGGACGCGTTCCCCTTTTGAACGCTTTCTAATACATTTTTACTTATTAAAAAAAAAAAACGTTAGTGGAATTTTTTAATATATCCTATAAAAATATAAATTACAGACTCACTTTTGTTGCGAAATTTGTCAACAATAAGTTCCTCAAATATGATCAATATTGATCATGAAATCACATTTGTGAAGTTTACTCTTCTCTTTCTCTCCCCTCAAAAAAATAAATTAAAATAAAATAAAAAAGAAAGGTAGCGTCTTATTTGGTCAAATGAAATACATTCTTTTTTTTATAATTTTTAATTTTTTTTTTTTAAAATTTTGTATTTATTATAGTGGTTATTGTTGGTTCAGTTATTGATCATGGTTGAGGTCATAGCCTTTGAGCTTTTAATTTGCTAATTTCTTCTTCTTCTTATTCTATAATTAATTAATGTTTTCGCTATTTTAGAACAACTTTTAATTGACTTTTTGGGAATTTAGAGCAACTGTGTTACCAAAGTCCTTTGAATAATGCATGTGGCTTAATCTTAGGTTTTTGTTGCTAGAAGCTGTGCATTTGTCTGATTTGGACTGTAATTTTTTTCACCTGTTCCCATATTCCCACCTCCATGTCTGGTCTGCTCTTTTTAGTTTTTCAGATTTGCAGTTATAATTATTTGTAACATAACATGAAAAGCAGCCTTTCTAAATGATGGATATTATTAACTGGTGAAACTAAAAGGCTGGTAGGCTGGGTAGCCTTGTAAATACACTTGCTTGGATAATGTACATGCCTTTTTGGCTAAAAAGTTGATCAGGCTTGGCGGGACTAAATGCTACCTGTTCAGGTGCCCTTGTATCTCTGTCATTTAATTTGCCTTTGCTTGAATCTGGTAGAATATATTGTTTTTCTAACTGTCCTTGACATTTGTACGGTAAATGTAGAAGTTTCCTTTTCTAATTTCCTACTGAATTCTGCATTCTGCTGGTTCAAGCCCTTGGTTATGTCTTTAAACAATAGACTAGGGGCCTAGTTCTAAACGAGCCTGGAGGCCCTTGACAAACATGACTCGGATCAAAGGTGTAAGTCTTTTGGTTTGAGTGACCTTCTGCCTGTCTGGTCCAGCCTTCACCCCGTTCATGCATCCTATCTTAAATTTTGATTTTGTTAATTAATAATGTGGTTCATAGATCCGATATGATATATGGTTGTGCTTACAGCTTTATTGTGAATTCTGTTGTTGATGACTTGACTTGGTTGCTAGGTTCTTACTCCCAATGTTCCTGATATAACGGTTGTTCCACCTGATGATGATCATCTTCGCCATGTGATTGATACAATGGCTCTCCATGTTCTTGATGGTGGTTGTGCTTTTGAGCAAGCTATAATGGAGAGAGGCCGTGGTAATCCTCTTTTCAACTTCTTGTTTGAGCTTGGTTCGAAGGAGCATACTTACTATGTCTGGAGGCTATATTCCTTCGCTCAGGTATATTTTGTTTTTAGGTTTATATGGTTTTTGCTTCTGCTGCCTTTGCAGTTTGATATAATTAGGCATTATATATGCACATATTGATGTGTGTGTGTATATGGATATTTTTGTTGCTTTCAATGTCAGTAGTTGACTTGGTTTTTTTTTTTTTTTTTTTCGAACGTATTATTTAATGACATCCATATTAATCATAAACCATGTGGTATTTATCAATTATTTACACATTTGTATTAATATAGAATCAAAGTTTTTGTTGTTTTTTTAGTAGATGTGGTACATATATATAGATAATGTCAAAAATAAAAAGAGTAAACTCAACTTAACAGTAACACTGTTTTTTTAAAGGGAATCAGCTAATATTCACTTTTAACTTTAGTAATGGTGTTATAATTACCAGTTTGTCTTGAGATCACTAGGGTACTGATGCCATTGGTTCGATTCCCATAGTCTATTGGGAAAGGGAAAAAATCGCTGTTGCAGAGTTTGGCGTAGTGCTGCGTGGGACTATTGAGTCTGAAATCGCTGTGGTCAAATAAGATAATATATTGCTCTGACGATCATGCCCTTTTCCAGTGACCATCATTTGGGATTTAAAATTTACTCTTGTTTTCTCTATGTGGTTTGGAAAGAAACAATTATAATTTTGATTAATTTGAATTAATGTCGACCAATTTAAATTAATTTTACATATCCAATATCCAATAAATGCAAAAAAAAAAAAACACATATGGTGTGAAGTTAGTTATATAGATAAAAATCGGTCATCATTTGGTGTTGACGTGGTATCAGCCACACAATAACTACACCAGTTTACACATTTTTAACAATAATTTTGATTAACTTGAATTAATGTCGACTAATTTAAATTAATTTTGTTTCAAACAGTATTTAATAATTGTATTTTGTTCGCTTCTAGTACTTAATTACATTACATTTTTCATAAAAGTCCTACACATGTCATTTAATTTTTTAAAAATAAAAAAATTCAGAAATACAAAAAAAAACCCATAAAATGAACTTTTCTTTAATAAATTGCAAAAGAAAATATGGGTTAGTTTGCGATATTAATTGTATTATCAAACTTTATATCTATAAATATTTCTTGTTGGTATATTATTTTTAAATGGAAGAAAATACTTATCAAAAAAAAAATTATTTTTAAATGGAAGAAAGTACCAAACAAAGTGGAAATCCATAAGTAAACAATGGAATTTAATTTGGTTGGATGGTACCAACAAAATCGAGTTTTCTTTTCGAGAAACAATCTAGCTTTGAGACTTTATTACCAATTTTATTGCTTAAGAATATCATAGATCTACAAAAAGATATAACGAACTTTAGTTATGCTGCCTACTTTACAAAAACATGATAAATTTGAAAAAGGCATGAACATTCATGGATTTAACATAGAAAATGTGACACCAAGAGCCTTGTAGCCCAATGGTATCTCCTCTACCTCCCAAAGGGTTCAAGTCTCCAAAGGAGCAAATGGGTGTGTGAGTTTCTTGCCAAGGAAAAAAAAAAAAAATAGAGAATGTGACAAATTTAACATATATGTGCAATCACATTTAAATAATTTGAAAACAAGTTGAAAAATATCTATTTTATTTTGGCAAAGAGATCCGAGTAGGAAGTTCAAGAAAAAGATTCCATATCACAATCGATTGGTATTTGATGGCTGGAGAAGGCTATTGATTGGAATATGAATCTGTGGGTTAGAGTTTGAGTGGCTGGCTTGTTATTAAAAGACCATGAAAAATAGAAAGTAGCTTTGCCGCCGGAGAACCCCTTTTGCATGTTGGCAGCAAGACAATGTCATCTTGTGTTTCAGGAGATGGCAACATCTTGGGCAAAAAAATTGTGATGTCTTGCCTTGTAGGATGAGATGACCCAGTTGCAAATATGTATCATAATTGTGGAGACTACCAATTTCTTGGTATTGGGAGACTTCAATACTTAAAATAGCTAATGGATTTTTTATTCTTGTACATCTGTAGGGTGATACCCTTCAGAGGTGGCGAACAGAACCTTTCATCATGATAACCGGCAGTGGGAGGTAATGCATACTGGATATATCTTCTTTTAATGCTCATGCTTAAAAAATCTATCTTTTTTGAGATAATCTATGCTGTTCTTTGATACATGGTTTTACAATTGTGATATATTATGCGATTCTTCCTGTTGTATATCAGATGGATACCTCCCCCTCTGCCAATAGTAAAAAGTCCGGAGCATGAAAAAGATTCTGGAACTACTTATGCTGCAGGAAGAAGCAGGGTACATCTTAATCCTAATCTTATCGTACACTGCTTGACAAAATTGAGTTTCTGATAAATTAATTATTCCATGAGTATATGGGGAAGTTCTTTGATTTGGAAATTCCTTTTTCTCATTAACTTCTACAGCGTGTGGAACTGGAAAGAACACTGACTGATTCACAGAGAGATGAATTTGAGGACATGCTGCGTGCTTTAACATTAGAGAGGAGTCAGATTAAGGAAGCTATGGGTTTTTCTTTGGATAACGCTGATGCAGCTGGAGAGGTAGTGCTGATATTATTAATACACATATTTTTGCTTGTTTTAGTATACTACTATACTCTTTGGCTATATGGGTGGAATTACAGGTTGATTATGATTAAGGACCTCATTTGTTGGTGCTTTGTCCCAGATCCTATTATTAATATGAGTTCATTTTCGTTAATTTGCACTCTGTTATCACATCATATAATCCAATGTCTTTTTGTTTTTCAGATTATCTAATAAAATATTCATTGTGTCAAAATTTCTGCTTATATGTATACTGTCATAATTTGACTCGTGGTTTTCCTTGCATCTCACATCGGCATGTCAATTGATATTAATTTAACCACACAGTGTGAAACTATGATTGAGGTCTACAATCTAGTACACTAGAGGGAAACAAGAGGAGAAATAGGAAGGCTTAGGTCTTGAATTTATCTTTAGGGTTTTGAATGTTTTTAATTGTTGAGTATTTTTTGGAGTTGCTTATATATCTTTCTTTTGATTCAGATTGTTGAAGTTTTAACTGAGTCTTTGACACTTAAAGAAACCCCCATTCCGAGTAAAGTTGCTCGGCTCATGCTGGTCTCAGACATTCTTCACAACAGTAGTGCCCCTGTAAAGAATGCATCTGCCTACCGCACCAAATTTGAAGCCACTTTACCGGACATAATGGAAAGCTTTAATGACTTGTATCGTAGTATAACAGGAAGGATCACAGCTGAGGCCCTTAAGGTAAGCTATGAATCTTTGGGTTTCCAGAATATATCCCCCCTTCTTTCAGACTCCAATTACTGAATTATCTGCATTCTGCAGGAACGAGTTCTGAAAGTTCTTCAAGTCTGGGCTGATTGGTTTCTGTTTTCGGATGCATATGTAAACGGACTACGAGCTACTTTTCTTCGAGCTGGGAACTCTGGTGTGACCCCTTTCCATTCTATTTGCGGTGATGCTCCAGAAATAGAAAAGAAGACCAGCTCTGAGGATACAGTTGATGGAGTTAAGACTAACCAAGATGCTGCATTGGCTATGAGCAAAGGAGCAGCCATGAAGGAGCTATTAAGTCTTCCCCTGGCTGAGCTGGAAAGACGATGCAGACACAACGGGTTATCTCTCGTAGGTGGTAGAGAGATGATGGTTGCACGATTGCTTTATCTGGAAGAGGCAGAAAAACAGAGGAGCTATGAACTTGATGATGACCTTAAATATGCACAGGGCCATTCAAGTTCAGGTAGATACTCAAGTGGTAAGAAAGAAGCAAATGCTGAAATGGAGGTCGTCGGATTGTCTGGGTGGAATAGTTACGGGGATGATGAGGTGCGGACTCAAGGCAAAGGATCTGTACCTTTGGCCTCAACCATTCCTATCCCTCAGCCTGAACTAAAAGCCTTTATGAATGAAAGGAAAAATGATCCCGTTTTGCCAGCCTCTAAATGGGCTAGAGAGGATGATGAAAGTGACGATGAACAAAAAAGAAGTGCTAGAGATCTGGGATTAAGTTACTCATCTTCTGGGAGTGAGAATGCTGGTGATGGTCCCAGTAAGGCCGAGGAGATGGAGATTGCAACTGATGCAAGCATTCCACCACAACCTGATACTGGAATGAATGAAGAACAGAGGTAGTATGAGTTTTATTCTTTTAAGGGATGTTGAAGTTTGGACATTTATTCTATGTTGATTTAGATAGTATTTAACTATACTAGTTTGTTGTTGTAGTAATTAAAATATTGTTTGTTGCTTAAAAGGATTATCCTTAGTTTAGCAATAACTAGTCATTCCAATTGTTGATATCATTGTTTCTGTGATATCTTCATGTGTTTTTGTTATTGCTGAATCCTGTTGATATCATTTTGATTCTTTAATTTTTTCCCCGGGTGTTGAGTTGGTATTGATTTCATTTGGATCTTTTGTTCATATGCCATCTTAGAAAAATATTAAAGGTTTTATATGCTTCAACTATCCAAGTCTAAAGGTCATTGCCCTGTGTTGTTCTTGTCGTTGTGGTGGTGGTGGGAATACTGAGACGGGTAGACTGGATATACATACCTGAACTTTGTCAATTTTTGCACAAAAATTGACTGTTTTCAGGCTTGAACCATGTTCTTACACATCAGCCTGAGGATTTTATTTTTGAACCAATCACTGGCTCATTAACTATCATCTTGCCCTCACTTCCCATTTTAGGTTATATTATATTTAGGCCATAATATTTTGCAGTCCTTAGTGTTTTGCTTGACTGCGTTTATGTTGACAGACAAAAGTTGAGGCGTCTTGAAGTTGCTTTGATGGAATACCGTGAATCACTTGAAGAGCGGGGAGTAAAAAATTTGGAGGAAATTGAGAGGAAGGTTGCAATTCATAGAAAGCGGCTACAATCTGAATATGGTTTATTGGATTCTAACGAAGATGTTTCAGACAACAACAGTAAGTACTCAAACTGTAAGCAGATCATTGAGTTCTATTGGGATTATAGTATGTCGAACCTTGTTTAATGCTTTACAAGTTCTAATGTTTGCTGCGGTAGTTTCAAATTTATTAATTTTGTTTCTGAATTCTTTTTTTTACCAAACAACCCCCCCCCCCCCCCCCCCCCCCCCCCTCTTTTCTTTTCCCTCTCTCTCTATCTGTATAATACATGAGTAATCAATTTAATTATACTTTAGGCTCCAGGACCTACTGAAATTTTTTGAATTTAAGAAGATTTAGTTGCTTTTTAGCTTGAATTCTGGAATCGTCTTACTTTAAGAATAATTAATTCTGGAATGTTTTTGAGATATTGCTATGTTAAAATATCATTTGTATGTGATTACGTGCTAAAAGTTTTTGCCGTGTTCCTGCTTTTATTTATAGCTGTCAAGTTGTATATTTCATTGAGTATCAAATTCCATAGCTTTTGTATTTTTATATTGTTTCAACTGTAAGATAATTCAAGTGCAATTGAAAAACATATGCAAAATTGTGAGTGATCAAAGATTCTGAAAAAATACATGAAATTACTGGCACTATTTCAACTATGTAATAGTGTTCCCCCCCCCCCCCCCCCCCCCCCTTTTTTGATAAATAAAATTTTACTAAAAAACGCTCAAAAGGGGAGCGGATCCCAAGAAAAATACAAAAGACCACAAAGGCCTCAAGCCCTTCAAGGAGGCCAAAAAGTCAAAATCTCCTCCAACGATCTATGATCTCTCCCTGAAACCCAACAAAAAAGAGTGGAAAGAATCGAGAATTTAAGCACCGAAATCGACATCACCTTTCCTTCAAAATATCTCCTATTCCTTTCAAGCCATGAATCCAGTGTTTATTTGGTAATGTGTGTATAAACCACCTGTGATGTGTATAATCTAGTTTAGGTTGAGTTTGCATCAACTTAAGCAGACAACCATGTTGTTTGGTTGGGTGTTTCTTTTGCATACCTGCAATATATATTAGAATAATGTGTGAAAATAGTTTGCAAATGCATTTGAAGTGAATCATATATAACACAAGTAGGATGAAGGAAATAATCCCCATATTCATGTCGTGTCTTACCTGCATCATGTGTTTTTTTAATTTTTTCCTATTCCCATGTTTGTTCCATGTCCTACCAGTGTCGTGTTTCCTTGTTCATGCATCATAAATTAAGGGTATTGAAATCCTATCTTTTCTTTTTCTTCATCTCTTATCCAAGTACAAAGAAATATTAAGTTATGCTTTATATTATTTTTTCCCTTTTCTTTCATATCTAATGCTATTATTTCTTTTCTTCGAGCTCCCGATCTAAATAAGATGTCACTAATTATTATTATTATTTTTTATTTTTACTGTTCTCCAAAGTCGATCTTGTATTTTTATAATGGATTTCAAGCCTATTGCTCTTTATTTTTATGCATCCTGACTGTGAGCCCCCACAGGGCAACCTCTCCACACCTCAATCAACCCTCCACGCCTCAAAATATCTCCTATGTAATAGTGTTCCCCCCTTTTTACCCTCCTTTTTCGGTTTTTTTTTTTTTTTTGGGGGGGGGGGGGGGGGGGGGGGGGTGGGGGGGTGGGGAGGGAAGTTCAACTTAAGAAGTACGGATATGACATGGACACGGCAAATAATAATAATAATGTTTTTAATATATATGATATACTTTAAGATATTAAGAGTAATATTATTTTGTATTAACCTAATAATGAAAAAAAATTGTGTTTTGCTGGGAAAAATCAGAAAGATAGAAAGAGGGTTAAGGAGGAGAAACAAAGAGGATTAGGGTTCTGTTAGAAAATTAATTAGGGCTTTGTTAAAAATAAAGGTAAGAATCTGTAGAAGAGAAAAAGTTTATGGAAACAAGAGGAAAAAGGAAAAAGAATGAAATTTGTCGTGAAAGGAAAAAAGAAGAAGAAGTATCTAGGGTTTTTGAAGAAAAAAGAAAAGAGGAGAAAGAAGAGAGAAATGTGGAGAGAGAGTGTGACGACCTCTGTGGACGGGTGTGTTGTGGGCAGATGCGAGAGTTATAGTGTCAATTTGTAGCCGAATTTTTGGTCCTGAATTTTTAATCGATACAACGTATTATACACGTACGTATCCGTATTCAAATTATTATGTTTCCTTTTTTTCAACTGAATTTTTATAACATATTTCTTAGAAAAAATCGAATTATACTCGTACGTTTCCTATAGCGTATTTTACTAACTATGGACGCAACAAGGATCTGGTAATAAATAATATAGTATATTATTATATATACAAAAAATAAAAATAATTCATACTCATTTTTTCCACAAATCATTGGTGTAATTGCTAATTTGAAAAAGTAGACGTGAACCTTTTAAAAAGGTTAGTACATTTTTTATTTTGTAGAAGTGTAGTGGACTCATATGATACTACAAAAAAATAAAAATTAAAAACAAAAACATAAAGGAAAAAGGGACAAATAGTAGAATTATTAATTATATATATATAATTTTTTTTTTTTTTTCCATTTTTCCATGTCTGCAAATATCCATATTTGGCTTTCCATTTGACTAATTCTTTCCAGTCATAAAATTATTTTATTTTTGTCTTGACCCATGACTTTTTCAAAATTTACAATTGGAACCCCATTTTTTTATAAAAGAATAATTGCAAAAAAAATCCGTTCATGTAGGGCACGTGTCCTAGATGTATCCGAAACATGTTCTAGAACAATGCATTATATTTGACAAAGGTATGTAGATGTTTAGAGGCTTCTCTCTACATATCTATCTCTCAAGGATTTTCTCTCTAGATGTTTAGAGGGTTGTCTTCATTCCTCAGGTGTAACCTTTTTGTCATAGTGGATTGTTCATGGCAGGACTAGGTCCTATGATTTTCCCTGTTTAGGATTCTGCATTTAAAAATTCGCATGTCCCTGCTATCGATTTAGTTTCATTTTTACATGATTGTGTTATTATTAACAAACTACAAGGAGAAACTGAAAGAAACTAAAATTCAAATGACAATTAGCGAAAATTTGTTATATAATTAAATTGGAAATTAATTTCCATAAGAGTACTCATCACCCCTATAATCTAATTTACCACTCAAGCTTTGACCTAATCAGAGTCTAGGGTAACGGTCCCAGAAATCTATCAATTTGCTAATGTTTCGAGTTTCTTGAGTTTTTCCTTTTGCTCCCTAATATGCTTTTGTGGATTTATAAGGTCAATTAGAGCTAGCATTCTTTTTTTTTTTTTTTTTTTTAAAGTTCTCTGGAAATCTTTCTCAATGGAACCTAGCGTAAGGGTAGATGAGGTACAGATTTTAATTGAACATTCATGATAGATATTAATGAGAAATTGAGTTTTACGCATCAATGAGCAAGGTAACTATAAATCGAGAGTTATTAATGTGATATCTTCACCTTATTTTTAGCTCCGTGATAACTGTAACATTAATTATATCTTTCTTTCTTTCTTTCTTTTCTTTTTTTTTTTCGCCTCATTAAATTATGGACTTTGAACTGGTTGAAACGTGAAAGTATCTATATTCTGTGTTGAACAGATTTAAGGTTTTTATTTATTTTTTTCATATATTTTTTCTCTTTTTTCCCGGGAAGTTGTTGCTTTTCAAAACAATTTGCTCTTATGGTTTGTTAATTTATTTATTTATTTATTTTTTTGATAAGTAAAATGTATTAGAAAGCGTTCAAAAGGGGAACACGTCCCAAGGTAGGTTTATTTATTTTTGTTGGTCATGAATTAAGGAAAAAGGCAAAAGAAGAGGGGTTATCATGTTCTTTATATGATGCTAGTACTCTGTTTGTGGAGATTGTTCATGGGAGTAGATGCATAAGCTCGGTGTCTAGCTAATGTCATGGAAAGTGGTATTCTATACTTTTAGTGGAGACGTCTTTAAAGCATTTGTATGAGGTGCAGTTAATAATCATCAACATCATTTTATTCCTGTTAAAAACTAACAAAGTAATGATGTTGAACAATAAAAGCTTCTCCAGGTTCTACTCATTGAACAATAAAAGCAGTTGGGTTGTGTTGGTTTATAAAAATAAATTTTACAATTTTTAGAAATAATCTGTTATTTTTTTCAGGTTAAGTGTAAGTAGAATCTAATGGTGATGACAGTTTTGGATATCATTTCTGATCTGGTAAACTGATTAATCTCTTTTACAATCACAAAGGTATTTGAATTTAGCTACATAATTGTGATAAATTTGGCTGTCCTTTGTGAATTGGATTGCCTTTGTTGTTCTCCAAGTTTCTCCATCGAAACTGATTGTTGAACCATGACAATGCTTCTGCATTACATGCAATTAACGTTATGAACTCAAAAACTTTATCAAATGTATAAAACAAAGTGCAGGAGATTGATAGCGCTTTCTCACAGATGCAACTCTTCTCAGTTTTGCATTTATACAATTTAAATGATTTTGTCAAATCCTTGAAACTGCAGAGAGACCTTCAGAGAAGAGGGACAGAAGAAATGATGCCCGTGAGTCTTCGAGGAAGCGACATCGCAGCCAGAGCGGAAGTGAGAGCCCACATCTCAAGTCATCAAGCAGAGACAGGGATAGGGAAAGTGACATGGACCGGGATCGGGAAAGGCACCGTGATAGAGATAGGGAAAGAATTCATGATTCAGAAAGTGAAAGGGGAAGGGACCGTGAAAAAAGTGGAAGCAGGGAGAGGGATGACCACGACAGGGAGAGAGGCAGAGAAAGGGACAAGGATAGAAAGAGAAGGGCGAAATGATTTTCTTGACAGAGGGCACTAATTCACGGTTACAACAGGATGATATGAGTAGTCCAAATGTCAACTGTAAAATTGTCTCTCTTGAAGCTGGTCGATTTGGATGTTCTGGTGATGGAAAAGAAAACCTCAAATTCGACGTAGGTTCGGTCAACTACCAAAACGGTTGCCTGTTTTTACTTACTGGTGGAGACAATATTTCATCATTTTCCATTGTCAGTCTTGTAAGGTGGAACTATGGTTTCTCTTGAATCTACTTTTTGTATTGACATGGGCAGATGTATATTTTTCTAGAAAATTTAAAAATCTCGGGGACGTTCATTCCATATATCAAATGGGCAGTGTTCAATTCCAAAAATGTTTACTCTCGACACCATTTTCATTTCCACTGCTTTTAAGCTCCACGCATATTCAATTATACGTTCTGGAATATAATCTGAGTGGGCATGTTTGAAATCATCGTTGCTAAATTTCAAATTAATAATAACATTACAAAGGATTTATATAATATCTTGATTTTATGAGTGAGTGTATCAATAGATGCATGTAATATGACGACTTCAATAGTATCACTACTCAAATAGTGTAATAGAGATTACATGGTTGGTTCAGTTTTTCAGAGAATTGAAAACAGGAAGGGCATCTTTAGATTCAGCAAAATATACACATTGATGATCATAACTGCATGAAAGGAAGCATTTGCCGGGGAGAGATGATAATGAAATAAAATTAAAAAAAGATGCAGAAGCCATTATAAAGAGAATCATAAAATTCCTTCTACGGTTCCATTGTATCCAGCAATATTGCAAAATTATTGGAAATGGGAATCGCCAAATCCCAAGATTAAGTTGGCAAGTTGCCCACCAGAAATATGAGAATGACAGTTCTTAAATAAGTCACCCTAGTCGCTCGATAAAGATCCAAACTGTACATGATTAATCTGCAGTCAGAAGAAAACTGGAAGGTGCTGGGACACCCACCGGAGGACGAAGGAACCGACCCACCAGTTTTCAGCCAATATTTCCAGCACCCTTTTACAATGGAGCCATCACTAGGAACTCTACTGGATTGATGTGTTGGTGACCATATCTTGACTCAAATCTTCGTTCGTCCTTCCTGGCTCACAATGCAGATGATGGTTGTAATTAATGATCCCTTTCTCCACCAAGGGACCTTATTCGGAAAGCACACCCCAGCAAAAGACATCAGCCTCTACTCCCGCTGGATCCCATGTTAAGCTGCCCTCAATTGTTGGCAGCTCGCACTGTTTGCCATGCAATTTAGCAACAGCCGGCAATTGGAACAAATGCATCCCTCCGAGGGGGCATTCGCATGCAACTCAAGTCCTCACTTGCTTTATGGTAAAACACCTTGTGCACATAATAAATCAAATAGCTCTGCGAGGATCTCACAACCTCTTCATCAACCTCAGTAATCCAAGCATCGTCACATTTGTACCATTGATCACTCAAACGCAAATAAGTCACATAATGGCCAGACTCTAGCATTCCTGAATGAGTAACCACTGCAAAAACCTCAAACTCTGTAGAAATATCTGGCTCTTCACCTTCAAAAGCAAAAATTCTGTTTCCAAACCTTTTTCTTACAATCGAAGATGATAAATATGGGCTCATGTCCAAGGAGAAAGGGAACTGCAAATGCCGGTCAATCTTTTTTGACACTTTCTTGACTGGAGAATGTTCGAATCGTTTTATATGTAAACACAGCACCAATGGGAGCCTTCTGATAGACATTTGTTTCAACGAGTCTTGCTTTTCTTGACAATTTTGGCAGTACAGTTTCTGGTCCGATCCCAACTTCTCAGGCCTTGTAAAGAGATCCAAGCATCCCGCAAGAGTGGATACACCCGTGTTCGCAGTGGGCTTGATAGCCTTGTTGGCTACATTTGTTGAAGAGGAAGTGTTTGTGTTCAGGTCAAGAGAAATGTCCATACAAGGATCGTAAGTTGTGGAAGTGAATCCACATGTCATACAAGTGACATCTGATCTCAACAGCCCAGAGAATACTCTATGAGCAATACAATGGCAATCTTCTTTATCTGTGTGAAAGAAAAATGCTTGTTGATCAGTTAAGCAGAACAAATAGGTACTGCAACATAATTATCCAAATTTTCAAACTTCAGAATGTGTTGCTTTTCCTCAACCCATTGTTGAATTTGGTATACCAATGTACTAACAATATGATACAAAATGATCCCCAAAAACCAAATATTCCTGACAACGAACATTCCAGAATCCAACATTTGCCACTACATTATGGGCACGGCACCCATTGTCAATAACAGAACCGTGTACATGCCATGCTGCCTGGCATATGTGATAGAGAACCACGTATCATCTACTTATGCCACACTCTCGTTAATATTGCTTTGACTTTAGCAATAAAAACCAAATCTTAGCAACAAAATACCTTTATTAGGGTTTCTTGTTTTCCCCTCTTTCTCATGAATCCTGTCCAGCATTGAAATGAAGAACTCATGAGCGTCCTGCTGCTCATAACTGGCAAGATTTTCTGAATGCTGCCACCAACTGGAAACAAAGAGGTTTGAATGAGATCAGTCTATTAATGCAGTAAAGGTACTTGGATCACCTAAAAAGAAAAGAAAAGAAAAAAGTAAATAAATAAAGGAAAGGAAAGGAAAGGAAAGGAATTGTAAGAACTAAGGGATTAACTCCACCTTGAGATGATTAAACCGGACTTTAACAACCAAAATTCATTGAATTATTTGAAGAGACTCCTCAGAAGTTCCTATTTCATGGATTTCATGAAGGAAAGGAGAAGGACAAGGAAAAGGCGCCCATAGTTTCTCTCCAACTCAAATAAAATAAAAAAACTAAAAATCTCTTAAAAGAAATGATAGGGAATGACACGTAAAATTAAAAATTTATCCTTTTCCTGATATTTTCCCTTCTCATGTTTTTCATGGTAACCAGAGAAGGGGACAAAATTTCCTTTCATCATATCTTATCGGTAACACCATTTAATAGGCAAACCAAATGGAGCCCAATTTTTCATATTGAAGCCCACAATCACCAACAGGATTACAAAAAAATCAAATGCATATTGAAGTGTCCAACCAATATTTGACATTCAAAATATATGACGGTTTTTCAATAAATACATTCCACTGGGGGTCATAGATTCCAGTGTTCGATCCATTGAGGAAACTATATAAACTCAAACAACAGAACAAATTAACATGTCTCACAGTTCATAATGAACAAAAGTAGTGGAAATAGAAAATGAGAATACATAAATTTACACTTTTACATGGATCAATCATATGAATAATGGAAAACAAGAGTCTATAGCAACCAAGAAAGCTTAGACATTGAGAAACCAACCAACCAAAAAACAGTGGCAAACCTGTAAAGGAAGTGAGCTGGGCTATAAGGTGTTCTGTTGCCAGAGAATACAGCAGAGTATATAACATCAATGTCACAAGGCAAACACAGTCCATCTGAAGACCTTTTCCGGCAAGTTTCGTGGTTGTGACGATCACTAAGGAAGTAATTCCTCAAAGGGGGTGCATGAAGCAAAGCTTGCAATACAGAATTCATGAAACAAGTATTGCCCAAATTATTCAAACCCCTCAAGCCCAATGGAAAGCAGGACTTGGACCTCCGATCACTCCTCAAAAAGAAACGTTTCGGACTCTTGGAATCTAAATCCACCCCAAAATCCAATCTTTTTCTCTTACTAAATCTGAATTGACCACCACCCACAACCCCATTGTCATTACTTGGCAATCCCATGATGTGTTTACACATCACAGCCTTATCAAAATCAGGATCATAGACCTGATCACAGCACACACAGCAATAAAGCTCAGCCCTTTCCATGTCCACAGCAATCTCATGACCATTATGAGATTGGGTGTGCAAATGGGCATGATTAGAATCAGAATCAGAATCAGGAGGAGGAGAGGAACAACACGACACTGATGAACAGATCAAACACATATAGAGTCTGCCTTGATACCCAGAACATAAACTGCATCTGGGTATCTCTGATTTGGTTTTGTCAATGGTTGTTCTACCATTTGGGGCTGTTTTGAGCCACTTTTGGATCAAATTATAGCCACTAAGCCCATGCTTCAGCTTCAAATCTACAAGGTGCTTGCAAGGCTTCGGGGTTATGTAGGAGGAGGACATGTTGATAGAGATTGAAAGAGGTTTTATTAGATTTATAGCAAGTATACCAAACAAATATGAAAAAATCTTAATAATACGTACTACTAATTAGTAACGAAAAAAATAAATCAATCAATCAATAATAACAAAAAAGAATGAAAAAATAATATTATTATTATGGAGAGTACGAATTGAATTAGATTGATTTGAGGTTGGATTGAAGCTTGAGATGGGTTTGGATTTATTTGGTGGATTTTACTAAATGAATTGATGAAAGAGAGAGAGAGAGAGAGAGGAGAGAGGAACAAGGTTTACTGAAGAAGAGAAGAAGGAGGCGCCTTTTCTTTGGCAGACCGACTCATAGTTTCCACTTTCCATTTCAAGCGTGGGACAGAACGAAAACTTTGATATAGATAATCTGAACCGTTCATCTGGATTCGATCATAGCATGCAATCAGTAATCTGAACCGTTGAATGCATCCGATGATTCAGATGGGAGTTCCCTATCTTTCTTTTTACTGTGTTGAATTGAATTACGTAATTCTCCTCCATATGTTAAATGATCGGTCAATGGTCAACTTATTGGATGGTTAGGATTGATATGAACTAGGCCTGCAGCCCAGGTTTGACCGCCTCTAACTTGAACATTTTGTCTGGACACATTGCATGATTCCATTGGATTGTACCTGCTGTTCATCATAGACAAGTATATCCACTTAATCACAGGTCACCTACTCAACCCACTACAGTGCTCATCATCAATAATCTCATTTATATTTAATAGGAGTATTAATTGGAAAAGAAAATGCTACCGCATGTCACTACTTAATTGACTTTTAACACAAAACTATTCTCACCTTATTTTTAATTTCTATATTTAATTTTACTACGTAACAATATAATCAGTACATCATCGTAATTCAATAATTAAATTCACAAATTCAATAATGAATTTCACGAAATATCCAACTTCAAATTGAAATCGAAAGAATTTTTGTTCAAACTTTAAATGAAATTTTCTTCAATTTCAATTCCAATTCCAATTAATCAATTTGATATTCCAAAATGCAATATTACAGTACATTTGTTGGTAAGTTTACTTATACTACGACAAGTATATTAATTTACTTATACGGAGAATAACAAGATGTTTTTTAAGAAAATGCTATAATATCATACTGTTGTTGCAAAATTGAAAGATACGGGTATTGTTTTTCTTTCAAAGAAACATCTAAATAAAAACAATTTTTTAGTAAAATAAACTGGTATTATTTTTTTTCAAAAGTGTCTATTTTTATTTTGATAATTACCTTTTATTGTTATAGTAAGTGATAATGGTAAAATTAAACATAGAAATTAAAAATAGGGTGAGAGTGGTTTTGTGTTAAAAAGAAATAAAGTAGGTGAGTTTGAAAAATGACCTTTAGATTCTAACGATCTATATAGAAAGAGTTGATTAATTTTCTTACTCCATAAGGAGTAAGAGATCACGACTCTATATATGTATGCATGCATGTATGATTATATGTATTGATGAAGTAGCATGTTGATGATGGTTAATGAAATCATTTCCATTTTTGTTTTAGTTTGCTTGGTAGCAGTTAGACCCGGATGGGGTCATTCCATTAACTGGAAGTTAGAAACATTGTAAGGATTTGAGGAAATAATAATGATTTATGAAGATAATCAAGGTTTATTATACTAATTTGTCACTAAAGATGGTTGGTTTTAATAAGATCCAAAATAAGAAAGAATCGCATGATTGCTCATCGTCAATTGATTTTGCTCACTTTCCCGAGTGAAATGGAATGTCCAACAATCAAAATCAAGAAAATAAAAAGCACTTTCCGGGCAAAATGCTTTTAGTAAAACAGGCATAGATTGGTCTTCAACAGACACAGATTTTCAACGACACTGGCATTTGGTCTTGAACACAGACGCAGATTTTCAACCACAAATTCACAAACTCCATAATGTTTGTGAGAGAAGTTATGCAACTCTTTTGAATAAACAAATGCTTTCAACACTTTTGTGATTGATCCAACTTTACTCACTCACTCATATTAGTATTCAACAACAGCCTTGCAGTGGCAGAACAAAGGATAGAAAGCTAGTGAGCCAAAAAAAAAAGAGTTGGAAAGTTTCCTAACCCAAGGAAATGGACATTACAACATTCAACAAACATAATAGAGTTAGAAATGGACATAGAGATTCTCTCATTTGGCTCCCTTTCCTCTTCAAACGTGTTAGGTAGACAAAGCTATTCTTCTGCTAGAGGATAGTTTCACTTCCCAACTGTAAGAAAAGCCAAAAATGAGGAACCTTAGCCAACAAGGACTCACATGGAAACCACATTGAAACTGCACATGTTTCAAATGGGAGAAGAGGAAAACCAAATCATCGTATTCGCCACAAAACAAACAGAGACAACACAAATATTATTAGGATGCATGATGAATTTAAAAGCAGGGGCTCTACCATTCCCATAAGGAAAACTAAGTCCTAACAGATGGAATAATACTCCTGAGAAATATACTGTGTATGATCCATGAAACACTGGGATGGAATTGCCTAGGCCATGCCCATTGTTCATTAGCTATTAATTCTAAAGACCTTAGGATACTCAGATATAAACCATCCCTGACTGGGATTAACAAACAGCTTGAGAGAGAGGGCCACGGGGGAGCCGGGAATCAAAAAAAAAAACACACTTTGAGTATTGCCCATTTCTCACTTTGTGAACCTGGACCAGCACAGGTAGAGCAATATCTCTCAACTGTAATATCATACAAAACCATGAGCTATTTGGCTGGAATGCTTATATCCCACACTTCTACCCCTTGACAGAAACCTCTTTAACCCATAAAACCCATACATATATTGTGACCAGCATCAGATTGAAGATGCCAAAAATGCCCAAGGACAGCAGCCTTATTACACAAGTCAAGCACAGCAAGTAAACCTAAACCACCCTTTTTATTTGGCTTCCAAACACTGCTTAATGCCACTTTAGCACCATATTTTGATATTGCAGTGCCTGTCGTAGAAATCTCTTAAAAAAATGGGTTCATCTGGAAAATGGTTTTGGAAGGAAAAATGAGGAGATAAGACCATGTGTATATGCTGCTTAGAACTCCTCCAGCTAATCGAAGTCTTCCTTCAAAATATAAGACTTTAGTGCTCCAGTAACTGATCCTGCACAACATTTTGTCACAGAGAAATTTACAATCAAAGGAGTCAGCCTGTTAGTGATTGAAGGGATGAAAAAGATACTTGAGAGGAAGCTGACCAAGCTAGATAGAAACCAAACAATTGGAGAACAGAACTTTTTGTTAGATCGGAAAATCCAGAAAAGTACAAGAAACACTTTAGACGGATAAGGGAGCAAACCAGAAGTGGAAGCAAAGGCGTCAAGAGGATGTCATCTGCAAAAGGTAAGATGGGCAAGCTGCAAGGATTTACATCTCCAATGGCAGGAAAAATTAGGATTATTTCTAATAAGTTGGTTAACTACAGATGAGAATCACCCATAGCTATGACATCCAAGATTTCTTACAGAACTCAGAATTGAACCCATCAGGGCCTCATCGTTTATTGGCCTTCATAGAAAAGAAGCAATTTTTTTATTTCCTGATCAGTTGGGATAGAAGTAGAACAAAGGTCCTTGGCAGTTTCATTAGAAATAGACTTTGAAAAAAGTTGCCAGGGTTGTGAAAGAAACTAACAATATCTTGCTTAATAGCTAAAGGATTGTTGATGGTACGCTTGAAGAGGAGTTAATGCTCATGATCTTTCTTTTGTTAAGCCTGCTTTGAACAGCTCTGTACAATAATGCAGTGTTCTGATCACCATATGCCAGCCAGTGAACTTTAGCTTTCTGGTGATACAATTGCTCTTCAATGTTGCTGAGGCCAAGGTAAGCTAAAGAGCATTCTTTCTCCTAGATTCTAAGGTTATCATTTGCAGGATCAAGGTCGAAGAGTCTT
Organism: Cornus florida; assembly: GCF_030987335.1. Lineage (NCBI taxonomy): Eukaryota > Viridiplantae > Streptophyta > Magnoliopsida > Cornales > Cornaceae > Cornus > Cornus florida. The sequence goes on from NW_026775574.1 coordinate 106,771,151, forward strand.
TGAATAGAATACAATTCCTCCATGCCATGCTGAACTCTCATAGAAATGTTACTGAAGTGAAATTGGTTAAGAGACCTGAGGGCTATTTTAAGAATTTTAAGTTTTCTCACAAACCCTAAACATAGTGACGCCATATTCTAGCAACAATAGGAAAGAAGCCAGATAAAATACTTGAAAGGGTTAGCCCTTTTAGGGATAGCAACTGCAAGGTGGACACGTGGGACTATGGTTGGATATAAGTGAAGGAAGGAATTAGAAAGAAGAATTAAGGAAGAAAGAAGACCAATGGGCTATAAAAAGGACTATCAATTTTTTTGCAACATTATTAACACAAGGATATTTAGAAAGAAACCAGAAAAACGAAGGTCCTCCAAATCTATCATGAATGCAATTGGCAAACTCTTCCATGACTGGACAGTACCACCTCCTTTTCTTATAACAGAACCTTACGGCATTGAAGTCACCTAGAAGAATCCAGGGACTAGAGGAGCGTAGCTAGCAAGGTAGTTAATGGACTGCCAAAGAGCTCCTTTCCTCTATAGTATTTAAACCATAAACAAAGGTTGCAAAGGAACTCAGGTAGGAGATGATGGGGAAGGTACACTCAAAGAAGCAAAGGTGGTAGTGAAGAGGATCATTGAGAGGAAAGACATGGCAGCCTTCACTATTTAGTTGCTGAAGAGTTGAAATCAACACTATCCATCACATTTTTTCCCCCGAAGACAAAAAATATTTTTTCTATTTAAATCATTAACAATACAAAGGAACAAAGTGGAAGTTCTAGAGCCGAAATAAACTATACACACATATCACATAGAGTGGAGCACCAAGCTTGGAGGTCACCATGGGATACGACATATTGACGTCTAGAATGCAAAACTATTGATACGGTTTAGCAGAAGAATGGTCTGTCAAAGCAAGCATAAGAGTTCATTGCAGATAATCAGGGTAAGTCTACTTGCTTATGTATAACTGCAATCTGCAATTTTTAGTCACCACAAACAAACAAAAAAAGAAAAAAGAAAAAGAGAGAGAGAGAGAGAGAGAAGGAAAAGAACATCTTGGTGACTTCAATCATGGATGGTTGAACATAATCTCTCTGCAGTTGCCAGTAGGAGAGCAAGACTAATCATTTATATCTTGATGACTTTAATCGTGTATGGTTGGGGATAATCTCTCTGCAGTAGGGGTGCATATGCAAATCATTTTTGTGTGTTTATTTTTATTTTTTTGTGCTTAAAGAACATATATTTAAAATAAAGGACATTTGGTCCACAAAGTAGGGAAAAAAAAGGTGGAAGCTCTTTCTAGTTTATACCATAGAGAATGAGTTCGAGTCTTCGACCATGTTTTTGACAGTTCCTTTGTTTTTTTCTTTCAGATGATCCTGACTGCTACTGCAGCATCTCAACTTTCTTCCAACACATCAAAACTAGACATGCATAATTGAATGGAAGAGATAATTTGTAGTCACCCTTTTAACTGCAGAGCTAAAGTTACAAATCATAAAATTAAGGGACAGCGAATGTACAGATATTGAGATTTTAAAAAGAAAAAAGAAAAAAGAAAAAATGGGATAGAAAATTCAGTTGAGCACATATGAGAAAGATCAATTATAGAAGCTTTTAAAATTGAAAGGTTTCTAAGATAGCCGGCATAAGACAGTATCTAACTGAATAATTTTAGTACCTGATAACTAGGATATAGGAAATTTATAGGATTCATGAGAGAAACACACTGAACACAGAAGGTGACATGAGATTGCAAATGGGGATAAAATAGGGGAAAACCTGGAATGGCCCAGATCAGCACATACCAATTAAAGAAATATGCAGTAATACGATAAGATTCCTATAACAATCCCAAGTCAAGGAAGCAAAATATTACCAAATTTGAATAAAGTTGAGCTGAGATGGACAATTGGTGAAACTGGAGTATAGAATTTGAAATAGAGACACATGGCACACCAACTATGAGAGTAATTTTATGTCTGATTTATTAATTCATAATTCCAAACTTTGATAATGTTCCTCATTTTGCAATATCGGAAAATATTGAAAGAAATAAATGATATCACAAAAATGTTTTTCAAGTCACACTGAGAAAGGCAAACACCAAAAAAATAGAACTTGCATAACAGAAAAAACAGGGGGAAAAAAAAAGCATAAAAACAAAAACACAAAAACAAAAACAAAACAAAAAAAAACCAATTAATACCTAGAGCTCAAGGAGTTGGTGAAACGAAATAAACAAAGAATAATAACAGTCTCATTTTCCTACTCTCTAAGAACAATTTCTTCAAATCATAAAAATCAAATTGGTGGCATGACATATGTCGAGTACGTGGTGCAAGTCAACAAATTGATGTAAGAAAGCTATTGTAACATAAATTTATTCTGAGAAAATACAAGCAATAAAATTGAAGCCGCTCGTCAATATGTTATAGCATAAAACTTCTATTGAAAAAAGTGTTTTTAATAAAAAATTATATTAAAACACAGAAATAATTACAATAATAAACCTGTTTCATACAAATAGATCAGCAAAATAAACTGTATTAGACAGATTAAATTAATATTAGATACACAGTGAGCTTAGACTTACGAGACCAAAAGAAGCAGCTCAAACATACAAAATGAATGCATACGAAATATGATTATAACCAAAATATGAACTAGAATGACTTACAACATACAAAATTAATGAATTTTTCTGCCTCAACTTGTGTTTAGACTTTATAATCATTGTAAAATATGAAGTCCGTCACAATTCAACAAAAGCATAATAATAAGCTGGAAACAGGAAACATGGATCAGTAAAACCAAATTGCAGTGGAGACCAATTGCTTAGTAGGACATATTACATAAACCCAGAATGTATTAATTAATGCCAAAAGATCAATAGGACAAAACTGCATAAAATTTCAACCCATACACACACACAAAAAAAAGAAAAAGAAAAGGAAATTTACACAACCTGACCTCCATTTATTTATGCACCCCAATCATTCATGAGACAGTTATATCATACAGGAATCTTCAGATCCAACAACCAGAAACCACAATTAACAAACCAAATAAACAAAGAAAACCGAGAAGTTGATGCTTCAAACAACAGACAGTATCACATACAAATATATATATATATATATATATATGGATATGTAATGATGAGAATGATCTACTAAGGGACAACTCGGCCAACAATGGGGTACTTAGCTTCGAATTTCTTTTCCCAATCGTTGAGGACACCAATCTCTTTGTCGGAGAGTGCGTCGAGAGAGGCACAGACGTCCTCTTCATTTTTGCTCATCTTGGCCAGAGCTCTGCTGGCGTCCTTGCCGGAGAACATGGCGTATGCGCCGCCGGGACCGTAGAAGGACTTGCCGGTGGTGACGTCAAAGATGCGGCCTTTCACCGCCAAGTAGATGGGCTTTGACGGATCTGTACCGTCGTATTGCTTCAGTTGGTCGGACGTCAGCTCCATTAGATTATCTATCTATTCTATCTATTGTGACTTCCTGTGATGTAATTACAGATACCCCCTCTAGTCTATATATATTTAGGGCTAATTTCATAAAACCCCTCAATACTTTTAAATTTTTTATTATAAACCCAACTAATTTTGAAAAATACACTATAAAAAGTTATCATATTACCTTAATATACATATATCCGGTTAATGAGACTGTGAAATGACAAATTTAATTTTATTATTTAATATTAAATTATTTTTTTTTTTAAATTACAAAAATACCCTTTTGATTTGTCTACCCACCATCTCTCTCAAACTCTCACCCCTCTCTAAAACAGATCCATCAAAAAAATCACCAAAAGCTCAATAAATTCAAATTGTTTCTTCCTTCGTTACGAGGGCTTCTTTGTTGGTCATCCGCAGAGTGCAATTGGCTTTATATCCAGCTACATATTGTATCATGTTCTAGAAGACCAAGACTTGATAAGTGGACGGATCGAGCCAAGAAGTGCATAGGTATTGGTATTTACTCTAATTTCATTTTGTCCAAAAGATCAAACTTATTCTATCTATTTTTTAAATAGTTTTCATAAACGTAGCGACATTGCTCAAGTAGTAAAAGGCCAGATGCCCCTCACCACCCCCATAATGCCAAGTAGCAGGCCAGATGCCCCTCACCACCCCCATGATGCCAAGTAGCGACATTGCTCAAGTAGTAAAAGGCCAGATGCCCCTCACCACCCCATGATGCCAAGTACACTCATTATCCCTCCAACCATCGCCAAGTCAAAAAGATAATAATAATAATAATTTTTGTGAAAAAAATAAAAAATAAAATTTCAATCATTAAATATCTTTTTATATTATTTTTATTCGCTAACCACCAACCTCCCTGTATGATTGCTATCACAATATTAAATCTCAGATTTCAATTGAAAACTTAAATCTTTTTATTTTCCACAATAGACAGAAATAATTAACATGAAATTGAAAATTTATTTCACTATTTACCTTCCATATATTTGCAATACAAATTCTCCTCCCAAAACCCGCCCAGCTACATTTAATAGACCGTTTTGATTGGAGACGGAGAGCTTTGCTAAATTGGGACGTGGATGGGGTTGGGGTCCCCCGTCCCAAACCCGCCCGTCGCCACCGTGATCATGTAATCATTTCTTTATATTTTACATCAATTCATCATTCCAACATACTAATGGAAAATTCACAGTAATAACTTCGTACCTAAATCTATTCAATAAATAATGTTTAACAAAAATGACATTCAATTATACACTTTGGATCACTTTAAGTTACTACAAAGTACAAACTAATTCTTCAAGCCTACAAGTTAAGAGTAGTATGGTCCATGAAATCATAACCACCAAACTCTTGTGTTAGACCAAAGTGAACCACGAATTATTCAATTATCCGCTCCAATAATTCCGCTTTACGTTCATCTATCCTTGGAAATTCACCGCGCCTGGAGATCAAACCAAGAAAGCACCCTAATGCAGGGGAATACCACCACCAGAATACTCAACCTCCTGAAATGAAACACTCTTGCTTGTTAAAAAGAATTACATTGAGTAGCAATCATACAGATTTTCAGCAATATTCACAGGCAAAAATGAGAAGAAAAAACATTGGTAGAAAATATAACGTCTCAACCATAACCAAGGGAGTTAAGAGATTGGCATAAACAACGGCAGTATACAAGGTTTGAGAAAGTCCTATGGTTGAAAGTGCCACATACATCAGTTATTTCCTTCATACACACCCAAGCATGGATCAGTGAAGGGCTTCTAAATTTATACTTTTTTGCATTTAAAGCCATAAAATTTTGAAATTGCCCCCTCTATATTAATTTGCCCCCCCTCATATGAATTCCTAGATCCGTCCCTGTACACACCATTGAGAAGTTATATAATATGAACATTTCTTCAAAAACCCAATTGATTGATGAATAAAGTCTCATTTGTGTGATTTCAAGGAGTGTTCAAAAGTGTTCTACATGTTCCAAGCCCTAAATGATTTCAAGGTACATGAGGAGTACCAAGTGTAGCCGATTATGTTGCAGGATTGCACCTTCCTATCCATGATCAAGTTGTTTTCCAGGACTTGGTACAGATAGATGATGTGTATTGTCATGCGCTTAAGGTATAGTCAATTTAGGCAGTCAACTCATGGGATAGGTATGGCTTAGGGTGCAATGGGATCAACTGGTAAACTCAAGTAGGAGGTTGAGTGTCCAATAATATTCAAAATATAACACCTCCAATGTCCACTAAAGCCAATCAAAATCAAGCAGATAATGTTAAGGTTATCCTCGGTCCGAAACTTACTACACTCAATTGCTTCAAGTGTGGTCAACCAAAATATAGACCTCAGCTTGTGCTAGGAGAAAATGTTCAATTTTTATAGATCAACGTGTACGTGATCACAACCATGAGAATGAGTTTGATCAAGATTGATTCAATTGTAGAGGAAGAGACTTCAGTTCAAGAGGAGGAAGTTGATGATGACATTGATGGTAAGTTCCTCCTGATTTAGTGTCTGATGGCTCCTGAAGTCTCATCAGATGACAGATGGTGACAAGTATCTTTTACATGATAATGAGTTTGATCAAGATTGACTCATTTGTAGAGGAAGAGACTGAACTCCAAGAGGAAGTTGATGATGATATTGATGGTCAGTTCCTCTCAGTTTAGTGTCATGATAGCTCTTGAAGCCTCATCAGATGATAGATGGTTTAGACAAGTACCTTCTACACCACTGGAAAAGTGTGGTAAGCTATATTACATGGACTCTCCCATCTCCTTTCATGTACCCGTATCGATACAACACGACATGAAGATCAGTATGGGTGTGTGTCCAACACACAAACTCAAATCAGACAGTTCGGTGTTGATTGAAGATGAAGTAAAAAACCAAAATTTAATAGAAGAAAAGAGTTTCCTATTTATGGGATAGGTAGAAACCCCCTTATCACCACGTGCCATTTAATTAAAAATTATAATCAAGTATACCCTTAAAGAACAAGAAAATAAAATATTACATTAATTCTATAATGCATAATATATTTTAATGTGTAGTACGTGTCCACATGCCTGCATCCAATTGGATACACTTTAGTTAAACTTAATGTGGTAAGCTGTGGTAAGTTGTTATTCATAGCACATGCACTGAAAACTTTGTCTCCCAATAAATGGTTGACAAACTTCAACTGAAAGGAAAGAAATTAGCCAGGCCATACAAGGGGCCTAGTTTGAGGAAACAAAGGAGGTCATTTGAAGTTTTCATTTACAAGGTGCCCAAACTTTGGTTGTTTAGGGAAGCTTTTGTTGCATAAAATTAACTGTTCAATAGTGCAGCATTAATTGAGTAAATGTAGTAGCAAATAAGTCAACATTTTTTTACTTATCAAAAAATAAATAAAATTAACTGTTCAATAAAGTTTGTAGTTTAAGCAAAATAAAATCTGCAAAGTATAGCTGATTTGTGGTTGATTACTTATCAAAAAAAAAAAAAGATTTGTGGTTGATTATTCATCATTTTCTAGTTATTTAAAATAATACCAATATTAATTTACCGATTGTTTTAGATAAAATTCATCAGTTCTCCACCCATTTTGTAGAAGTCTTGTGGTAAACCTAGGGCTGCAGCATCATTGTTTTAAATAATGAAATGATAGAATTTATTTATACAATACTGTTGTTTGGATAAAAAGCTTTTATTTGCTTCAGATTCTGATATGAACTCTCAAAATGTTACATTAGCAGCTTCAAGTAATTGTCAGAAAACATTCACTTACCTAGGAAGCCCGATTAAGCGTACATATTTGAGCCCAAAACAACATGAATTTTGTGCATTGAAACTGGTCAATACCTAGCGCTGCAGCATCATTGTTTAAAAGAATGAAATGATAGGATTTATTTATACAATTGGGATAAAAGGCTTTTATTTGCTTCAGAAACTGATATAAACTCTCAATTTGTTTCATTAGCCGCTTCAAGTAATTTTTAGAAAACTCTCACTTACCTAGGAAGACAGATTAAGCCTGTATATTTGAGCCCCAAAACCACATGAATTTTGTGCATTGAAATTGAAGCGTCAGACCCAATTTAAGAGTAATACTGATTTCCTTTCTCCAGTAAAATCTACACTCCTAGGTAGGTTTCAGATAAATTAACAAGTGATTTTTCACCTTGCCAGATGCTCAGGTTTTTCTTTTCTCTATTATATCTTCATTTTACTGCTTCTCTAGTTATTCCTCACTTCAAACTCCAACAATTTGGGTAGAAAGCATGCTATAACAGTTTTGAACCCTCAACAACCCCTTGAGGTTCAATTCTCTACGTTAAAACTCCATTAATTTGTTGAACCAACTGCTTTTCATCAACTTAATATTCTGTGATAACCAAACATTTTCATACATTATTTCGCTCGCAAATGTACCTTATTGGGTGCTACCAGAGCAACTCAAATTGTCCCACAGTTCAAACAGCTCTGGCAGCAGACACTTTTGCCCTAAATAATAGGGGCAGTCCTGGTGTAAAAGGAAACCTAGCTAGAACTTAATTAGTAGTGCATTGGAACTTCTTCAAAGTTCAAAACAGTAAAGAACAGAGACTTGTAGCTTCAGCTTGATGAATTGGCAGAATATTATTCCAAAAAAACTTCTATATTAGGTAATAGTCAAGCTTTAAAAACTGTAATTCTGCTCACAATCTCACTATTACTATGTTATGAAATTTGAAATACATCGTGGTAAAGCCTCAAAATAACTAAAAAAAAAATTCTATTTATACATAAAAATTGTTTTTTTTAGGTAAGTATTCATCAAGAAACTTAATCCCTCATATACAAAATAGTTTAGAACACATGAAAATAACTAAAGGAAAGTAGAAAAGCTTGTAAAACTCAACATTGTTTTATGAAAAAGCACAAAATATTTGATTGTTTTGAGAATTGCTGCTGCAATTCTTGTACCCAATGCATCACTAGTTCAGATTGAGTTTGAATCTCTGCAATTGTTCATATGACTCATTTCAGTAACAAGATGAAAGGACGCTTAAACTTCAGACAACCTAAATCCTATAGCAGAAAATGGAAAGCTACTAATGGCTGTTTGGTTCAGTTTCTGATTTAGAGAACTCTCTCTCATTTTTCTTTCAGAGTATTTTAGTGTTGTTAATTCATTAATCCTGACAAGATAACACCGTAATTTAGTAAGAGAACAGGAATTTTTATACCAATTAAACAAAGAAAACTGTATGCCAGTTGGGTACAAGTATTGAACCTGAGCAGGTGGTAAGGATGAAACCCAGTCTGATGCATGAGTTGGAAGAAGACCCAATGTGTTAAGCTGGCCAACAAGAAGTAAATTTCATATGAATAAAGGAGGACATTAGAAATGCCACAATATAAAAATACAGTTATTTGAAGGGTCAAAAAAGGCAGCCCACCTTCCAGACACCCAGTGCTAGACCCGCCAAGTTAAGGGCAATGAAAAGTAATTTGGGACCGAGGAGTTCCACTTTACTGTCCTTGTAAGGCTCAAAAACTGCAAAATGAACTTGACAGTTAACATGTTTGAGTTCGAACTTTGAAGAAAGAAACATAACACCTAAAAAATTGCTAGGTGGAAGACCATGACATGCTGAAACCATGTGAAAATTGCGTGAAAATGGAAACCTAAACATCAATTTCTACAAGTGCAAGTCAAATAGTTCATTTCCAATATCTTCACGGTTGTAAATTTCCCACACATAGATTTAATATGGACAATAAGTATAAATAATTCTAACTTATGGTTTAAGTGATTGGGTAGAAGGCCGCATTTAAAAGGAAAAAATAATACTTATTGCTGGAGAGAAAAGATTATTTTACAGTTATAGAACAAGGGCTTATGAGTCTAAAATATAATATCACCATTTGTATCTTTTCTGCCAAATGACTCCTACAATGTCTTGGGGAGACTAGAACCATCCACCTTCCGCTTTTAAGAAGAGGAGATACCCCTAGGCCACATGCCACTATTAATGCTTGCCAAACTTTTCATGAAACTAAGGAAGGGTAACTGCCCCAGGGGGAACTGATGGAGATCCCAAACCTAGTGGTCTACACACTTACTATAGGCGTAGGTGCAGAGGATGATTTCTGATTTATTCTATTTTATTTTATATTCGACTTTATTTATTTATTTAGGATTTATGTTCCCTAATTTTTATATTTGACTTTCTTCAAGTATTTAGGGTTTTAAGCTATAGATATGGCTGATGGATACATTGTGACGTACGTTTTTATGATTATTGATATTGATATTGAGAATATTGTTTAAGATTTCTTCCCTCTATTCTTCTTCTTCTCCCTTATTCTCTATTCTCCTGCATCAGTTTTGGTATCAGAGCAAAGATCCATAGATTTCACAACTGTTCAGAGCAATCAAACCCTTCTTCTTCTCCCTTATTCTCTATTCCTCTTCTTCTCCTACATCAGTTTTGGTATCAGAGCAAAGATCCATAGATTTCACAACTGTTCAGAGCAATCAAACCCTTACTCTTCTGTTCACAGCAATCAAGTCCATCCGTACAAGTCGATCCACAAAACCCTAGTCACTCCCATCCAGACAAGCCCCAACAGTCGTTAATCACCAGCCCTGTTCACTCATCGGAACCCTAGTACCACTGTCACAAAATCCAGATTGGAACCCTAACATCACTGTCGCAAAATCCAGAACCACACCACCACTGCCTCACCATCACCGAAACCCAAACAAACCCTTTTTACCGAAACCATCAGTCATACTCCACAAAACCTGAAACCTTAGTCATTTCCCAAACAAACTGTAATTGCCAAAACCCCTCAACCCATACCATCGGTTCTCTGCAATTCCCAAAAAAAAAAAAATCCAGCACCCAAAATCACCGCAAATCAGTCACAAAACCCCAACACATAAATTGAAGCCAAACTCCAGCGAACATCAAGCTAACAGATTCTTGCCGTCAGTTCTTGCTACCGTCTTCAGCCGTTGCCGGAACCTGCAAATAGTCTCACCATCTTCGTAGTCATCATTGGAGCACTATATCGTCGCCATAAGATTCATCTCTGGTCATTGCCGTCGTCGGAGCTTCCTGTCATCGCTGCAATTAGATTGTTAACTCGCAGAAGCCTTGGGTCCCTGGTTTGCGATTTGGAAAGCAGTACAGATTTATATCCCATTCCAAACTAGGCATGTTTGGGTACAGGTACAAAGGTAGTCCAATCCTGGAACTAAACTAGAATTGAACCATTTTCAGAAGAAGCCAGTCCAGAAGTAGCCCAGTTCAAAAAAATAAAAATTAAAAAGAATATCAGTTTCAGTTTACTGCCACTTTTGGATTGCCTGCTTCACTTGGGATCCACTTGGCACTTTGGAAAAGGTATTTTTTCTTCATTTGAAAATTGTTCTAATACTTTATATATTTATTTGGTAGTCTAGAAAATTTTGCATGGTCCTAACTGAAACCATTTAAATTTTGAACCCTTTTAAATTGCCTTAGTTGCACCTTAATTTCATAATCACAAAAAAATAAAAAATAAAAACAAAACTCTTTATTTTGAAATCATCTCGACGGACCACGCACCTTCTTTGCACCCAAATCCCTATCCCTTGTGCATGAACTTTTAGTATAATTAATTTCATTGCATTCTAAATTCCTATTTATGCATAATAGTATTTAATAATTTGAATTACTGAGTTCAATTTAAAGTCAAATATCGGCACATATTCCATTAAATCACCATGACCATTGGAGACTTTTATGCAAAAGTCAATCTAAAATGGAAGAGAAAATTCATAACATGGAACAAAATATGAAAACTATTGCCAAATCCGTGGCCCGACTCAGTGAAGAGGTGGCTAAACTAACCACTTCTATGGGTAGGCGTCCTAGTAATGAGCATGAGGTTCACATGTCTGTTTCTCCTATGCTTAGGACAAGTCCAAATGGTAGTCATCATGATAATCCAATTGAGCTTTCAAATCCCCGTCGTGGCCTTCTCCCTGTGCTAGAGTCATCTCGAACCACTCAACAAAGGGATCCTAACTTTAGGGAGAGTCAAGTTCCAAATTCTAGAAGACCTATATCACATGTTCAGCCTGATCGTAGGTTTCCACAGGAATACTTTAGGATTTAGATGACTTTGAGCCAGTGTTTGAGGATGATTGTGAGGATCATCAGAGACCTTTTAGACCCCAGGGTAGATACCAAGATAGGCGTCACCACTTCCCTCAAAGACATTACCATGACCAACCTAGGTACTATCCTAATGATTCGGGCGACATTACCAAGAAAGTTAAGGTCGATGCTCATAAACTATGATCGTAGGTTAGATCCTAAATCCTAATGCGTTCCTTTACTTGTTAGTTGACATGGAAGACTACTTTGAGTGGTATGATATGTCGGATAGTCACAGAATACAATTTGCAAAGATGAAATTGGTGGGCTCTGCCAACAGGCATTGGCAAGGAGTTCAAAGCAATTTAGAATGCTTATGTGATCCACCTGTTACACTGTGGACTGAAATGAAACATAAATTAAAAGAAAAATATCTTCCCACATACTACAGGAGGCAATTGCTAGACCAATGGAGACAGATGTCTTCTAGTGTGACTGAGGCACTCATGATAAGATGTGAGGTAAATGAAGAGCCATGGGTCACAGTAGCTAAATTCATCAATGGATTAAAGCCTGAGATCAAGAGAGAAGTCAATTTGCATGTGCCTGAAACGTTAGAAGAAGCTTATCATAAGACCTTAGAGATTGAGAAATATTATAAGCTTCCTAACCCTAGGCGAATGATTTCATAAGCTGGGGAGTCCCAACAACCAAGGTCGGTTTCTTTCAAGAGATCTTGTGGAACTGTACAATCTGGGATCGCTGCCTCTAGAGGTAGCAATAATTTTGATCAAAGGGCTAATATTTCCAAGGGTAAGGAAATTTCAATGTCTAGAACTCGACCTGATATGTCATCTATTGAGTGTTTTCATTGTCATAGTAAGGGTCATTATGCTTCACATTGTCCTCATCGTACAATGACCATAAGCACTGAGAAAAATGAAATTGTTGAAGAGGAATTGCTTAGTGTTGTCAATGCTGTAAAAGATCCCTTAGAAAATGAGGAGGTTGAGGAAGATTTAGAAATTGAAGATGCACACATTAGTGTTGTGTGGTGCATTCCAACTACTCCTACTAAGGAGGATAATTGGAAATGCACCAGCATCTTCCATACATACCTAAGATGTGGAGATAGAGTCTGCAAGATTGTCATTGATGGAGGAAGTTCAATGAATGTAGTTTCCAAATCAGGTGTTGCATGAAGCTTCAACACGAACCACACCCACAACCATATAGGGTAGCATGGGTAAACAAGACTTCAGTGTTTGGTTCCTCTCCAAATGGGCGAATATTCGGAAAAGATTTGGTGTGATGTCCTACCTATGGATGTAGCCTATATACTTCTTGGTCACCCCTGGCTTTATGATTACTAATCATGGGAGAGATAACACTTATGTGTTCAAATATAAGGGCAAAACCATCATGTTAACACCCACAAAGCCAATTGAACAAGATAGTAAATCCAAACATAAGTTGCAATCTCAGTCTAATGAGAAGAAACACCTCCACATCTTGACCCGAAAGGAGGACAGGAAGCAGGCATTGAACTAGCACTTGTTGCGAAGGAAATTCCTGAAGAACCTTCTGATGAAGTGGTGGATCCAACTCCAGTTGAGGTCACTAAGTTGTTGCAAAAATTTCAAGATGTGACACCGGAGGAGTTGCCAGATGAATTACCTCCCATGAGGGATATTCAACATGCAATTAACAGGCCAGTGGTCTAGCAGTACCAGACCTCTACTTCCCAAAGGGAGGTCAGGGATTCGAGCCTCGGTGGAGGCATGTGTGTGTGAGTACCAACATGCAATTGACTTAGTTCCAAGATCCCAATTGCCTAACCTCCCTCATTTTCGAATGAACCCTAAGGAGCATGTTTTTTTTTTTTTTTTTTTTTTTTCCCTAGTTGGGACTCACACACACTACCTCCACTAAGGTTTGAACCCCTGACCTCCCTTTGGGAAGTAGAAGCCTTGTACCGCTAGGCCACAAGCCTGTTGGTTAAGGAGCATATTGAATTGAAAAGGCACGTTGATGGATACTAGAGATAGTCTTAGTCCATGTGTTGTCCCAGCTCTTTTGACTCCTAAGAAAGATGGTTCTTGGAGAATGTGTGTTGATAGCCTAGCCATTAACAAAATCACAATTAAGTATAGGTTTCCCATACCTCGTTTAGATGAAATGGCTGGTTCCCAGTGGTTCTCCAAGATTGACTTGCGTAGTGGTTACCAGCAAATCCGCATTAGACGAGGTGATGAATGGAAAACCACCTTTAAGACACAAGATGGACTTTATGAGTGGCTAGTCATGCCCTATGGGTTGTCAAATGCACCAAGTACATTCATGAGGGTCATGGCTCAAGTCCTTCGTCCTTTCATAGGAAATTTTTTGGTGGTTTACTTTGATGATGTTTTAATTTATAGCAGGTCTAAAGGAGAACACTTATGTCATCTTTGACAAGTTCTTGAGGTTCTTTGAGTTGAAAAGTTATATGTTAATCTCAAGAAATGCTCTTTCATGAAGACTAAAGTGATTTTCCTAGGATTTATTGTCTCTAAGCAAGGAATTGCTGCAGATCCCAAAAAAGGTAAAAGCAATTAAAGAGTGGCCTGAACCTAAATCCATTTCAGAGGTTCGTAGTTTCCATGGTTTGGCTACTTTTCATAGGCGGTTTATCAAGGGATTTAGTTCCATTATGGCTCCTATGATAGACTGTTTGAAGAAAGGGGAGTTTAAATGGGCTGCACCTGCAGCGCGAGCCTTTAACGAAATCAAGCAGAAAATGACTGAAGCACCAGTTCTACGTCATCCTAACTTCTCCAGAGTTTTTGAGGTTGCTTGTGATGCGTCTGGAGTTGGAATAGGAGGTGTCTTAAGTCAAGAGGGTCAACCCATTGTGTACTTCAGCGAGAAGCTTAATGAAGCTAAACAAAAATATTCTACTTATGAGAAAGAGTTTTACATTGTTGTACATGCACTCCACTATTGGCGATATTACTTGTTGAAGAGTTTGTTTTATACTCCGATCACCAAGCCTTAAGGTACCTTCACTCCCAAAGAAAGTTAAGTGCCGAGCATTAAAAAAGGGTTGCTTTTCTACAAGAGTACACTGTTGTGCTCAATTACCATAATGGCTCAGAAAATAAGCCTGCTGATGTTCTCAGTCTAGTTGTAGCTATTGTTCAAGCTATGAGTGTCAGTGTTATAGGCTTTGAAAGGATGAAGGATGAGTACTCCACTTGTCCTGATTTTCGGAAAATATTTTCAGAGATTCAGGATGGTAACCGTAGATATTATGTTGACTTTGTGATTAAAGATGGTTATCTATTCCGAAGCTCTAGACTTTGCATTCCACGCACATCAATTAGAGATTTCTTAGTCAGGGAATTACATGCGGGAGGACTTGTTGGTCACTTTGGTAGAGATTAGACAATTTCCCTAGTAAAGGACATAATTTATTGGCCTTTCTTTACAGGGTGACGTTGCTAGGATCGTTTCTCAGTGTCGCACATGCCAATTGGCTAAAGCTAAGAAGAGAAATACTGGATTGTATACCCCTTTGTCTGTCCCACACACGCCATGGAGAGATCTTATCATGGATTTTGTTCTAGGGTTGCCTAAGACCTCTAGAGGACATGATTCAATTTTAGTTGTTGTGGATAGGTTTTCTAAGATGGCTCACTTCATTTGTTGTAGCAAGACAACTGATGCTTCACATGTGGCTAAGTTGCTCTTTGGGGAAATTGTTAGGCTCCATGGATTACCCATTTCCATTGTGTCTGATAGGGATGTCAAGTTTGTGAGTCACTTTTGGAAAGACACTTTTGAAACTTTTTGAGACTAATATGAAATTTTCCTCTGCTTTCCAGCCCCAAAATGATGGTCAGACCGAGGTTGTTAATAGAAGTTTAGGAGACTCACTTAGGTGCCTATAATAGTTCGGTGAATAGGTGTACTGGTAAGAGCCCTTTTGAGATTGTTTACGGTTTTTCCACTCGCCAGTATGTTGACCCTATTCCTTTACCACTTGAATCCCATCCTTCTGAGTCTGCTGATTTCTTCGCCCAGCACATGCGTGATGTTCATGCAGATATAAGACGGAATATTGCTCAAGTAATGAAAATTATAAAATTGCTGCTAACGCTCATCATAGGAATAAAGAATTCAATGAAGGAGATTATGTTATGGTTCGTGTTCGCAAAGAGCATTATCCTAAAAACTCCTCCAAGAAATTGCATGCCTGTGCCACTGGCCCATTTCGTATCATTCGGGACCTGATGCTTATTTACTTGACTCAACATCTAATATGAGTATTAGTCCAATTTTCAATGTGGAGGATTTGTTTCCTTATCGAGGCATCTTTGAGCCTCCCACTTTTCCAGCAGGTACACCCACAGAGTTACATCTTCATCAACACCAGTGCCAGTTCTTTCACCGAGTCAGCCACGGAGTACAGATCAGATTGCAGAGATACTTAACCATCAGATTATTGCTTCTCATCAGGGTGGTTATCAGCGATACCTTGTCCGTTGGAGAGATTGTCCAGATACAGATGCTTCAAGGATCACAGAGGATGAGTTTCGTCGCATTGACCCAGATCTTTTGGAGCAATATCACGAGCTTTACTCTACGGAGGAGAGTTCTTCTCAGCCGGGAAGAATTGATGGAGATCCTGAACCGAGTGGTCTACGCACTTACTATAGCCGTAGGCGCAGAGGATGATTTCTGATTTATTCTATTTTATTTTATATTCGACTTTCCTTATTTATTTAGGGTTTATGTTCCCTAATTTTTATATTTGACTTTCTTTAATTATTTAGGGTTTTAAGCCTATATATATATGGCTGATGGATACATTATGACTTACATTTTTATGATTATTGATATTGAGAATATTGTTTGGGATTTCTTCCCTCTATTCTTCTTCTCCTCCCTTATTCTCTATTCTTCTTCTTCCCCTACATCGGGAAAGGGTTGAGAGAAGATTTTTTTGTTTGAAAAAGCTCCCTCTATATAACAAAATAAAACAACTCTTCCACAATTAGAAAGAAGAGAAAACTAATATAAAAGTTGCAGGCAGGAAATTTAAAACTACTCCGGTGCCTCACCTTTCCCAACCCCTTGAAGAGCACTTATAGGCTGCCAAAGAGCTGAAAATGTAATACCAATACTGAACAAATGCACTGTGCTTCCAGCCATCCACATCATGAAACCCATCATTAGCAAATTCTTGAAAGGAGCTTGTGCTACTTCCCATGCTTTCTGCTCACATAGAAATCAATAATAAAGTTAATAATAAACATTGTATCAAGACAGTGGCAATGGTACCAAAAAACTGGTTAAAACATAAAAACTTCTGCAGAGAATAGCTTTTGGTGGGTGGGGGGAAGGGTGGGGGGGAATGAGGTTTTGAAACTGCAGTAAATAGCTGGCTACTCAAATTATAAGCAGAGCTTGCTATAGTTGCTCTCACATTTCAACAAAAATATTGTATCCATTAGTGCGACTCACGAGATGCACTGTCTGGCTAAATGGTCTCTTCTAGGTGCCGAGGTACGTACTGTACTATGGTCCGGAATCCGTGTGAGGAACACAGTTGAAACTCTTCCCAAATCTACAGGGTGTGGAGGCGGATATGAATATTTCATCACTCCTAAATTCCTGTTCACGAAAAGGAAAACAAAATATCTGTATTGAGTCCGGGCATGTCTTGATGAGACCATGCGAAGATATCTTGAATTGGTTTGATTCTTTACATTCATCATTCTATAAATCTTTTTTTGTTGTCCTCACTAAAAAGAGATTGTGGAAGCAGGATGTGACACGTGGGACCGGAGAAGTCAACAATATAAATGCAACTTCTCTAATCTAAGAATGTGATCTGCTGAATCGTTGATGTTATGGCCGTAGGCTCTTCAAACAGACAAAGTGCAATTTGGGTGAACCTCGAGAATTAATTTTTGGTCCACAAATAAGAAAGCCCAAGAGTCAAAGTGTCAACTGAACATAGAAAGAGTGAGACTGTGAGACCAACGACGAAGCCATAGTTGTAGAGACGAACGACGAAGCCATAGTTTTAGAGACGAACGACGAAGCCATGTCAGTTCTTTCTTCTTCTTCTCTCTTCTCCTTTACTCTCTTCTCATCTTTGTTTACTTCTCTCCCTTCGTTTTGTTCTCTTATCTCTCTTGCCCTTTTTTTTTTTGGGCTCTTTATTTTCTCCTTTTTCTTCTTTAACACTTTCTCATTCTCTTCTCATTTACTTCTCTCTCTTCATCTACTTCTTTTGTCTCCGCATCATTTTTTTTTGGGGGGCTCTGTTTGTTTTTTTTTTCCTTTTCTTGTTAACATTTTTTTTTTTCGTTAATAGATTTATTTCTTTTTCTATTCTGTTTTGCCTTTCAAAAAAATAAATTATGTTTTGCCTTCCAAGAAAACAAATTTGTTGGTAGAGAACAGTGGCAGTAGCCTTTTAAAGTATATAAAAGGTGTGGCAAGGAGGGTTCTAAGGCTCAAACTTTAATTTGGCACATGCTAGACGATGGGGTCCACTTGGAGTCTTGCTTAATTAGGGGTTTTGGTCAAATTGCATTATTTTGGTAATTGCATTAATTATTGTGAAATTGCATTGTTTTGGTAAATTGCATCAATTAAGTTATTTGTTACTTTATTAAGCAAGAGTCAACTTTTGATTACCTCCATTATAGGGTAATGCAAAGGTCATCATTTTTTATAAAAAAGCTACTATGTAATTCTGATTACTTAGTCAATGAATGAATAACAAAATATCTTTTGAGATTTCTTGTGAGTGATTCACAAATTCTGAGGGTGTGAGGCCTTCTCTAAGTGTGATACCTAGGCTCTATTGGAGTGATTCCAATAGGCTTTTCTTTGTTATTTTCAATCTTTCTTCACTACTAACAACCCTTGAATCCTAGCTCTGTTTTCTGAATTTCCAGCCCACAAATCTTATTTGCTTTCTTCTATTTGAGCCTTTTCTTTGTCCTACATCATTTGTGCTCTGTTTTATAGTTCTTGAATGCTTATATGGTTGATGGATTTACTTTTTTGTATTTGATATTAATTTTTAGAATACTGATAAGACTTTTTTTTATTATTTTATTATTTTAATTTTTTATAAGTAGAATATTGATACGACTTATGAGATATGAATGCTTTTATGGTACTTTAAAATTTCAATTGTGTCCCTCACTTCATTCGGGCACACATTTCGCACCTCGGTTCCAAAAGACCTCTAGCGCCTTAGTGCACCTTGAGCCTTTATAACACCCCAGTGTACTAGGGTTCTTTCATTTTCGTGCTCCATTAGTGTGAATCACAAGATGCAGTCTGGCTAAATGGTCTCTTTTAGGCGCCGAGGTACGTACTGTACTGTACTATGGTCTGGAATCTGTGTGAGGAACACAACTGAAACTCTTCCCAAATCTACAGGGTGTGTAGGGGAATATGAATATTTCATCACTCCTAAATTACTGTTCACGAAAAGGAGAACAAAATATCTGTATTGAGTCCTGGCATGCCTTGATAAGACCATGCAAAGATATCTTGAATTGTTTTGATTCTTTACATTCATCATTCTATAAATCTTTTTTTGTCGTCCTCACTAAAAAGAGATTGTGGTCCTTGTGGAAGAAGGTTGTGGAAAAAATCTGATTCACGATTTAGAAAATAGGATACTGATTCCACTATGGATCCTTCTCTGATACTGTGCTTCTAATGCTCCTGAAGAAATTGAGAAAGGCATAGGAACTCAGTTCAATTAACATCTAAGATATGATGATCTCTTCAGGTTTGTTTTATAACAAATATTTCATTATTTTGTTGAGGCATATGCATACTACAAAAGAGAACTAATGGAACTATATATACACACACGTCATTTTTCATTTCTCTATTCTAAGAATGTGATCAGCGGTAGGCTCTTTGAAAGGACAAAAAGGAATTTGGGCATTTTTGGTCCACGAGAAATTATTCATTGTAGTTGAAATATTTTTTTAAGTCCAGATTTCAATTTCGGTCAATTTTCTTCTTAAACATGATTAAATAACAATTTTATATGTAAAGAAATACTTATAAAAAAAAAATGAAAGAGAAAAAGAAAAAGAAAAAGAAAAAGAAAAGAAACAGGGTATAATGCAAGGAGTTTCATTACTTGCTTGCTTGCCGAAATTGCATATAATATAATATAATTAATGGAAGCCCTAAATCTAATACATGTATATTTCTTGTATAAGTTAGAGTTACCTGAGATTTCCAATTAGCTTCAGCGTCCTTCTTTTGGCGACTCAGAGTGGAATCATCCTATAGAACAAATAAGAAACAAAATTATATTTTAGTATATTTAATTAAATATATACACACATAGAAAGCAGGAAGGAAGCAAATCTGAATATGAATATGAATCTGAAAAAAAGTAAAACCTGATCTTGAGAAGCGCGAGTGAAGCCAGGTGGATCGGGGATGTCGCGAGAGGAAGGAGTGGTGGAATTGTCAGTAAATTCAACGCCCCATCTGCGACCTCCCACCATCACTCCTTTTCCTTTATCCATCCTTAATTATTTCTATTTCTAATGTGCACCCACCCAGTAGTCTCTGTCTCTCCAACTCTCACTCCTGTTGTGTAACTTGTCTATATGTTTTATTTATATATATATATATATATATATATAGTCTATATACATATGGACTCCTATGCTGTTTCGCTGTACACGTTTTGAAGTATTGCAGGCCAACGATCCTCAATTCAATAATCGAGTGCGGTGCCGGTGCATGTCCTCAGATAAAATTTTATTTTTATTCCAATAAAATTTTAAATTCTAGTTAAACCCCCCATGATTTAAAAAAAGAAGAAGAGATATTTCCTGGTGTATCCAGCCGTGCATCAGCATATTCGAGCCCTATCAATCTAAAAATAAATGATTATTTAAAAGTGTGAATACTTTTAGTCATATTCAACGCGTATTTTATTGTATGTATTTCTGATATAGTCACACAATTGCGATATCTTCAATAGAATATTCATTTTTAAATTTGCCTTGTACAAAAATATGTCTGCTTGACAAATTTGAAAATTGTTTTCTAAAAATTCAGTTTAAAAAATATATGCTATCATAAATATGTTTTTTATATTCCTCTTAAAATAATTTTATATTTTTAGTTCTTAACCATTGTCTTTAGAAAATTGAATCAAGCAGCCCTATATAAAAATGTAATATGTTATTGGATGAACTCTAGAGGGTTTGTAAATAAAGCCTCATCAGCTAAGAGAGGGTCACTTAGCATGATCTGTTAACGTATCAATTTTTATCAAGAAAGTACCGATACTTTTTTAATAATG
Organism: Cornus florida; assembly: GCF_030987335.1. Taxonomy (NCBI): domain Eukaryota; kingdom Viridiplantae; phylum Streptophyta; class Magnoliopsida; order Cornales; family Cornaceae; genus Cornus; species Cornus florida. Next base: position 106,792,139 of record NW_026775574.1, read on the forward strand.
TGCCCATGAAGTGTCCAGTCAAAAATTAAAATATTAAAATTCCAAGATATTTTTTGACACATGCACCGGCCATGTCTGACACAGGCCGTATCTAATACTGGGAGAAGTGTCTGTGTATATATTTGTTTTCTAATCATCTATATTTTGTTTTCATCATTTATTAGTCAAAATAAAGTCTTTATGGTTCTTTGTTGTGGCAATGAATATTTTTTAACCTTGCACATAGGGTCTGAATGCACCAAATACACAATTTTTTACTACAAAATCTAATGAATATGAGTTTGTAATGAATTTTAGTTGTCCCTAGTATTTTGATTACATGGAAATGCATTTACATTGCATGAAGGTCAATACTTGATTAACATTTTTAGCTGGTCACATAGCTTTGATATTGTGAATTTTGATATTTTATGATGAAATCTAAATGGGGAGAGAGGATACAATTAAAAAGAGAAAATGTGCAAAAAATTCTTACCAAAAAAATATGAAAAAGCCCCTTGTTAAGGAGAGTGAAGTACTCATAATGTAAAAGTACCCAAAAAATATGAAGAAAAAAAAAAAAAAAACCTTTTTAAGGAGAGTGAAGTATTAAGACTGCAAAAGTAAAAGGAAAAATTGAAGGTCCCCCTTTTTGGAATATACACACATGATCTGATGGTAGGCTGGAGCTATTAGCGTTGCATAGGCAAGTAATCTGTTCCATTTTTGTTCTCTCTCTCTCTCTCCATATATGTATAAAATATGCCCAAATTCTCATCAATTCAAATGTGTTGTATAGTATGGAGTGTGGAAACTTTTATCTTATTTGGGCATAACAGTGAGAAGATGTCACGCCCTATTTTATTATTATTATTTTTTTTCCACAACTCACTATGCTTAAAAACATGCAGAAAAACTCTCTACCCTTTCCCTCTGCAACACGCCCCTTATTCCCCTCGGTTTTTCTCCCTGCTCCCTTCTTTGAGAGTGGGGAAGTAATCCTATTCTTTCTCTCCTTGCAGTCGTCAAGAGTCTCTGTGAGTAGAGTCTTTCTCATTTCATCGAGAGTTTGTATTTTCCGATCTAATGTTCTGAGCCGTCTTAGAGGATGGATGTTTCCTAGGTCGCCGGAGATGGATCTGTACGAGTGATCCTTTATGGAGCTTATTTTTATGGAGCAGTTTGTGATGGAGAGTGGATCTGATGCATCTGAGCACTGCGCCGAAGTCAGACATCTCTGGTGCTTGCGATGTTGTGCTCAGTTCCTCGATGGGTCGGCTCCGACGATCAGTCTGTGATTTTTTAGTTGGTAAAACCTTAACGTCATGGCTAACGTTTAGGCACGATATTTTCGATGTTCTTTTTTCGTTGCTGGTGGGCCCGGTCCTTGACAATGCTGAGCATTTGTGTAAGACGGTGCAGATATATATCTTTAGCGGTTCAATTTGCTAGCTTTACTTGTTGGGGCTACTGCTCCCACTCTCACTGGCACCTTCTTGATACACCTTCTTGGTTGTTGTCAAGGCTGTGATCTTGACATTAGTGAGTGTTAGTTTTGCTTTTGATAGTTTAGTGTCTTTTGGCGCTGTATGTGTTTCTTCGTTTTGTGTATGGTCTAATGTTCTTGCCCATGTAGATGCCGTGGCGATTATCTTGCCAGGTTAAAAAAAAAAACATGCAGAGAAAAGCGTCTAAGGAGCATGGAGGGTATATACATATATATATTTTGCAGGGTATTTATAAAAATGTTGAAAAAGCCGCTAATGAAAGAAACCAAGATGGCTGCTGAACTTAGCACCAACATTGCCTTGTGTGGAAAGTTAAAAACGTCATTTTTGTTCAATGCAGCGTCACACAGCACAGCGCTTCAAAATTCTAATTTATAGCAGATTGATACAAAAACAACAACAATTCATGTCTCATGTTTAGTGTAATTACGTTAGATGTTGAAAACAGGTCTGACCCTGTCTCTTAAAACTTAGAGAGGTTACATTCTTTATAGTCGGAATACACACGCTTCTCTTCTGCTGCTCAGGACCTAAAAAACGCTACCCTTCGTCTTTCTGACGTGGATACTTGTCAGTGAGGTTAGCAATAACAAATCCTGCAAAAACCTGAATTCCCAAATGTGGAAAATTAAAATAAATCATTTCATTTATTCGGAAAAATAAATAAATAAATTAGACATACCTGGAAGCATCCAAGGATGTAGATTGCAGAATAGTGACGTCCGTGGACTAACATGTCAGCGACCATTGCTAGTGGAATTGTCAAGGACATACCCAGTGTTGCAACTAATGGCGTCGTCCAAACCACGGACAGGGCCCTGTTTCAAATTGTTTTGTTACGATTTAATAATACTTATAGAACTTAAGTGAGTCCCATATCACAACTCTAAAAATATATACTACGTATATATGATCCATTTTCTTTTGTGCCAAATTAAAGAAAAAAGAAACCTGTTAATGACAGTAGCAGTATTCTTCAGTTTTCCAGACATGGAATAAAGAATTATAGAAGTAGAAAAACCACAATTGAAATTGATGTCATTTCAGTACTATGTATATGGATTTCAAAAATAAAGTTGCATCAATTTATTTATCCTTTTTTTGAGCAACAAATCCACTTCATTAAACCTTCTTTATTTTAGTGATTACTCCATTCTATAGGATGGAGATTTTCTTCAAATGCCAAACTCCCGTGTCCTTTTTATTTCCAACAACCCATGAGTATGTAAATACTGCTCAACATACCAAAAATAATCTGAGAGAACACTCCCCACTAAGCCATTTAACAGTACAACTTCACCAATGGATGCTGAATGTGGAAATGCAAACTGAGGTTCTATCCCCACGGCATTTAGTGGCCATACTGCATTTAACAACGTAAATTGATAAAACAAATTGGTTAGAGACATTTTAGCTTCAAAACTACAACAATTCACGAAACCAAGCATGTCATGTACAGAGCAAACAGAATGAAACAAGATCAGTGTCGCAACATGCCACACTAGTAAAAATTGAAATATATAATTACAGAAGAGAAACAACAGTTACTTCATCTCTAGAAGAAGAGATAAAAAAAATAATAATAAAAAAAAAAATTAAAAAAAAAAACAATGCTGGAATACCAATTGAAAGGGGCGTACGTCTTGTTTGCCCACCTCATTTCGAATAGAAGAATTCACTGGTTGCAGGTAATTATTTGTAATCCAAGGATTTCCAAATTGCCCAAAGCAGAAACCTATGATAAGTAATGTAACAAGGGTACAATCACTAGAAGAATAAACCTAAATTTAAATTAACCCACCACACCCATAGAGGAACTGTCAAAATCTCATTGCAAAAGCTCAATCGGGATGAGGGACTGGTCTAGTTAAGTTGTAGAAGAAACAACCTGATGTTCAAAACACCTCGAGAGATTGGGAGTTTCCTAAAAGTTGTGGCATCATAGCCCATGGAGAAGCAATATGTAAGTACCTAGTGCCATTTATCAATGGGGAATTTCCATGGAAGTTGAATGATTCCACTTTTTAACTACAACTTAAATTGGAGTGTCTTTGATTTTGGTCTTTTTGTTTTCTTGAGTCTTAAATTAGTAAGTATATTTTTGATCTAAATAGACTACTACATCCTAATTTCTTTTAGTGATTCTGCTTATGTCCCCACGTTGTACTACCAAATTTGCTTGTTAGATTTCACAAGATGTAATACCCCTAACTAAGTGATTAACGGAACCTAAAAAACAAACTAAGAATCGTAATAATTTCCACTGCATCACACAAATTCAAAGCCAATTTCTGCAGACAGCCTCCATACAATTTAGAATTGTAAAGAAATTGTGTAATTCCACATGATGGATTTGAGTATCAAGAGTAAATTGACTAAAATTGGAAGATCATTATGGTCAACACAATCAAAACAACTTTCCTTCATGAACCCATCAAAACTTTCCACTCTTCTTGATAAGCCCCCTTAATGGGCTTCCTCCTAAAGCAAGAGATTCAAATTCAAAGCCTACTAAAAAATGCTAAACAAAGAAAGCCTCGTATCAACAAAAACATCCCTTAAGGTCTCTCGGACCACAATAATGCAAATACAACCCTGCATTGTCATAGTGATCTCCCCTTCGAATGAAACAAGTTGCTGATCACTGTCAGCCTTCATATCCCACATTTTCATTGACAAAAATGCCTTCTTGGAAGTGTTGTATGTTCAAAAATAGTAAACAGTTTTAGGCTTCCTTAGCTGAATCTAAATTAAAAGAATATCCAAGTTGAGCATCTCATGTTCTTCCATGTACCACGATCCAATGACAATTGGTGTTAATTTCAGTAACCTCATCCCAGGGATCCCTTCATTCAGATTTATTTCATTCTCCATGATGCCAACTCCCATCTTTTCTCAATGAATTTACAGAAAGAATGCTGCATTCCTCTGATTTGAGAAACAACCAACCAAGAGAACTGATTAAGAGAGGAGATTAAACAAGTTCAAGCTGTCTGAGCTTAAGGATGCAGTGAATGTGTACCAATAAAATGCATTTCTCCTCTCCACACTCAAAACTTCCTTATATAAAACCCATTGACCCAATTGACTTTTGTCATATCCTCAAACTTGCGGAGTTTAAACTCATCATATCACTACTTGTTAACAAAACCTGAAGAAAAGAAAACTGGGAGTCCAAAAACGAGTTGAGACTCCACCACATTTGGTGTGAGAGAGAAGATAACAAGAACAAGAAGAAAACTACTTAAGGAACTACAATGTTGTGTCTGTTGAAATTTACTGCCTTAACCAATCAACATTTGAGTTATGGGTTTATGCAACTCAAGTATTCTATCATTAATGAAATCAGCACAAGATGAACTTAGACTAGCTCTCATTAACTTGAATAATGTTGAATTCTATGTAAACAAACCACTTGTTATATCCTTCCGACTTCTAAATGAGTTGATACAAGCAGGGGCGGAGCCAAGATTTCATTTCGGGGAGGGGGGCAGTGTACTTGATAAAATCCATATATATATATATTCAACTAACATGACAAATATGGACTGTTAAAATCAAAAGGTAAGCAAGGAAAAAAATCATTGCAAAACAATATGCTAATCAAGGAGTATTATAAGAAAGATAAATACTTGACAAATATAAGAACCAAAATATTGATTGGTAATATTTCTATTGAGTACAATTACAATTGTCCTCGACGGGTCTTCATATTTTGAAAGCAATGCATGGAATTACACACATTGAGTTCATAAAATTACAGTAATGAATTTAAGAAAGAAGAAGATTAATAAAAAGAATACGAGGAGAAAAAAGAAGAGAAAAGAGAGAATTGTGTAAAGGCTTGAATGAGATGAATTGCCCATTCACAGCTCTAGTATTTATAGATATAATGAGCACATGCTCATATTACAAGAAAATAAACTAAATCAAATCAAAATCAAATCACAACTTATTCTAAAGCATATTCTACAGCATAGTCAAATCTCTGCTATTATGGTAAGTCATACCATAAATCGTGGTATCATATATATGTTATTATATGCATAGTCAAATCTCTGCTATTATGGTAAGTTATACCATAAATCGTGGTATCATAAATGCTAACACTCCCTCACAAGTTGGTGCGTGGATATCTGAAACGCCCAACTTGGACAATGCATTCTCAAACACAATCTTGCTGACGCCCTTTGTAAGAATGTCTGCAAGCTGCTGAGAGCTTGTAACAAATGGAGTGCAAATTTGACTAGAGATGATCTTCTCTCGAATGAAGTGACGGTCCACCTCTATATGCTTAGTCCTGTCATGCTGAACGGGATTTGCTGCTATGCTAATGGCAGACTTGCTGTCGCAGTAGAGTGAGAATGGAAGCGACACTGGAAGGCACAAGTCTGTCATCAAGGTTTTCAGCCAAAGCAACTCACCTACCCCAAGAGCCATAGCCCTATAGTCTGCCTCTGCACTAGATCGAGAGACAACATCCTGCTTCTTACTGCACCAAGTAACCAAGTTACCACCAACAGTGGTACAATAACCTGAAGTAGACCTCCTATCTGAAATTGATCCTGCATAATCAGCATCTGTCCAAGCCTCAACACGTAAGTGACCATGATTAGCAAACAAAATACCACGGCCTGGACACCCTTTTAAGTAGCGAAGAATCCGAATAGCTGCATCAAGGTGTGGGGCACGAGGAGAGTGCATGAATTAACTCACGACACTCACGGCATAAGCAATGTCAGGTCGAGTCATGGATAAATAGATGAGCTTCCCCACAAGTTGCTGATACTGACCAATATCTGACAACAACTCCCCCTCAGAATCAGCCAATCGATGATTCTGCTCAATCGGAGTATCAGTAGGACGAGCGCCAAGCTGACCAGAAGCAGAAAGCAAGTCAAGAACATATTTGCGTTGAGAGATGAAAATGCCAGTCTTGGAGCGAGCCACCTCAATGCCCAAGAAGTATCATAGGGGACCAAGATCCTTAATCTCAAACTGACGGCCAAGATAGCTCTTAACCTCATTAATTCCGGTAGTATCATCGCCGGTAAGAATAATATCATTGACATACACAATGAGAGCAACTGTCTTACCGCCTGAATGACGTAAAAACAAGGTATGATCAGCTGCACTTTGATGGAAACCAAACTTGAGCATAGCAGTGCCAAAGCGATCAGACCAAGCTCGAGGAGACTGCTTGAGGCCATATAGAGAACGACGAAGACGACATACCATACTAGAATGAGCAGGAGAACGAAAGCCCGGAGGAGGAACCATGTACACCTCCTCTTGAAAATCACCATTAAGAAAGGCATTCTTGACATCTAACTGAAATAGAGGCCAAGATCGAATTGCAGCAACAGAAAATAATACACGGAATGTATTCATCTTGGCAACAGGGGCAAAAGTCTCTTGATAATCTATGCCATAAGTCTGAGCATAACCCTTGGCAACCAATCGGGCCTTGAAATAAGCAACTAACCCATCTGGATTATGCTTGACTGTAAACACCCAACGACAACCCACAGCCTTTCGTCCAATAGGAAGCGGAACCATGTCCCAAGTCTGATTTTTCTCAAGTGCTTGTAGTTCTTCTGTCATAGCATCACGCCATTGAGATTGTGCTAGCGCATCTGCAACACTGGAAGGAACAGGAACCGAGGCAACAGAAACAAAAAAACTCCGATAGGAGGGTGAGAGAGCATAATCAGAAACAAAATTAGAAATAGGGTAAATACAAGAACGTTTATCCTTTCGAAGAGCAATGGGGCGATCATCAAGCGAAACAATAGCTTGAGAAGGCGGAGCTGGTGCTGAAGGAACAGGGCAGTCGATCGTGGGGATAGAAGCTTGTACCTGTTGTCTCCGATTATAAACCTGTGAAAAAGGAACAATTCCCCCTGCTGGAGGGGTATCACGAGGAGGAATTATAGAAGAAGAAACAGGTAATGGTAGAAGAGTTGAAGACGGAAGAAGGTGATCATCCATTATATTCAATGGGAACCATTCACTCTGAGAACCAACTGAACCACTATAGTATGGTGTATGCTCAAAGAAAGAAACATCCATGGATATAAACCGCCGATGACTGGGAGGATGGTAACACCTATAACCTTTTTGAGAGTGAGAATAGCCCAAAAACACACACTTCAAAGCCTTGGGGTCAAGCTTTGTACGAGTTTGCCCCAACTGCTGAACAAAGCACACACACCCGAAGACTCGTGGAGGAATCAAAAATAGAGATGAATTGGGATGTAAGATTGAGAGTGGGGCTGCAAAGTTAAGAATCCTAGAAGGAGTCCTATTCATGATGTAAACACCAGTAAGAACTGCATCTTCCCAAAATGACTGGGGAACATTCATGCCAATGCAGATTGCTCTGGCTAAGTCAAGGATGTGGCGATTCTTTCTCTCAGAACGACCATTCTGTTGAGGAGTTTTAACATTAGCCAGCTGATGCGCAATCCCAAATTCTGTACATAACCGTTGTACCTCCCCATAAATGTACTCTGTACCCTGGTCAGATTGGAATTTTTTAATGGTACGATCATATTGAGTCTGAACCATTGTCATAAAATTTTTAAAAATGGTGTATACCTCATTTTTGGTTGTCATAAGATAAACCCAAGTAACACGACTATGATCATCAATGAACAACACGAAATATCGAAATCCAAGACTCGAAGTAACTGGGTAAGGACCCCACACATCTGAATGAACAAGATCAAAAGGTGTTAAAGCAGATTTATTACTACTAACAGGATAATTGGAACGAACATGTTTAGCCATATGACATGTTTCACAGGATAAATCTGACATTGCCACGTTACAAAATAAGGAAGGAAATAAATGTTTCAAATAATCAAAAGAAATATGTCCTAAACGCATGTGCCAACGCATAAGCTGGGCTTTATTAGATGAAACAATATTAGAAAATGAAGCTGAATGTGCTTACGGTGACAAAGGAGCATCCAACAAGTATAAACCGTCCACTTCACGCCCACTGCCAATCGTCCATTTCGACACCAGATCCTGAAAAATACAATGAGAGGGAAAGAACGTTACACTACAATTTAATTGTTTGGTAACGCTACTAACAGAAATAAGATTTGTGGTCAACTTTGGAATATGAAGTGTATTTGACAAAGTTAATGAAGGAGTAACTGATATGTGACCCTTCCCAGCAATGGAAGATGGAGAGCCATCCGCAAGGCAAACCTTGCGTTGGCCAAAGCAAATACTATAAGATTGGAAGAGTGAGGTCATACCAGTCATATTGTCTGAAGCACCAGAATCAATGATCCATGGTGTTGAAGATGTAGATACGCTATGTGCATACGCAATAGTACCTGAGTGGGCATAAGTGGAGGTTGGCTGAGATGATGCCTCCATTTGGTTGAAGAATTGCTTGAACTTGTCCAAATCAGCTTGAGTCAAGGTAACTGTGGCAGAAGATGTAGAGGCAGGGTTGTCAGGAGTTGACAACGAGACTGGTTGTGTAACAGAATGTGCAGAGGATCGAGGCTGTTATTTCTGTTGCGATGGACGTCTATGTAGAGCATAACAATGAGATTTGATGTGACCAATTTTTCCACAATGGTCACACCGTCCACGATGTCGTCCCAGAGAAGGACCGGTGGTAGTGCTCTGAACTGACTGGGATGGTGAAGTTCCTGAAAGGTTGGGAATCCGAACTGCCATAGCAGAACAATCAACAGAAACAACACCTAATGGATGAGTCCGGCGGTTCACATCTGACAACACATAGGAATATGCATTCTCAAGAGTAGGGAATGAAGATAAGCCCAACACGAGCATACTCAAACTCGTCGTTCAACCCGGCAAGAAACTGAAACACTCGATTCTTCTCCACAATTCCTGCATATAAAACTGCATCATCTGGATCCTTCTAAGAGTGGAAGGAATCATAATTTGAAATCTCCACCCAAATAGCACGAAGCTTGGCGATGTAACCTGAAACTGTCAAGTCACCCTGAGAAATCCTGGTGATATCTCGCCCCAGCTGGAAAATTCGTGCATTATTTTGCCTCTGAGAATAAGTGTGTTGAACTGAATCCCAAATTTGCTTAGCAGTCTTCAAAACATATAGCCAACAGCTATGTTTGGTTGCATCGAATTGACTAGCAAGACATAATCATAGCGTTATCTGCAAACCACTGTGGATATGCCTTCTCTGACTCAGTTGGCTCTTTCTCAGAACCAGTAATATAGCCAATCTTGTCTTTGCCACCAATGAACATCTTGGCAGAATGTGCCCAAATTAAAGAGTTGGAACCATCCAACTTCACTGTGGTGATTTAAAGTCCTGGATTTTCTGATGAGTTGGTGGGAAAAATGGCACCACCACCCACAGAACGTGAGCCAAGAGAATTAACAGTCGAGGACCCTGAATCTACCATAATCTGTCACACGACAATAAAAAGAACTCCAAAAACACCACAAATTCTGTTAATAAATCAAAGGGTCTCCTCAGACCATAAACAATGTCTCCTCAGACCATTCTCGAAAAATCCAAATACATACCTTTTTTAAGGAGCGCTGCCCGCTTACATATAGCCAGACAGCCTCCTTCTTAATATTCGGAACCTCTTTGTAAATTAATTTTTTTTTTTACCCAAGCCCTTCTAGGTGTTGGAAACCAACTATCCCAATTTACCCAACCCTAGAAGAGTGAAAAAGAAATTGTAAAACTTAAAAATACCTGTTTTCGATCACAAAACAGCAACACAGAAAAACATGTGTAGGCAACATCACACGATGTCACAAACAGCCTAAGGTAGTTGTCGCACAAGTAACAAGGCTGTTGAAAGGTGTGGAAAGGTGTTGGCTCTGATACGAAGTAGAAATATATAAAAAGAAGAGAAAAGAGAGAATTGCGTAAAGGCTTGAATGAGATGACTTACCCATTCACAGCTCTAGTATTTATAGATAAAATGAGCACATGCTCATATTACAAGAAAGGAAACTAAATCAAATCAAAATCAAATCACAACTTATTCTAAAGCATATTCTATGGCATAGTCAAATCTTTGCTATTATGGTAAGTCATACCATAAATCGTGGTATCATATATATGCTATTATATGCATAGTCAAATCTCTGCTATTATGGTAAGTTATACCATAAATCGTGGTATCATAAATGCTAACAGTAATATTTCTATTGAGTACAATTACAACTGTCCTCGACGGGTCTTCATGTTTTGAAAGCAATGCATGGAATTACACACATTGAGTTCATAAAATTACAGTAATGAATTTAAGAAAGAAGAAGATTAATAAAAAGAATACGAGGAGAAAAAAGGTTACAATACATACATCATAAAATAAGTGCAAAAAGAATAATTTTAAGATGAAAAAAAAAAAATGAGAGAACTTTGAAAGGAAAAAACTAGGGTTTGATTGAAGAAGGAGAATGTAACTTTTTAAGGAAATTTAAAGGAATTTGAAGAGTAAGAGAGAGAGAGAGATAAGAAAAAAAAAAAAAAAAAAAAAAGGAGGAAAAAATTAAGAGATAATTTTAACAATTGAAAATTTTAGGGGGGAATTACGTAAAATTTCTCACACACACACATATATAAAAATAAAAAAATTAAATAAATATAGTGGATGTATCCCACCCCCACCAAAAAAAAAAAAACACACACACACACATCCTACATTGGCTCCACCCCTGGATACAAGAAGCTACACAGGTGTTATCATTATAGTATGATCGTAGAACTCCCCGGCATAATTTGACCATTATCTCATCAGGCACAACAGAATTCTTACAGGTAGCTTTTCATCTAGGTGCATCCTGTGGTAAAATTATATAAACACCATGTGGCTATGCAAACCAATCCTTATTTGCTAGTCCTGCATTAATGTCTATTTGTAGAACCAACATCTAAATCCTTCTATTATAATTTAGTTATAGTTTTATACTAGGGCTCCACCTCAGATCCTAGAAAATCAACTGAAGCACTCTAATTCATCTATATATAATAATAATAATAATAATAATAAAAGACGAGATATTTTAGTTCTTTCACATGTAGATTTCTTTAAACCCTAAAATATTGCGACACAGAGAAAAATAATTGAGATTATTGATCCTCTTACCAATCCACCAAAGGCCAAGGAGAGTGAACAGTCCAATGAATCCAAAGAACTTTTGCACATCAACATTGTCTCCTTTTGATCCAGCAGATTTTTTGAGCAGAACTGCACTAAGTGGCTAAGTAGTTTACAAATTAAGAAAGAGACTAATAACAACATTATCAAATTGAAATTGATCACCAAAGTTCCAAGTTTCAAATAGTAATATCCATTGAAATACAGATATTAAAAGCTCTACCTGTAAATAAGCCATAAGATACTGCTGAGAGAAGACCAAAAATGTCGCCAATAATGCAATGCCTTTTGCTCCTAGGTTTATAAATAGAATTAAGTTTTAAGACAATGGACATAGATAAGATAAAGCAAATCTGTGCAAAATATAAACATCATCAATGTGGAACATCACTTTACATATTCAATTTATTGTCCCTAAAAAAGAAAATTAGCATGGCCGTCTAAGAAATTGTGTAAGCATACATAGGTCCGAATGGGGGGAGGCCACCCCCACTGATTAAAATCCTCAAACTGCCCCCACTAAATATTTAATGATATATATGTTGACTTTAAGAGATAATCAAATCAAAGAGTAAAGTATAAGAAGAAGAAAAAGAGAAGAAAGAGGATGAGAGAAAAAGAGAGAGAGAGAGATGGGAAAAGAGAGAAAGAATGAAAGAATTCTTTCATCCTTCCACCACATTATATTTATAATAATAAGTTTCAGAAATTGCACATAAGCCCCAACATTATATAAGTAATAACAAATAAGCCCCGAACAACAATATATACTTGCCCCACTAAAGTTTTAAATTGTGAAAAAGAGTAATCAACTGTCTCTCTCTCTCTCTCTCTCTCTCTCTCTCTCTCTATTATGTTGTTATAGTGTTTGCAAAGAAAACAAAATCTTATGTAAATAAATAAAAGTTAGCATATCAATAGTAGAGCAAAATCTTATTTAATTAAATAAAAGTTAGCATATCAATAGTAGAGCCATGTTTTGCCCCCACTCAACTTTTTTGTTATTTTAGTTTTCCATGTCTATCTTTTAATTTGTACAAATTCCCCTACAATATAATAAAAATACCCTTGATATTAAAACCCAACACAAAGACAAGAAGAGAGAGGGAGTGAGACAAGGGAGGAAGAAGCATGTTTACACAACTTGTCTTATCAAATGGTGAAAACTCAACGAATACAATTATAATTGTATTGAATGGAAATATTGTCAATCAACATCTATATTTTTGTATTTATTATCTTGGTTCATTTTTTCTTTTAAATTTACTATTATTCAAGGTTGCGCCCACTAAAAAAAAATCCCGGGTCCGTCATTTTGTGTAGTGTTGTGGCGGAAACCCAAAAACAACGATGTTCGAGGAATAAACATAAGCAATCACAAAGAAAAAAAACAATCACACACAAGAACACAAAATATACGTGGTTCACCCAAAATTTAAGGCCACGTGCATGGAGCGCATCGAACAAATTCCACTATGAAAAATTACAATGGAGAATCTTCCTCTCAATCTCTCTCAATTGCTCCCTCTTGTGTTGGCACAAATTAATCCAATCATACACTATAGTTATGATCATCACATCAACCCTAAAATCTTATTAGGGTTATATAAATAGTCCCAGACCAAGGAATACAGCTTGCCCCACAAGACTTGCCTTTTGTAGAGTCAGAAACCAATATGGAAAGCAATTTTCGCAACTACCCAAGGGAGCGCAACCGATTCCACACCATGCAACTGGTTACGTTTGTCGTACACTAACGTAGTATATCTTACTGCCCAAGGTTTTTGGCATATTTTTTATTGATCATGGAAAATTGCTCCAAACTCGTGGGCGAGTTTTTTCCAACACGGGGAGACTGATGCAGGCAAAATTTCAAATTCTTGCAAAGGAATTTTTGTTTTTCAGAAAATTTCCATATTTTGAAAGTTTCCTTATTTTGAGTAGCTTTCTTATTTTCATCAGCTTTTCTTTTTTGAGTAGTTTTCCGATTTTCAGCAGTTTTCTGTTTTGGTTTTATTTTATATTTGGTAGTTAGCTAATATAAGGCTAGGATTGGGGAGGAAGAAATTCTATATAAAGCCTCGTAATTTCTAGGGTTCAATCAGTTTTAATTGAAGAGATTATTATTATATTTTACAGCAAATAAAATTTGCTTTGCAATTTCTCCTTTTCTCTTGCATTGAATGGTTAAGTCGTTTCAATATTGTTGTGAAAACGATTTAATCATTCGTATCCACTTGGAAGGCGGCATCAGTTTCATAACCAGGGGAAAAATATATGTGTAGTCAATCCCTAACTTCTGCTGAAAGCCTTTGACCACTAATCTCGCCTTATATCTTTTGGAACTATCATATTCCTCTTTGACCCTGTACACCCATTTGTTGTGAAGAGCTTTTTTTCCCTGGGTAACTTGGCTAGTTCCCATGTCTTGTTGGAGATAAGGGACTTCCTCTCATCCTCCATTTCAAGCTCCCACTCACTAGCATCTTCAACCTGACATGCCTCATCATAGCATTCAGGCTCATCACCATCTGTGAGCAACATGTAATCCATACACCGCCGATTTGGTACATGAGGACGAATGGACTTTCTGAGTACAAGCATAGGAGTTAGAATCCGCGGTGCACTATACTCTGTGAGTTCTGGCCATGAACCCTCAATTGACTGCTTCGCAACAATAATGTTCGGAACATCACCCAACTCAACAAACTAATGTAGCGGAAAGCGATAGAATGTTCAGAAGGAACAAGGTTGCCTTGAATCCATAAGGAAGGGTAGTTTGAATCCACAAACTAGAAGAAAATTCATAAAGAATTCTGAGATATTATTGATAAAAAGTTAAATTCTGGTCTTGCAATACATGTATATTTATAATAGAGAAAACCTAACACTAGAAGGAAACTAATCCTAGAAATAAGTCTAATAAATTCTCTCTAAATTTTTTTTTAAAATAGATAAAGAAACCTAATCAAATAACACTACTAAATATAAAATCTCAAAGCATTCCGACTTCGTTAAGGCCTCGAACAAAAAATTCCGGAATAATCCGCAGGCCTCCTATAACGCAATAAAATGCGATTTCGAAGCCCTAAACGAAGGTTTTCAGGCAAAAACCAACATGCCCAGAAGCTAAAGCTAGTGAGTTTTTCTCAATGTGTCATTTCCACCCAAAAAAACTCTTCACTCGAGTAAAAAACGGACTTGTCAAACTTTTCACCATTCTGTCTTGCATCAGTCCTCTCTACTTAAAAAAAACTCTTCCTTGAGTTTGGCTGCGAATAACATGACCACAAAATCATATTTATCACCGCCATAAGAACCTCAATAGCACAACACCACAATATTTTCATTGGCACACTCCGGAATAAATAATTCTTCATTAACAATATGCTTAAATAATGATACTTCACCAATTTGAAGCCCAGATTCTTCCATACCATCTTGGATATCTGATTTGGAAAAAATATTAACCCGTTGATCATCAATTAATTCTTGTTGCTCAATTTCAACATCGAACTCCGTGTCACCATCTTCTTTTTTTGTTGTGCTAAAGCCCTTTTCTGCATCTACCAACTCTTGCAAAGGAATTAATGTTTTCACATCCGTTCATTCATCTTCTTCAACTACAATAGGTGAAGCAACATAATTTTGCTCTTGATCAACCTCAATAATATCAGTCGTTGCCTTAACAAAATTATTATTATTATCCTTGATGCCACTATCTTTCTTGTAAATTTTCTCTATAGACTTTTTGACAGATGGACTCTCTTTCCGACAATTTCGATATTTTTGATACATTATTTCCTCATCATTTAGTGGTACAAATTTAGCCATGAAAATCCGTTTCATCTTGTACCACAACCGAACAGGCTATGATCCTTCCCTCCTTCGATAAAATTGTATTTGTTCCCACCAAGTTTAAGTCCAACTTTTAATCTTGAAGGCCACAAGCAGAACTCGCTTGTTTTCAAGTACATCAAAATATTCAAAAAATCCTTCAACTTTTTCAATCTAGTCCAAGTCATCTTCAATAATAAAACTTCCATTGAAAGTAAGTAGATCAAGTTTTACCTGAAATTCACAATTGTTGCGTCCACCTCGATCACTGAATATTAACTCCTCATCATCGGAAGAATCATCGAAATAATCCGCATAGGCTGGAGGCCTACGTGGATAAACAGGGAACATAACTCATATTCATTTGGCTGCGAGACACATCATCAAGGCGAACTCAAACTGAACCACAAACCTAGTTGCCACTTATCCCAAAACCAGGGAACATAACTCATATTCATTTGGCTACGAGACACATCATCAGGGCGAACTCAAACTGAACCACAAACCTGGTTGCCACTTATCCCAAAACCAGTTGCCACGAACCCATCTTGATTATGCATGGCTGCCCAAGGGGCCTACACTCTGCGATCATCGTCGGCAAAGTGAGTGCCACCAAAACGAGCAATCGTCATCAACCCAGGGTAAATCAAGACTCTGATACCAACTAACGTAGCAGAAAGCAATAGAATGTTCACAAGGAATGGGGTTGCCTTGAATCCACGAGGAAGGGTTGTTTGAATCCACAAACTAAAAGAAAATTCATAAAGAATTTTGAAATATTATTGATAAAAAAGGTTAAATTATGCTCTTGCAATACATGTATATTTATAATAGAGAAAACCTAACACTAGAAGGAAACTAAAAACACAAGGAAACTAATCCTAGAAATAAGTCTAAAAATAAATTCTCTCTAAAAATTCTGGAAAAATTTCACAAGAAACCTAATCAAATAAAACTACTAAATATAAAATCTCAAAGCATTCCAACTTCGTTAAGGCTTCGAACAAAAATCCTGAAATAATCCACAGGCCTCCTATTATAACACAATAAAATGCGATTTCGGAGCCCTAAACGAAGGTTTTCAGCCGAAAACCAACATGGCCAGAAGCTAAAGCTAGTGGGTTTTTCTCAATGAGTCGTTTCCACCTAAAAAAAAAAACTCTATATTCGGGTAAAAAACGAACTTGTCAAACTATTCACCATTCTGTCTTGCATCACAAACTCAGGCATACTCTATACAGCACTAGTTGACAGTACAGCATCTCTATCCTTGTACATCACCTTCTCATTGAAAACCACATCTCTACTTCTGATGATTTTCTTCTTCTAATCATCCTAGAGTTGATAACCAAACTTATCTCCACCATACCCATGTTCACCATTCTGTCCAGAATTCTGCCACGCATCACAAATTCAGGCATACTCTATACAGGACTAGTTGACCATGATGCATCTCTATCCTTATACATCACCTTCTCATTGAAAACCACATTTCTACTTCTGATGATTTTCTTCTTCTGGTCATCCCAGAGTTGATAACCAAGCTCATCTCCACCATACCCAATGAAGATGCATTTTAGTGACTTAGGGTCATGCTTTCCCCTAGTATAGTTACTAATATGCGCATATGCAATACAACCAAAAACTTTCAACCATGAAAGATTTACCTCCTTGCCACTCCATACCTCTTCCAGTATTCGATGCTCCAAAGGCACCGATGGTGCACGATTAATTAGGTAGGCTGCTGTATTGACTGCTTTGCCCAAAACTGCTTTGGTAAATTCGAATATATGCGCATGCTTCCGACTCTCTCTGTTAATGTTCGGTTCATCCGTTTTGCCACCCCATTCTACTGTGGGGTTCCTTACACAATCTTCTCTAATCTGATCCCATTCTCAAAACAGAACTTCTTGAACCCAGTGTCTTTATACTCACGACCATTGTCTAACCTCAACATCTTGATCTTCAAGCCCGTTTCATTCTCCACCGTGGCCTTCCACTTCTTGAACACATCAAATACCTCAGATTTGTGCTTCAAAAAATAAACCCATACCTTCCTCGTGTGGTCATCTATGAAAGTCACGAAGTAGGATTTTTCGCCAATGGATGAGATTGAGGTTGAGGCTGGCCAGACATCTGTGTGAACTAGCTCAAGCTTCTTCTTTCTGAGATCTCTTCCCCTGCCACTCTTCTTGAAACTGGCCCTCTTCTGTTTGCCCATCACACAACTCTCATGGAAGTCAATATCAATCGCCTGTATGCTTGGTAGTTTACCCTTAAAGTGCATAATCTTAAGCCCCCCTTTCACTCTCTGGTGCCAAAGGTTGTAATATTCTCTGTTTTCTGCAACTGCTATAGACCCACAAGTAGGGGTGCAACTTGGGATGGGTAACCCGAACCCAACCCGAGCCCAACCCAGCCCGATTTTTCACGAGGTTGGGCAATCATTTTTACAATTAGGGTTGGGCTTGGGTTGAAAAATCTCAACCCGAATTTAATTAGGATTGGGCTTGGGTTGAAGTGCTAGCAACCCGAGCCAACCTGAACCTGAATTCTAATATTATTTTCATATATATTTTTACTTTTAAATACATTATATATAATATTTAAACTATGATTACTTTTTTTCTTTTCAACTTCTTTTGTTAAATCTTAACTTATTATACGTTAACATTTAAGAGAATTAATTTTCTAAAAATTTGTTTGCAATTTATTAAAAATCTTTAAAGACTTTTTCTTGTTTAAGAGTAATTTAATCTAAAACTAATTCAAGATCATATTAAATTTTCGGCGTAAGGATTAACCATATGAGTAACCCGAATTAACCCGAAATTTTTGCGCGGAATCTAAGCCCGAATTGCAAGCCCGAATTTAAAAGTAGAAGGATGAGTTGGGCTTGGGTTGAGTAGTTAAGGTTAAGGATAGGGTTAGGGTTAGGGTTGGGCTTGGGTTGAACATTTCATATGGTGGGTTGGGCTCAAGCAACAAAAGTCCTAGCTACAAATGAGTGTGTAGCACCCGTATCAAATAAAACACGTCCATGCAAACCACGAATAGAAAACTTACCCTCAATAGCCTGAGGTGCCCGAATATCCTGTGGCATGAGGTTGTACACCCTGCCATAATGTAACTGCTGCGATGCCTGTCCCTGAGGCTGCGGCGGCGCTGGTAAAGCTGGATATGTCTGTCCCTGAATCCGTGGAACCTGTGGAGCTGGTAAAGGCACTGGTGCCCTCTGCCCCTGCTGCACATATTGTCCCTGTCTCTGTCCCTGTCTTACTGTAGGACACTGCCTGGAAGTGTGACCATACTCTCCACAAGTATAGCAACTACCCTGGAAAGTACCAAATGGCCTCCTCTGTCGGTTAGCCTGTGGCTGACCCTGTCCTGCCTGTGGTCCCCCATTCTGCTGCCTCTGAATAGGTGCCCCATTCTGCTGAGCATCTGAACCACCCTTGTGCTTCTTCCAAGGCTGATGTCCCTGGAATTTGCCCTTGTCATTCTGTCGGTGTCCGTTCCCATTCCCTTTCTCAGCTGACTGATTAGCAGAGTCTCGATCACCCCGCTTCTCACCCTTGGCCTGTCTAAAATCCACGGTCAACTGATACTGCTGTAGAGCGGCGTCTACCACCTGAGCATAAGTAGTATAGGCTGGACTACCCGTAATAGCTCTCTTGATAGACCACATCAGTCCCTTGACGAAACTGTTGCGCTTCTTCTCCTCTGTATCCACCTCCTCCGGTGCAAAGAGAGACAAGCGTGTGAACTGCTGCTCATACTCCGCTACTGTCATGTTCCCCTGCTGCAGATTAAGAAACTCAGTCTTCATGGCTGCCCTGATTGCATAAGGGAAATACTTTTCATCAAAGCGTGCACTGAACTGATCGTAAGTCAATGCCATCCTCTCCGCTGCGGTGGTAACTGACTCCCACCACTGTAGTGCATCCCCAACTAGCTTGAAAGTAGCAAGCATCTGCTTCTGAACCTCCGTGCACTGAACCAAGCGAAGATGTCGCTCGATGTCCTGTTTCCACTGATGAGCTGCTCTCGCATCGGTGGAGCCTGTGAACTCAGGTGGGCTCCCCTTTGTGAAAGAACTCCTAGCCTTCTCCCAAGTATCAATCCGAACAACCGGTGCCGGTAACGGTGCCGGCTGTACTTGAGGCTGATTCCGAAGTGCAGCGGTTACCCCTGCTTCTATAGCCCGAGCAATAAGGTCATTGATGTGAGGAGGAAACTCTGGATCTCCTCCCTGATCCCGAGTCTGCTGAACTTCCTCATGCTCCTCATAGAACTGACCCTCATCCTCCTGACGCTGCCTACGAGCCGCCTCCCTTCGTTGCCTGTTTCTCTGATTGTCCCTTCTTCTTCTAGCGTTAACCATTCTATTAACATAGAAAGACAGACATTAGTACGATTTAACCGAACCGTAAAGAATACAACGAATCCTAATCTTAGGCTCTAAATAAAAGAATACGCTACGCGGAAGTCTTAAAACGATAGATCCCTAGAGACACTTGAACCTGGAGTGCTCTGATACCAACTGTGATACCCCTCGATTCTAGAGCCACGGGTGATCAAGTCCGAGCACAGAATACAAGGGATATCAAACAATTAATATTTAAACAAGCATTGGAATACAAGATGAATTAAAAATAAATAAATAATAAGCTGAAGGAAACTAAATAATAAATCCTTATTTTAAAATTCTCAAATAAATAATAATTAAAAATCCAATAATAAAATCCTCCAATTCTCGGATACTAGTAATTAATTAAACTACAACTCGGGAATCCATATTGTGGACCCCTAACAATATCCTAACTGAAATACTGAACTGAAATAAAACTAATAATTAAACCATGAAGAAGAGTCCTACGTAGAGTCGGAAGAGTGAATGACTGTCTCTGCTTGGCACGAACAATCTCTAAGACTGGAACTGACGAACACCTGAAAAATAATGGTGGGTCAGGCCCACATACAAGTTCTAATCTACTACATCCCAAACAGAGACCCGATACACGTACACATCCTAATTAATTCAACAATAACTAAATAGTCCATAAATAGATATATACACACTAAAGGAACCTCACTAGACTATAGAGTTGTCTCAACCTGAATAGTAGGTAACATGCAAAACGCACATATAGTGGGCATGAGTACCTAGACCTACCAGGGTACACAACTACGCTATATCTAGCTACACATCCCTGGCAATATACGCACCCTAACCACTGATCCTGAGACTTAAGCTCATATCATGGCGTATAATTATATATATAAAATCCGTCCTATCCAATCATCAAAATAAACTATCCAATTATTATTTTAATAATATGTCATCCAACTATTCCGTTGACCTGACACGAATAAGTAGGACTTAATACTATGGTTAATCCGTTCCCTTATTTAAAATAGGTAGGACTTAACTCTTAAGTTAATCCGTCCCTAATATGCCCTCATCCCATAATGGTGCATTAATCCATATCATAATCAAATAAAAATTTCAAATCCAAGGATAATGTCAATAATGTTTACATATAACAATCCAAATAAATATGATAAAAATCATATACACATCCTTTGCATTTACTTGAGCAAAATATCAACTCTAAGTGGCATGCATTTAATTTACATCACAAGAAATTAACATGCAACTCCACTAAATTGTACATTTCCATGCCTTGTTTAAATTAATTTAAATCTAAACAATTGATTAAAATAATTTAACCCAACCATGTTTAATTAATTTATCCTTTTACAATTAAACCCATACTTAACATGTAAACTTAAATTATGCACTTCAGTTCTTAATGAATCTATTAAATAAATAAATATTTAATACAAAATTCCTTAATAACAAAACAATAGCCTCAGTTTAATATCCAACATTAATTAGTCTAACTTTTAAAATATTTAATGCATCACTAATTTTTGTAATATACCATATTCCTTTCTAACAATTTCTCACAATATCAAATTGTTCTAAGCTAACCTTTCCATCCTCGTGCCGCGTGTATGTATTAGAAATGAAGTGAAATTTCAATTGCAAATACAATGAGATAAACTGAAACATTCCTGTGATGTTCTTCCTCGTTCGGCGTGCATGACAAAACACAAAGTCTCATTATCCTTTATATCATAGTCTGATTTTTATTTAAATCCCTTATCAATGGTTTTCTCGTTCGGCGCGCACAAATTATGCAAAAACACCTAATGACTTTACCTATATATGCATACACCGATTAATATATAAACTGGTTCATTAATTTTCCCTCGTTTCGTGTGCATTCTTTAAGCATGAACAAAATTTGATTTCATATATATATACACAATACTGACACATGCGAGTATTAATTCAAGTAAAATAAAATAAATAAATTAAATTAAATTAAAAATCAAGGCCACCAATAGTGCCAATTCGGCATAACAGATTAATTAAAACCCATTATTAAAACATGAAATACAATTTCCAAATAAATTCATGTAATTAGATTCAATTAATTTATTTAAAGAACCTAGAATTAATCTAGCATGCATAGGGTACGAATCAAAGGAGAAGAGAAGAATTAGAACTTGCCTTTAGGGATTAGATAAAAAACCCTAACCTCCTTCTTCCTTTTCTCTTTCTTCCTCTTCCTTCTTTCTCTCTCTAAAATATAGTACGTAATATATTTTCTAACCTCTTTCACAACCCTATAATTATATATTTATAGTCAAATAAAATAACACTAATCCTTTTCCCAATCCAAGCCAAACTAATAATAAAAATAAAATAAAATCTAAATACTAAAAAGGTAACTAAAATATATGGTACGTATAATCTATGTGTAATCCTTTTTATATGTAATATATAAATATATATGACTTTCCTTATATATATATATATTTATTTATTTATTAAATATACATATACATGGGTAATTATCCGTACCCATTAAACCCCTTATCCAAGTAGTCCATGGAGCCCAATTAGTTGGTCCATTACTACTATCTATATCCAATTCCCTAAAAATATTAAAATAAAAATAAAATAAAACAATTAAATTCCTAAATAAATACACATCATCACACACAATTTCATTTAAACAATTAAATCAATTAACACATTTAACAAATAATTAAATCAACTAAACAAGTAAACAATTAGCCAAGAAATCAACTAAAAGTAAACAATTAGCCAAGAAATCAACTAAATAATTAAATGCAATTAAAATAATTTTTTTTAAAAAATACCGAGACTATCCTTTTAAAATCAGGGGTATTACAAAACCCAAAAACAACGATGTTCGAGGAATAAACACAAGCAATCACGAAGAAAAAAAAAAAAAAAAAAAAAAACAATCACACACATGAACACAAGACATACGTGGTTCACCCAAAATTTAGGACTATGTCCAAGGAGCGCATCAAACAAATTCCACTATAAAAAAGATGAAGAATTACAATGGAGAATCTTCCTCTCAACCTCTCTCAATTGTTCCCTCTTGTGTTGGCACAAATTAATCTAATCATTTACTCACGTTATGATCATCACATCAACCCTAAAATCTGATTAGGGTTGTATAAATAGTCCCCTAGACCAAGGAATACAGCTTGCCCCACAAGACTTGCCTTTTGTAGAGTCAGAAACCAATATGGAAAGCAATTTTCGCAACTTCCCAAGGAAGCGCAGCCGGTTCCACACCACGCAACCAGTTGCGCTTGTCATACACTAATGTAGTGTAACTTACTGCCCAAACGGAACCTGTAAGCCGGTTGTGTTTTGGCAGTAGCCAAAACCAAGTCTGCAACGCCACACGCAGAACCGTTTCTGTAGGGCGGAACCGGTTGCGATATGCCAGTAGCCAACTAAACACCAAAAAATCAGTAAATTCAAACACCCCAATTCTTCACATAATTAACACGTGATCAAACTCCAAAAACCACAACATGTAGGCCATACCACAGTTAACACTTTCACTTAAACTAAAAAAATAGGTTATGTTGGCTGTAATAAACATGACTGCAAGAAGATATAGTTGATGTACTGATGTATTAGTTTTTTTTTTTTTTTTTGGTTGAGAATTAAGCTATGGACCACCTATCAGACAATTTAGGCCATTCAATATGGTATTAAAGCATTTGAATAGTACTAAAATGATTCATAAAATCTCATAAGAGGCTCACAGGTTGGTTCCATATACAATTTGGTGACATACCAAGACTTTCTTCTCATTCTTCCTTTTTGTCTATTTTTGCAAGGCAATATCAAAATAATAAATCAGTTCCTGATAGGTCATTGTTCTCCAGCAAAATGATATAAGAGTGTTGTGAACTTGCATTGGATTATTCACTTTAAACATGCTTCTCAACAATGAATGGAACCTGTACATTGCATGCCATCATCTACTGAATGAAAAGTAAACTGGCCATGCATTGTAGGTGACCTTATCATATCATAATATGCTCTAATCTAGAAATCCATATAAAGTATATAAGCCTACACCACCTCACCACTCTCTATAATCTAGCCTTAGACCAAGGACAAGTGATTTTAAAATGTTATCACATTTGGCATCCCATCATCACATAACTTTAGTAAGAATTAAATGGCCTTTGCGGAGTATCCTCGGATCATTTTCTAGTTTTCACCCAAACAAAACACAGGATGAGAATGCAGTTATTATTAGCATTCTACATTAGGTGTTCCAGATACTAAGGGAAAAAGAAATCAACAAAGCACCCAAACAGTTCCAACAAAAGGAGCACCAAAAATTTCATAACATGGGAAAAAATCACCAAATAAACACAAATCAACTCACATGAAACTCCTTAAGAAAAGCTTAAACTTGCAAGTGACCAGGATCAAAACAATGGTAGAGGTAGGATATAGGTGTGGAAAGAAGCATGACATCATGTGAGAAATTATTACAGCGAAGCAATTAAATTTTAACTTACTCAGAGGCGCTCAACATTTCATCAGAGGCCCAAGTTTTTCCAACTGTAGTCAATGCAACACCAGCCATACTAATACAAACAGCAACAACCTTTAAAATGTTTACAGAGTCCTGGCAGAGAAGCGCTCCAAAGAAAAGTGTGAAAAGGCCAGATGTTGAAGTTAAGACAGTCGTACTTGCAACGCTAGTATTTGCCAGTGCAGAGTTCGATAAATACTGCATTGCATTAAAGCATTATAACTAGTCACATAAAGCTATTATTATAAGCGGTCTCTTACGGGTAACCTAAAGATCATCCTACAAAACTTATTAGAGTATTCAAATACTGAAAAGTTGGCATCAATCAGAACTTGAGGATAGTCCAAGAGCACACTGCATCAGACCAGCTCAAGTGCATGGGATAAAACGCCATATGAATTTTTAGGGTCAATTTAATATTATCTGCAATAAATTACTTTCAAACAAATAAATGAAATGAAGAGTAATCATAAACAGTTCGAAACATCAGTAACCTACAGGCCTCTTTGTTTTTAAATATATTTCTTATTATGAATATGGAACTTCTTCACATCCCTCTTTAATTGGTGCAGGTAGAATCCGCTTAAAATTTTCTACCTGTTAAAGTCAATCCACCACCCCCTGAAAAAAATAAATAAAGAGGAAAGAAAAGAAAGAATTAAAGGTACTCTTTCCTAGTGAGATTTTTTTCCTTTTGTTGTTTGTTGTTGTTGTTGTTTTTTTTTTTTTTAATCCCTTTTGAGATACCCGCAATTATCCACCAAACAACTGGTGGATGCCTCGAAGAGTTGAACACGAGATCTCAGTATTGTTCCAAAGGCTGTATGACAACTTAGCTACTTACATATCAAAAGGTAGTTCTGTAAGAGAATCCACCCCTACAAATCACATGGATATCCTTGCTTGCATCTTCAGATTTCACTGCAATGATAGTTGCTTTAAAATATAAAACAGAATATCAAATACTTTTACCTCTGTGACAAACCATATAGGAGCAAGATAGAAACTCCATTTGGCAATTTCCCACCAATTACGCTCACAACTTTGATCAAGCACATTATATGTTAGAGGACACCCCTCTTCCATTTCACCAAGGTCCTTGTCAGTAATTAGGCAGCCTTTCATACTTGTTCCAGTACCATGATGAAATTCGTCGATTCTAAGAGGAATATCTAGTCCAGTTGAAGAGCTCACGATAGGACTGCCATTGCAAAAATTCTCAAGCAAATTTGTGTCCAGTATGCTGCAGATCCAATCTTTAAAAATTGCTATTGGAAGATAGATCACCATAAGAGAGGCCCCCAAATAGGTAAGTGCAAATGGCTGTTTATACTCCACAAATATTTTCTGCAACACATTAGTGTTCATAAGAATTTTGAATCTTAATCAGAATAAATCATATCCTTAAAATGCATAAAAGGATAGAATGTGAATTGTAAGTGGCATCAGAAATTTACACAACAAAATGTGAGTCCTGTCCACCACAGGCATTTAAGATTACACATAAGTTTCTTAAAAGTTGTGCCAATGGGCTTCACAGACTTGTAAATCTTATCATTACTGACCACTGGTATGGTCACAAAATCCTCTCAAAGAAACAATTATTATGCATTAGCAACAAGTGGGGAAAGAAACTCATGCCTTGTCTGATAATAGTAATTGTATGGAGTAGGACTATTTGGATTCTAGATTTAGTAAGTGTTCAGCCTCTGGTCTTACTATTTTCAATTCCTGGTTCAGGATTATTAGTTTAGCCATACTACAAATTTAGAATTTTTTTATTAGTTGCTAATTGTTTATATATAGAGGTTGGTGTTCTAAAATTGCTATTTTGGTTAAGTTTATAATTTTGTAAGAGTTGAATTCTGAGCTGGATTAAGAGTTTCTCTCGAATTGCAACCCATCCAAGTGTAGCTCATGAACTTTAATTTTTTATGTAATCTAGATCTTATTAGGTTACAATGTTTGTCTTGGCCAGTTTAGAAGGGCATATGTATCTTTAGGACTTTCTGGCATCTTTAAATAAGGTGGCATGCTGTAAAACATGGTTAAAGTTTACTGAATGGTTAAAGAAGGTCAGTAACTCTTCCTCTGGAAGAGAATGGAGTTCCCACACTGCATTAGATTTCAAAGGATGGATTATGATATCACGTTGAACGATGTAATTAACTAAATATTAATATAAAATGATGTTTTGAACCCTTTTGATTGGTTCTGATGTAAGACCACGGTCAGTTGATGTTGGTAGGAATTGACATCTTGAGTGTCGGTAAACCCTAATCGTACTCGATTTGAGGTTGATTTCACGATCGAATGGTAAAAGAGGAAAGGAGATGATTTCAGAAGGATATGAAGGCTATAGAAGAAAGAAAGTCAGTTTCATTGATTATGAAAAGATAACAATTGAGCACTAGACATACATAATACCCACAAGATCAATGACCAACCTGAGTAACATATAGGGGTGACCCACGTGAACATGATAGTGTCAATCAAACCCAAGTCCCCCCTATCTCAATCCATCACCCAAAATAGCATCAATACTCTAATTTGTTGAATATATTATTATTAATTTTTTTTTTTGAAATCATTTGCTCCATGAATCTTCATGTCCTCTTTTCAATATCAAGGGGAAAGAAAGAAGACGAATCTCTGTCCATTTAAAAATTTGTTAAAATAATATTTTAGGTCTTTTCAAATCTCCATGTTCTAATTTAAAAATTAAAAAAATAATAATAATTATAAAAAAAAAGCATCAATATTATCTTCAAATTCTAGCAGAGATGGATCGACTGTTCAATTTCCATTCAATTATGGGGCACCATCAGTGGTGGAGCCACATTTGGTCCGGTGGGAGCAGCTGCCCCAACCCAACTTTTTTGTAATTTTATATTTGCATATCTATATTTTGATATTGCAAAAGGCCCCCATAGATTGTAAAAGAACCTTAGTCTTAAAAGCTCAATGCAAAGACCAAAAAAATAAAAAAGAAGAAGAGGGGGAGAGAGAGAGAGAAGAAGAAAAGGAAAAGAAGGGAGGAAGAAGCATATTTTAGTGACTCGGTGACTAGGTTCACCCAATGGCTTTTGTTGCTTGTCTAGTTCTTTTTTATTTATTCATTTTATTTATTTTTACCACAGAAAATACAACAAAACAAATCCATATTTCATTATAGATATTAAGAAAGATTATATTTAATGACACTGATAGTTATCACGCGAAGTATTCAAAACATGAAAAATCATCATAACCATTATAAATGTGTTCAAAGGAAATATTATGAATCAACATTTACGTTTTTGTACTCATTATTTTGGTTCAAATTTTTTATAATCTTATTAGAATTCAAGGTTGGGCCCACTAAAGAAAATTCCTAGCTCCGTCACTGTGCAGTGCTTCTAAGAAAAGGACTGAATTAGTGTCAAAAGCTTAGCACATTCAGTTGTTTGCACTTTGCCAGTGCTTCTAAGCAAAGGACTAAGTGTCATATTCTTAGCAATTTCTTACTGAACTGTCATGATTTGTTTTGTTCCCATGACAAAACCTACAATGCGTGCAGGTAAAGAATTGAATACTGTTTAATGCTCCTCAAAAATGGTATATTTATATGTATCACTTTAAGGGAGTTACATACTTGGAATTGGGAAAGGGCATAAAAATTTTGAACTAATATGTTTTACTATTTCACCATGTTGTTAGTGGTATTCTACAAGCAAAAGGACATATACAGTCTATTATTCTTCTCTGCTAATTTGCACGGGATGGTAATCTATTCTGGAAGAGGCGGGTGATGGATGAAGATGTCCTTTGGTAAGTTGAGCTAGCTAGGCTAGAATCTTCTACAAGGTCAATAACTTGTGAATAACATCGATCTCTAATAAAGTATTCTAAATGTCTTCTTCCTACTCTGAAAATCATTTTTCTATTTAGACTAATCAGATGTTTGCAGGCACTTTAGTGTTAGCTCCCTATGAGTAGCATCATCAATGGCAATCCAACCATTTAGAAGCGTCCTCTCTCAGTGAGAAGAACTATCTACTGACATAACTTATTTCATTGAAATGAGTTAAGAATTAGAAAAGGCATCTACAAAGAAGAGAAAGATAAGAAGAATTTATACACAACACAGCATGCGTATACCGAAAGTAATGCAAGAAAAATCTTGTCAGTAACATGAAATGTATTGTTCTAGCAATTTCCCTGATAACGCATCCAAATTCCTACGAAAAGAATACAACACTAGGTATGAATTACTATAGTTATTTCAGAGATTAGTACAATGTATTGAGTGAAAATTTGACAAAGAAGGAAAAGTCCTAACCTAATTTTAACCGCATAAATACAAAGTATGCCGACTAGGTGACATATATGGTTTCCTTAAGTGGATTTCAAATCCATAGAAATTTGAATGGTTAAAGTAGTAAACAAATACACATGCAAAGTCCTTGCAATTGCAAAAAGTCCATAAAATCATCACAATAGAAAACCAATGAAAATGAGAGAGAGAGAGAAAGGGGGGTGGGAAATCCAATCCATAATACCCCCAAAGAAGTAGTAATAACAGAATCCCGTAAAATTTCAAAGACCAAAACAAAATTTATCAAATTTCCAAACAGGGTTTTACTTCAAATTATCAACCAAATTCACATGTCTTTTGAACCCTATGAGGTTAATTGCATACTAAATTCAACACATTAATTGGCTAGTCACTGTCAAAAAAATCCCAGCAACAAAGGAAAACAGAACCTAATAAACAATCAAGAGGAAGGAAGCATACATATATACACACACATAGAGAGAGAAAAAAGTCCTCTAACCTGAGTAACCTCTGCAGAGGCAACCCATATGATTACAACAGTGCCAATCAAGCCTAACCCAGCATTGTATCTCCAACCCATCATCCAACACAGAAAAGAAAATCAATTTTGAGAAATATTTCTATGAGATCTCCTCCATGATCTCTCCAAAAAAAAAATTTCTAGTTTCAGAGTTTCTTTGTTTGTTAACAACACTAGAGCAAAATAGCTCGAGGAAATAGTCCAAATAGTTGTCAAACGCTTAGTCAGCAGTGTGTGTGTCTCTCTCACCTAGAAGTTTTCAGAGGGTATTCTCTTTGATCCGTGAGAATGACACTGGCAGGTGCCAAGTAAACGCAACGGGCTAATTCTGAGTCTTGATAACGTGGCAGCACTTGGCGCTCAGTGATGTTGCCTATGCATAGTTGCTAATATGCTATAAGTCCCGTCTGATGTGGCAATCTATGGGCTCCATATTTTGTTTTGGTTTGGAGTTTGGTCTCTCAGAGTGAAAAGGTTAAGGCCTGTATTATCACACGGGCTGGCCTTTACATTACTTAATAGAACTGTAAGCCCACATTGTTTCCAGACTTTGTCTGAAACTAATACGACGAAAGGTCCAAAAAATCTATGTCCAGTTCAACATAAATCCTAGTCATATAGGATGAACATTGTTGAAGTTGACCGTAAAATAAATAGTACTGGATTTGATTCTAATATCAATTGTAACGAGTGAGTGTTTCTCAATCTAACCCAACAGCTTAAGCTGATAGATGGGATTAACACTTAACTCATTTATACCTATTTCATTTTCCATTCAAATCCGATGTGAGACAAGTCTCCCCTTATAACAAAAAAACTATTACGGGCTAAATGCTATTTAGGCCATCCAAAAGGGTGTTTGTTTAGACCAACATGGAGTTAAATTGAGCCAAATAAAATGACGTCCCAACTCATGTAACGAAGTTTTGATTGCATTTTACAAGTATGTTTAAAGTCCTCATATCACCAAGGTAGAAAAGAGCAAAAAGAAAGAGAGAATTCAATCTTTTCACAATCTCCTCCTGATCATTTAGAATTGGCTTTTTCCTTGCCATTTGGGATATAGTTTGGCTATTTAACCAAGCCCATGCACAGACAATCAAACCACTAAAGATTAGATCCTTCTTGGGTCTTGGCAAGCTAGCAATCCATTTAGGTCAAGGCTCCACCTTGAGTAGCCACACTTACACCGAACAAAATGCGAACTCCAACCCTTGTCTATGAAATGTATTAGACAGTATCTTTTTCGATTTATTAAAATTATCTATAATCCTATTTTCCTAATATGTTGCGCAAGCGGGAATTGATTCTTGTTCACTATTTCTTTTTTCAATCAATACGTGTAGTTTGGTGACATCTCTTCTCGGCGAAAGGATTCAAATTCTCCCAAAAAAAAATTGTGGGAGTTTATTATATGTTAAAAATATGTATATATACATATATATCCTTATTCGTTTCTCCATAAATGTAAAAGTGCATTTTGAAGTGGCGATTAATTAATAGGTGAAATGGGTAGAAAGAAATTGGGGGTATAAATGAAGGTCAAGGTGGTCCAATAGTTTTGTTATGTTGGCAATAATTTTGTTGGGTATATAACTTTATTGAAGGCATTTAGAATTCTCTCCTCCATCAAAGTGAAGTGGGGATGGAAGTGGCTGTAGCTTTAGAAGAAAATGCTCCCATCATCACATCACGCCATATGCTCAATTCCACTATCTTTATCAAAATTCAAAAAGCTTATAATAACCCAAGTGAATGTCCTTTTCTGATCATCACCATTTCAAAGAATATATGCAACTCCGATCTAACCCCTTCCCTTGTTAATGAGCTCATCATCAATCATATATGCTTCTTGTTTCTCCTTATCTGGCACTTCTTGAGAACAACTTGGACCTTTATTACTATATGTTTTGTGGAATTAAGAAATAAATATATCAAAGATGTATTAAGGTTATCTTATAATGGGAATATCTTTTATTTTTTATTTTTTATTTTTTTGTCTTAGGGGAGTATATATGGTGCAAGTAATATATGATGCATTCCAAAATAGGATTAGTGATCTTGACAACCTCTTCAGTATTAACATATATATACAATCAAAATAAATATATTGGGGATAACATATACGTCATCATGTCTTCTTCTCCTCACTAGATTTTGTGATGTCCATCTATTTTATACCGGACACAAATGTAATTTACAGTACGTACGTACTCTCCTGAAAGTGCTTTGGACCCACGATTCAACTACGAATGGTTAAGGTGCATGCTTTCATTTCTTATATATGTATAGCACTCCATGAATTAAGGTGCAAATTTCTTGATGTTGATCTATTTTGAATTTTATAAGGGGACATTTCACTTCCATATAATATATATATATATAATGTCCCCATCAAATAATAATAATCATTGTCTTGGTATTCTCTTTCAAATCTGTATAAGACCATGCGCAGCTATGGTTGACAAGATGATGATGAGTTTCATTGACCAAACACAGAGAGACAGATAGAAGTAATTTTGAGAATTCACTATCATGGTTTGTTGAACATTATTAAGGTGCATATGTGTGTGTATATATATATAGAGAGAGAGAGAGAGAAATTTCGATGCATCTGAGGAGGAAACTGTGAAGGCAAATACCAAATCAAATAGTGAAGAGAGGTCAACAAAAGCGACAATCAAGTATTAGAGTCAGTAGGAAAGAGAAGGTACAAGTCATTTGGACCATAAGTTTAGCATTATATATAAATACATGTATGTAGTCGTCTGAAATTCAACCTGATAACGCTGCAAAAGAAATTCTATACCATGAGATATATCTTCCAACATGGAAAATATTGCAATATGTTTGGACACTGTATATAACACTTCAGTTTGTATAGCATCCACTCCATAAGCGCGCGAAAACGCCAATTAATATATAGCCCCTTCTCAAACTAAAATCATTATGTTCGCTTGAGGCCTGTTCGAGGAATGCTTTTTATTATGTGTTTTTTTATTTTTGTTAGTATACCGTAGCGAAGTAAAAGTACATGATTTCGAAAAAGATGTCAAAATCAAAAGCATAAAAATGGGGCCCGTTTGGTAACCACGGTTGCGTTGTACTTTTGTTTTGATCCGAAACAGAGATGTTTTTACTTGTTTGGTAACGTAAATTTGTTACGAGATTTTTAGAAGCAAAAACATGAAATCATGTTTACTAAAAAGTATTACAAGTTTGAAATTTGAATAGTTAGTTAAAAATGTCATTTTAGAAAGAAATTTATTTATTTATTTATTTATGGACAGTGCTTTACTACAGTGCGGAAGCAAACAAAAACATCATTTTGATGCTTCCGATTTTGGCCCTAATTTTGAAAGCGCTTTGGTATTATTCAAAAATACAGCAAATATTACCAAACATGTTTCGTGCTTTTGTTTCACTACAGTACGCTAGCAAAAGCAAAAGCACTAGCCAAACAGACCGATGCTTTCATGTTTTTGCTTTCAAAAATCTTGTAACAAATTTACTTACTAAACAAGCTTTGAAATAGTATTGAACACACTTTAAAGAAGAAACTTTGCTTATGATTCGGGTCAAAACAAAAGCATGAAGCAAAAGCGGTTGCCAAACGGACCCTTAAGAGCCCAAAGAGACATTTATGTGTTCAGCTAGTAATATAAAAAAATTATATAAAGGATACCAGGGGCAGAACCAGGATTTCAATTTAAAGCCGTAGTGTTTAAAAAAAAAAAAAAATCAACAAACATGACAAATATAGATTGCTCAAATCAAAGAGAAAAAAATAATATATTGCAAAATAATATAGTAAATCAATGAGTATGATAAGAAATATAAGTATTCCACAAATCTAAGAACTGAAATATTGTTGAGTAATTAATATTTTTATTGAATATAGTTGTAGATCTTTGTATTTTGAGAGAAATGATGCCTGAAAATTAAACCTATTGACTTCATAAATTATAGTGATAAATTTAAGTAAAACGAAAAAGAAAAAAAATTACATAATATGTATAATTCGTAAATGCAAAAAGAAGATTTTTAAGTAGGAAAAAAGAAAAGAAAAGAAGAATAAAAGGAAAGACTGAGGAAGTTACCAATTTTTACCTGCAGATCCAGTATCTCAAGGCAAAAATGGAAGATGTAATGCAGGCTATGAAGGGGAAAGGTCCTGTCGCCATAGATAGTGTGGAAGACCATTTTTTCATTCAGCCATGTCGTTATGAAATGCCCCCTGCCAAGCAAGTTTAAGATGCTCTCGTTCGAAAGTTTCAATGGGACCAATGATCCCTTCGACCACCTGAAGACCTTTCAAGTTCTTATGCATCTACATGTTGTACCGAATGAAATCATGTGCCGAGCCATTCCCATGACCCTCAAGGGATCGACACAAGTTTGGTTCAATAATCTGAAGTCAAGAATCATCGACACATTTGAAAAACTGAGTAAGCAGTTTGTAAACCACTTCATTGCAAGCAAGAAGCATAGGAGGTAGGCCAACAAAAGGGGGAGTCGATCCAAGAATACATCACCCGATTCAACACAGAGATGTTGTAAGTAGAAGAGGTGGACGACAATGTGACTTTGACCACTTTCATGGGAGGACTTCAAACCTCCAGATTCCTATTCTCCTTATCAAAAGAGCCTCCCACCAGCATGACAGAGTTGTTGGTTAGAACGCAGAAGCACATGAACACTGAAGACGCCATGAATGCACGGAAGGAAAATGAAGGAGAGGATAAGAAAAGGTCAGCCCCTAGGAACCAAATACAAGAAATCATTTTTTAACCAAAGCGATAGGACATCTTGTGAGAAGGATTCAGATAAGTATGCCAACTACACTCCTCTGAATACGTCAATTGACCATATTTTCTTACAGATTTAAGATGATGCGTCTTTGAAATGGCCACAGAGGATGAAGTCTGATCCAGCGAAAAGATCTCTAGATAAGTATTGCATGTTCCATCGGGATCATGGGCACACTACAGATGATTATTTTGACCTTAAGAGTCAGATTGAGAATCTGATTCGAAGGGGTCACTTGCAAAGGTTCATTGCCAATGAAGGTACTAACCCCAATAATTGCCTTATGGGGCAGCAACCAATTGGGGAGATCAGGATCATCTCTAGATGAATAGACATATTGATCTGTACTAAGTGTATCAATTATAAATACCACTTGCCCTAGCACACATGCTTGTAGAAAATGGCTAAGTAAGAGTTATCGATTCATGAATATTGCTAGCTTATGGCAATAAAGACTATAAGATCACTTTCGAGTTTGATAGAAAATTTGTTTAATTGAATGATTTGTTTGTCACTTTGAATTATGAAATGAACTTGAATAAAAACAGAAAATAGAATGAATTTAAATGGATTAAAAATATAGAAGAGAAGCTAGGGAATTAACTTCACCAAGACCTCATAAATATGTCTAAATGCAATCAACTTAGAGATTTAATTATATATATAATTATGATGTGCGGACGTCCAAACGTAGCTTGTCATGGTGTCTTCCTCGCGCACACAAGGTTCTGTTAATGGCTGAGTGTGGCATGCGGTGTCCGAACGGAAAATTCTTTGGCTACTAGAATTTTATTTATTTCTCTTGTAATTGTTTACCCTATTTTTCTGCTGAACGTCCATTTTGTGCTTGGAAACGACGTCCGAACTTAGCCTTGATCTCTTGTGAGTACTTCATCTTATTTGCTTATCTTCTTGATTCAACATAAATCCTTACTCTTATTCATTTTTTTGGAGACAAATCCTGAAAATAAACAAAACATACAAACACTTATAAAGTACACATTATTAATACAAAAATGGACTAAAACATGCAATTAAAAACGCTTGAATATAAGCTCGTGAAAACAGTCCCTTACTAAAGGGACGAGTTGAATAAAGCTCGTAAAATTAATTCACTTACTAAAAGGACGAGCTGAGTGAAGGTCATAAAAATTCATTCATTTACTAAACGGACGAGCTGAGCGAAGCTTGTAAAATTTATTCCCTTACCAAAGGGATCAACTAAGTGAAACTCGTAAAATTTGAAAATAGCATGTTGGATTTTCAAAGAAATCCAGCTTTACATCACTAAGAGTGATTAACCATGGGTTTAAATCCACACCCTTACAAAACAGAACCTTTTTTTGGCATCTGTATTAGTTCCACCTTGGAAATAATAACCCGAGGTAAAAAAAAAAAAAAATTATAGTTCACATCGGGAACAGTACCCGATGTGACACTGTTCATTTCGAGAATTGTTCCCGAGGGTGAAAAAAATTATATGTACTATTCACCTCGGTAATAGTACCCGTTGTGACATTATTCACCTCGAGAATTGTGTCAGGGGGAATTTTTTTGGCCCTTGTACTATTTACTTCGGGAACAGTACCCGAGGTGACACTATTCACCTCGGGAATTGTGCATGGGGGTTAAAAGAAAAATTAGTTTGACATTCCCAAAGCTAGACAAGCAAACTTGGGAATGGAGGGCAACTGATAAGGAGAAATTAGATAAACAAATAAGATAAAAATAAAATGGTTAGGTAAAGATAGCCTAGGACGGTACAAGTTCAAATTTAAGAAGCAGAATATCTCCCTAACAAACCTCCTCTGATCTTGCAAAGAACTAAGGGAGAGTCGGCTATAAGAACGAGAAATTGGGTATGATAAAAATGATATATTAAATCCCTGCCTTTATTTTAGACCTCCGATGACTGACTTGATTATTGGATAACTCTTGGCAGGCACCACACTGGTGCCGTCAATATTCATCGATCTTCTCCTCTCTTATTTGCAGGAAAATGGTGTCGTTCTGAGTCGTACTGATTTCCACTTCAACAGATACAAATTAAAGGAAAAAACAAAATCAAAATCAAAACCAAGACACAGAAGAAATATTAAAACTTTATCGAAATCATTTGCTTTGTTATTGAAATTCATCTTCTCGTAATATATGAAGTGGGAGTTATTTGCACAATTTTTAAAATGAAGAGGTGTTTTGTCCATACAAGGGAAATGCCCCCATAAACATATCACATGGGAGTAAAATTAATAAAGAGATAATTCTAAAAAAAAATAGTGTTTTGGTGGTCAAATGCCAAAAAGTGGAGTCAAATTCAAGTTTTCCAAATTAATAGAATTTTATCAAATTCTGACTTGGACATGAAAGTTTACAGTAGATTTTCTATTAATTCCTAAACTACCCTAAGGCGAATCTGGGTTTGACCTTGAATGACTAAACTACCCCCTCCCTCTTTCTCAAAAACACTCTGTTCTCAAATGATTTATTATCACAAGAAACCCAAAACACAGTCACTCCACCACTGTCGCTGCCACTCTCCACTCTATTTATATCTATCTTATCACCACCAGTCCCCCTTCTCTCTCCATCTCTCTCCATCATCACCACCTTCTAGTGTATACCACAAAAATCTTAACTCGAGGGTCAAATTGAAAAAAAAACACTAAAACATGATCAAAATTAAAAAAATAAAAATAAAATAAAATAAAAACATTAAAAATTGATCAAAAGAACTTCACGACCACTGATTTGTCGGCCCAACAAAACCACCACCTACCCAACACCAATACTAAATCATTTGCCATCACCTTGCTAGCACCACCTCCTCTCTTGCTGCAGCCATCGGAGAACCATATGAGAGCGTGATAACCTCTTTGATAATTTCGGGTAGGGGTTGAAATGCAATTTCACAAAGGACTCTAGCTTTTAGGGACACGTGTGGGCTTTCAAGAAATGATGCAAATTGTTGTTGTTGTTGCAAATGTGATATTGGGATTTGTGATGATGATTGGATGGTCTTAGGTATGTGTTTGAGATTTTCAGCCTTGGCTCCATGAAATTTTTTTATTAAATAAGTAGTTAGGTCATTTCGTAGGGCAGTTTAAGAATTAAAAAAAAATAAATCAACTGTAAATTTTCATGTCTAAGTTAACAATTGATAAAATTTTATTAATTTAAAATATTTAAGTTTGAGTCTATCTTTTTGACATTTAACCACCAAAATATTATTTTTTTTGAAATTATCCCTGGATGTAATATTGTGGAGAACAATAGTGTTTTATTTACATGCATATCAAGGATTGAAATTAAATGTTACTCAACAATTTTAAATTGCAAACAGGAGAAAAAGTCAACATTATTATGTCTGACTGATAAGAGTAGAATTTTTCATACGACAAATCTGGAGATAGATTAGTCGGGTGAGTCATCTCATTGATCGGCCATAGTGGGGACCACACAGACATTTTCCATGTGATTTCGTAGCAGGAAGCGAAGACTGTGTCCCGTCCCGTGCCGTTTCCGACAAATCCCATTATTAATGATTCGGAAATCAGCACCGTTGATCTCAAAACACCCATTATTGACAAGGCCACGGTCCACGGACAGTGACCTCTATGTCGCAACATGGACCTTTTCAACTATGACCCCACCACATTTGAGAATTTTGTTCATTAGGTGTACTACACGTTCTAATACTTTCACGCGCAAATACTGTGCAGTGACTCACTCTCTGCTCTATGCTGCGTCATAATGGAATGTTTATTCCAATTACATGAAATAAAACACTACTCTTCTTTACAAAATGACAATTTTCTTGAAATGGAAATTTAAAAATTCATTTCACAATTAAAAACTCATAAAATGGCATTCTATTCTCAAATAATTTTATTTTATTAAAAAAAAATCAAAATTTCAAAAATACTCTTATGTTTCAAATAAAACCACCACCATTGTCCTTGAGGCCTTCCACCACCATCACCACCTTCTACCACCACCATTCCCTACCCCACCACCGCTGCCACCTCCAGCGGCGTAGCCACATAGGGACAAGTGGGGGCAGTTGCCCCCACTGAATTTTTAATTTTTTAATTTTTTCTAATTTTATATAGAAAGATTTTTATATTCGTATAATTGTCCCCACTAAAAGTTGACATTGCACATAATCTTTTCAAAAAAGGAATATAATCTTTCCAAAAAATATGATATTTTTTTTTCCACTTTCTTAAAATATTATATTCTTTTACACTTTCCCCAAAAATACAAAATATTCTTTCCAACTTTTGACTTTACCATAAACAAATGCGTTGTTAATTTTCAAAAATTTACAAAATCTAAACAAATACTGCAGTGCGAAGACAGGTAATTTGATATATAATTTTTTATCTTCTAAATTTACTATTATTATGCCATGAACATTTTTAAAACTCGACTACGTGCTTTCAGAATATGAAAAATATTTTGAAATATTTAGTACTGTTTAATTTTTACATATATTATTTTGGTTCAAATAATATATATATATATATATATATATATATATATATATATTATTGTTGTTAAAAATTGCCCCCACTGAAAAAAATTTCTGACTATGCCACTGGCCACCTCCACCCTTGTCATTGTCACTACCACTATTGTTTCCTACCACCCATCACAATATCATCACCGTCGATCACCACCATTGCTAACTCAATTGCCTTCCACCACCACCAACTTTTATCGCCGACTCCATCATTATCTTCCACCACCGTTATGTCCACCACCATCGTCATCATTGCCGCCACCACGGTCGCTGCCTTCCACCTACACCGTCATTACCATCACCACCGCCGCCACCTACCCTTACACCACCTTCCATTATCACCGCCTTTCACCACCACCACCTACACCATCGCACCTTCCACCACCGTCACCATAACCTACACCACAGTTGCCTTTCACCACCATTATTGTTACCATCGTCCACCACCTACATCATTGTCGCCTTTCAACACCACCATCTACACTACTTTCAACACCACCACCTACATTAATTCCGCTATCCACCGCGGTAGCCAAGGGCGGACACAAGGGTAGGCAAGGTTGGGCTATAGCCCACCCAAAAAAAAATAAAAAAATTTACTATACTAATATATTAGCCCAACCCAAAAAATAAAAAAATAATAGTATTAGCCCACCCCAAAAACCGAATGAAGCCCAAGTTAACTCAGCCATCTTACTAAAATAAAGACCTAAACCAAATAACCCCATGAATGGGCACCAAA
This sequence comes from Cornus florida, assembly GCF_030987335.1. Classification (NCBI taxonomy): domain Eukaryota; kingdom Viridiplantae; phylum Streptophyta; class Magnoliopsida; order Cornales; family Cornaceae; genus Cornus; species Cornus florida. The sequence goes on from NW_026775574.1 coordinate 106,831,473, forward strand.
AATAAATAAATAAATAAATAAAAATTTAGGGCAAATCATTTTAGGTTTTTCAGCCTTCAACGTTCAGCTCCTTCAGATTTTGGGGCAAATCATTTTAGATTTTCAGGTTTTTCATTTCAGCCTGTTACAGTCCCACCCAACAAATTGGAATTGCTTTCATCACTTCAAACTCTAAGTATAAAGTACAAGTGCACGATAAATTGATATTCAAGGTAAGTCATCATTCATTTCTTCAATTATTTATATATATATATATATATATATATATATATATATATATATATATATATATATATTATTCCATATTTTTTCTTAACAAAATTACTTAATATATGGTTTGGTTAATTGGTTGATATATTTTGATTTAGGTAAATTACTTAAAAATTTAAAATTACTTGTTTTGCAAACTTAATATAGGTCAACAAATTGAATTGAATCACATAATTTCTAATTGGAATCTTCCTTTGCAGAAATTGCTGAAGGCCAACAAATGGAATTGCTTTCATCACTTCAGACTCTAAGTATAAAGTACAAGTGCACAACAAATTAGATCAATTAATATTCAAAGTAAATCATTTCTTCAATTATTCAATATATATATATATATATATATATATATATATATTCCAGATTTTTTCTTTAAAAAATTACTTAATATAGGGTTTGGTTAATTGGTTGATATATTTTGATTTAGGTAAATTACTTAAAAATTTAAAATTACTTGTTTTGCAAACTAAAGAGTCTAAAATGGAATTAAACAACCACGCTTATGTTATTTATCTATATTATGTTATAATTTTTTTTTTTTGTTATTAAATTTATGTTTAATATTAGCCCACCTCAACGAGAAATCCTGGATCCTCCCTTGGCGGTAGCCATTTTATTTTTTTTAAAACAAAAATTATTGAAGAAGGATATTTTGTTATTTTATTTTATTTGTCACTAAGAGTGATATTTTAGAAAATTGAACTTGAAATTCATTCCATTCTAAATTTTAAATTGATTCAACCAAAAGTTTGTCGATTTTCACATCATTTTATAATTTTATATTGTATATTTACACTTGTCAACATTATACTTCGTTAGGTAAGGATATAGAAAACCAGAGTAAAACAATAACAGGAATGATGGAAAAAGTATTATTGTTTTTAACTTTGTATCCTAATTATTCAATCAATACACTTAAATGAGTGTAAAATAGTCTTTTTAATTTTATTCAATAAATCTCTATTTTGAGAGTGATTTTTTGTTTTAGCCAACAAATATTTATTCTGATTTCTCTTGTTACTTTCACTTTTTAAGGAAGCAGAAAGTTGGACCTGTCATCCTTTCCCCTCCTCTAAGGTATTGTTTGGTAATTTAATTTAATATTTAATTTTAAATTAATTAAGTATTAATTTAATTAAATATATTTGATAATATAATTTAAGTATTACTTAAATTAAAAAATAAATTCCAGCGGCCTCTTTTGAGATTTGCACAAATTATACATTATCTTTGAATCATTTATATTCTCTTATATTCGGAACTCTCTAAGACCATTTTTAATCATCATTATTTTAAAAACATAAAAGAGTTGAAGGAAGTTCAATTACTAGATATAAATGGCTAAAGATCGAGTTATGCATGCTGCATGTCATGGCTATACCATTTTTCGGCTTGGTATTATAGTGTCATCTAAATCAATTAATCAAGTATATATCAGTACAAAAGTTGTAACCAAGTGAACAAGGTAAATGATACTACAGCTATAAAAGAAAATAAATGAAATAATAATAATAATAATAATTCCTTATGCATCATATTATGGAATTAGTGAACTAGTACTACTATAAGAAACACACATACAATAAATTCTACCTTAGTCATACCTAAAATCACTGAATATATGTTAGCTGAATAGCAAAAAAAAAGGAAAAATAAAATAAACTAAGATATATATATATATATATATATATATATATATATATATATATATATATATATATATATCTTAATTAATGTGTGCCATCGAGATACATTTAGTGCATAGTATGGGGCCAATAATTATATGATATCTCTCCATATATATTTAAAAGGATATTTTAATGGAAAATATATATAAATCAAAACTAAAATTTTGTATCTATTAGTAAGATAATTCATCGTCTCTCATCTTAGTCAATCATAAGTTCATAACTAAAATATTCAAGTACCATACTGGCATAGATAAATATACAAAGAGCCCACAAAATTCTATAAAGAATTGTGCATATATACATATACATAGGATATATCAACATTCATATATATATAGAGTTGTAATTTTGTTTTTGTAAATATATATTTGTGAATGAAAGAGTTATTATATATTACTATGATTATATATTATTATTATTCTTTAGGAAGAAATGAAAGAATTGCAACTTGAAAGAAATCAACTATACATTCATCAGAGAGTAAGAATCACGACTAATGTGTCCTCCATTAATATCTTCTCTCCCTCTAGACTCTCTACACAAATGAAATTTACTCATTAACGAAACATATAAATCGCCATAACCGTACATCATCACGACCCAAAGTTTAAAGTTTTAACCCAAAATCGTACCGATTCGATTCACGAGAGTACCTACTGCTGCTGTCTTGGAGAAGTCAACGGAAACAAAGTCAACAGCTCCGGCGGCTCCGATTTCATGGGAGTGCTCAACGGCGACGGATGCAAGTAAAACCCCTTCTCGGCAATTGCCTTCTCCTCCTCCAACACAGCCGGCGACGACGGCGACTCTGCCCCGACTCGGGCGGAGAATACCGTGTCGCAGCCCAGTGGGGTTACCGGGCTCTGAATCGGGGACGCGACCAGGTGAGTCTGGCGTGGCGAGTGGTGACTCGGTGGTGGTGAGTTACGGAGCGAGGTTAGGCCGAGTTTGATCTCCAACTTCCTCATGGACGGCCTTCGGTCCTGGAGCTTGAACGGTGAACGGCGAATGCCGGTGGCATCAACGGAATTGGAGGGCTTGGAGGAGAGCCTTGCCGGAAGGGTCACCGGAAGTTTGTCCGCAGAGTCACCGGATGCACCGGTAAGCTTCTGGACGAGTTCTCTGAAGGTTGTAGTGTCCGCTTGAACGAAGGTTGTTGGAGCTGGAGATGAAGGGGCAATCATAGTACTGTTTGAGTGTTTTTCCATTTGAGAGAGACAGAGACAGAGAGCTGCCTTTCTTAGACCATTTTTTTTTTTTTTTTTTTTTTTTTCTAGAGAGAGGGAATCGTGAGCCTATTAGTGAAGCAAATTCAATGAAGCAACAACTGGTACCATAGAGAAGCGGCCATAAACTAGAGAGAGCAGCGTGTTTTTTTGGGATGATTTTGTACTCTGATGAGTCAGAACTGAGAAGTTTGTTAGTATTTAAAGAGTGATTTTCTAGAGGTATTGTTGCTGTGACTTTGAGGTAAAGGGAACTTTGATGCAACCAAGTCAGATCTGGTGGTGAACCTGGACAAAACCAAAGCCGAAGCCGAAGCCAAAGCCAAGCAGAATCTTCTGATGTGCTTAATTGGCGATATTCCAAGAAAATTGCAAATAGAATTGTCTTCAAATTAAAAAAAAAAAAAAAAATGAAGAGTGCTAATTGCATTTGTGCTCATAACTATCCTTTCATAGTTGCATTTTTTATTGGTCACAATTTTGTACGTTTATTTGTGAGATTGTTATAAAATTTTAAGAAAAAATTATCTTTTAACATTTTCTTATCTCTCTCATTTTATTCTTTTCTCTTCAGTTTTATTCCTTATATCAATAACATTTTAAATCGCCAAACAAAAAAAAAAAAAAAAAAAAAAAGGGAATATATTATTTTCTTTCTTTTTGGATATAATATTATGGGAACGAATTATTTTATTTCTTTTTTTTAATTATATTTTAACTATATATGTATGCGCTATGTATGCGCATAGCATTCATGTTCAGTTACTATAATCACAATTCATATAGTTTTTTTTTTTCTATTTTTTTTCTCTCCTTACTTAATTGATGTACATGTATATATATAATATGTAATATGTAACTATATATATATATATACACACACACGTGTATATATATATAGTTAAAATATAATTTTTTTAAAAAAAATAAAATCATCAATTCTTATAATGTTACTCGTTTTGACAAATTTAAAAAAAATAATAATAATATGAATTGTGATTATAGGAATTGAACGTGAATCCATATATAGCACACATATATATATAGTTAAAATATAATTAAAAAAGAAATAAAATAATTCATTTCCATAATATTATTTTTTTTGACAATCCAAAAAAAAAGAAAATAATATATTTTCGTAATACTTGTTTTTTTTTGGTAATGATATAAGGGATAAAATTAAGAAGAGGAGAATAAAAGGAGAGAGATAAGAAAAGGTTAAAAGGTAATTTTATCTTAAAAATTTATATTTATAATTTCCTAAAAGTAGGAGACATCTCATAAATGAATATGTAATTATAGGAATGGTGACCAATAAATGACTGCAATTAGTATTCCACTTGAAAAATATATTTATTATTGTCATTGGCCTGTTTAAAGTGATTCGATTGGATAAAATTCCTATCAAACCCGAGTCATTAATTTTAATTTAGTAGGAACAACATTGAAAATACAAAAACTTAAATATTGATTGATACTATTTTTATAATATATTTTTTCATTGTCGTAATTTTCACTTTTTGAACGTTGTGTGATAATTTATTTTAGTATGTGAAACCCTACTAATTGCAAGACACTATTGTAATTTTAAGTAATGGAAAAATGAATTCACAAAAAAATCAATCAATTCATGTTAACAACATTCTTTTTCTTTTACTTGAAAAAAAGAATGAGAGAGTAATAGAGAGATATCGATAACTAATACGGAGAAGAACTTGATGTGAGTAGTAGATAAATGATGTGAGAATAATTTTTTTATTTTTGGATAATTTGGAGTGGGGGCATTTTATGATTTAAAAAAATTATATATTATACAAATGTAAGAAATAACTAAATTTGAGTTGGGGCAGTGGTTCCACTGAGCCCTGGCTTGGCCATTGATGGAAATTGTTAGGAATAGTGGGAATTCAATGATTAACAAAATTTATACTACATGATTGTAAAAGAAAGAATGATGTCAAATAAAAAGAGGAAATACATGATAATAACCATTCACAAAAACAAGGGGATAAGAAAATTACAACAAATATTGAGCATTTAAATTAATGAGATAATATGATAAAGCAATGATCATGGATATAAGGTATCCAATAATCAATTTGAATTTATACTAAAGATATTTACCGTGCAAATTATTTACTTAAGGGCAAAGTACAATAAATCTCCCGTCTAATTTTTTTATTAAAGAAATTCCCCCCAACTATTTGAGAGGTAAAAGAGTAAATATTTGGATCAAAATGTCCTTATTACTATTTTTTTTAAATCATAATTTATCCGAATTTCAAAAATTCATATACCATAAATCGTACATCAAAATATTGCAAATAATATATGGATGGAAAGCTTATGAAACAAGGATTCCTAAAATATAAGATTTGTGCATGCCACCATAACTAGAGAAAAATAGGGAATCTAAGAATCTGCTCCAAAAATCTTAAAATAAAATACTCAGGATATTTGCAAGAAAATTTCTAGAATTATTCATTTACATATGGAGCATAAAATATAAAAAAATTAGCCCCAAAATAGACCGATTATCCATTTTATTTTATTTTCTTTTTAAATGATGAGTGTATAAGAAAATGAAAATACCTTGACGCATAATATGGTATCTCATAAAATCAGTTTCTATTTGGGCTACTTTTTTATATATATTATACTCTATATGCAAATGAATAATTCAGAAAATTTTCTTGCAAGTAAAAAAATAAAATAAGATTGCTGGAGAAGATTCTTAAATTGCCTATTTCTTTCTGGTTATGGTGGTTTGTTAAACAAATATTATATTTATGAAATCCTTGTTTCATAAGCTTTACGTGCATATATTATCTGTAATTTTTGAATATACGGTTTGTGAGATATGAATTTTTGAAGTTCGGATAAATTATGATTTAAATAAAACAACATTAAAAAAATTAGATAAGGGGGTTTACTGAAAAAGACGCCCCCCGCCGGGGCGGGGGGGGGGGGGGTTGGGTTATTATACTTTACCCTTTACTTAATAAGACAAATAGGTAAAAAAAAGTAGGAGTAAGCAAAAAATATCTACATATATACATTATCTTTCTAGGTCTAGAAAAGCATAGTATATAGAGTGCTTAGAGATATAATTTGGTGGAATTTATATAAAAAATAAATTTTAATAGAAATTATAATGATTATTCAACATATTATCTAAATACCTGGGGCCGAGCCAGAATTTCAGTTGAGGGGGGGCACAATGTTAGGAAAAAAAAAAAAAAAAAAAAAAAAGAAAAAAAAAAAAAAAGAAGAAGAAGAAATAGAAGAAGAGAATAATTTAAAGGAATAAAAGGGGGAAAAAAGAAAGAAAAAGAAGAAGAAGAGTAATTTAAGAAGGAAAATTTAACTTTTTTTATGAATTTAAAGAATAAAGAACTAGAAAATTAATAGATAATTTTATAAATAAATAATTTTAAAGGGGGGCATAAACTTAAAATTTTCATATATATATATATATATATATTACCATATATATATAATGGGAAGGGCTAGGCAGGGGCAAGTGCCCCCTGGGCATACACTGGCTCTGCCTCTGTAAATACTAAAACTAGAGTTTGCATAACATGTGATAAGACTAGTGATATTTCCATAAATGTTAGATTGTACCAAGGGTATACACTAAGTTCATATTAGCTAGTCACAATAATTTTAAACCATTTGAGATCACAAATAACTTATAATTGAGAAGAAGACATCCTATGGTGCATGTTATTTGCCAATGATATAGTGATATTATAAACTTTTAGCTAAAGAAAACTTAGCAAAAAATTTGAAAAAATAGAGCAACCAATGACGCTTGTAGACACCTCATTTTTGCCCCTATTCAATTCCTAGGCCAATAGGGGATTGACGCCACTAAGTGTCACTTAGGAAAATCTAGTTGTTCGACCTTCAATTGGACACCACCATTGCATCTAGAATAGCCCAAAACCTAGAAATCCACCTAGAAATGTGCACATAAGGAACCTTCAGGCACCCAATCACGCCCAGATCACTCGAAATGGCAAAAACCTATGATTTTGGAGATTTCTCACAATCGGATTGTTAGATCTCAAATTTGACACTGCCATTGCACTATGGATGTCAGAAAAGCCCCACACCTACCTCAGGATCCCAAAATGGGCCAGTGACAAAATCAAAATTTTACCTTGTCTCAAAATTGAACCATCCGATCGAATATCTTAGCTTCACCAATGCGCTTATAAGTTCTAAGATACTTAAAATTTATTATAAGCATCAACCATGTAATGACCCACTCTACATTGTATAATATTACCTGTTTTGGGCCCAAGCCCACACGGTTTTGCTCTTGAATTTTACCCTAAAAGGCCACATATTAATTGGAGTGACACACCTACATATATAACACTTCCCCTTTCCACATCCAAGCAATGTGAGATTGTGCACTTGTACCTCGCCTAGTGTGGTATCCTGCCAGTGCCTCTGGCACCCTCCCACAGCACACCAGCCTACAAGGTCACCACAATCACCCCTCATTAGGCCCAATGTCCCTGTTGGCCACATTTCTGGCTAGGTTGGCTCTGATACCAATTGTAACAACCCACTCCACTACATGATATGATACTGTTCGCTTTGGGCCCGAGCCCGAACGATTTTTGCTTTTAGGTTTTACCCCAAAGGCCTCATACCAATTAGAGTGAAACAACTATATATATATCACTTCCCCTATCCACATCGAGGTAATGTGGGATTATAAACATGTAGCTCACCTAATGTGGTAGCCTACAAGTGTCTCTAGCACCCGCCCACAAGGTTGCCACAAACCGATCTACACTCGGGATCAAAATCGAGCATAGGGGCAAAATGGTAATTTTGAACCTAGGAAAATCGGGATGTAGGATTGGAATTCTAAATCCATCATTCTTCTCAAAGTATCCAAAAAAGATAGATTTGACCTTTTTCGGGGTATAGTTCTCACGACCCATTTTTTTCATCGTATGGGCTAAAATGGTCATTTTAAGAAAATATAATTGTCCGATTGTTGATTGGACCATGCTATAGTGTTTAGAACACCCAAATCCTTTCGGATTATGGATTTGATTATGAAAGTTCCATAGTTGAATTTTTGATGATCGAAGGGCCCCGCTCGAACATTGCCACGTAGGCACCATACAGGCAAGACATGTGTCCCACAGTCCAAATTGGCTTGAGATAGTTAATGACCAGTCAAAATTGATTTTTAAAAAATCAATTGTTGGCACATACAATAAAAGTTTGACCAAAGTCAACAATTTTGACCTATAGGGCAAAATTGATCAAGATTGGTCAAACTTGGTCAAGACAAGTCAAAATTGAATTTTTTTTCTTCATGAACAACATGATTCCAAGCCATTTTGGCCTAAAAATCACCGTGCCTCATGACCAAAATGAGTCCAAGCCTTTTTTTAGCCTAAAACACACTATGCCTCAAATGGGGTAATGAGGTAAGGCAAAAATAGGCATAAAAAAGGGGTGCATTAGGGGTATTACATGCCTCAACTCCAAGTTGAGGAAGGAGCAAAACTAGGCCAAACTTGGGGGGAATATTCCTCAAATTGAGGTAGCCTAGGGAATACACTCTGGGTATTTTGGTCATTTTGCTCCTTCCTCTCTTCTATAAATAGTCTCATCCTCTCCATTTGCAAATAGAAGTTCTCTCTCTAAAAAATCCGCCAAAATAGCTTTCCAACTTTCTCTCTAGAAAACTTAACAAAACTGCTTAGCTTATTTGACGGCCCAAGTTTTTCAACCCGGTGCGTCAATGATGAACCGAAAGATGACCTGATAACGGATCCGAAATACGGAAGCAAAAGATAAAACAACGGTCTCTAGAGACAAAACACATCCCTAAGACACAAATGTGACACTCAATGAAGTCACGGAACCCAAGGGAAACAAATGCAGAAGCAACATTTCAAAAACGGACAAGAATGGACCTAGGGGTAAAAATGTCATTTCAATCTTAAAAGTGGGTGCCATTGAGCACACCATTAGAAAGATAACAAAAAATTAATGAATTTAGACTCAAGAATCACTTGATTCGGAGTCCGGATGAAGAAGATATGGCTAACGGAAGAAGAAGGGGCAAAACGGTCAAAAAGTCAACTCAAGACCATCTAACCGGTTAGGAGACCCTTTCTAACCGGTTAGAAGGCAAAAAATCAGTGACCAACTCACTGCCCACGCTCATCTAGCCGGTTACGAGATTCACCACCCGTACACTTGTACTACAACTCAGCAAAAAGCCGGCAGCAGTTTTCTGGAAAAAATGGGATTTTGAGGCCCTAGATGACATTTTCTGGAAAAATACAAAGAAGAAACCCCCCTCAAAATTGAGTTTTCTACATGACATGTTAGAAAAATCGAAAAATACTCACTTTGAAATGCCCAAAATGCCCTCCCAAGAAAACTGGTCCAGATGGTCCAAAAAGCTGCTAAATGAAAAAAACAGAAGCTGAACTTTGCGATCGATTTCCGATACCAAGATGGCATTTTCTGGAAAAACACGAAGAAGAAACCCCCCTTAAAATCACATTTTCTAAGTGACCATGTGAAGAACGAAATTTATTTCTCAAAGAAAATTCCCAAAATACCCTTAGGTCAGATTATGCAATAAAAGTGTAAAATGAGTCCATAGGAAGCTCATTTCACCAAAGAAGAAGATTTGCCCGGAAACGACCATGCATGCAAACATAACTTACCTAATAAGATGTGCTACAATGATCCATGACTCAAAAATATGGCCGATACAAAATATGACCCCCCAACGGCCAAATGCCAAAAATGAAATTTGGAATGAAAACTTGGAATTCAAAATCATGAAATGGTTTCAAAATGCCGTTTGGCCCTTGGCCACACTTCATACATGATGAATGAATGCTAATGGACCAATTTTCATATACAATGCACACTCCGGCGCAAAATAGCATACTAAAAGGCATGAATTTCATATAATCTCATTAAAGGCAAAAATCAACATCCATAACATAAATGTGATTCTAAAAGAAGTTTGGCCCTTGGCCTCATGTCATATACATAAAATGAGAATCAAAAGTGTGCTTAGGCACACATTACAAGTTTAGAATCAAATATACACTTTTGACATATAAAGCTACAAAGGCATTTCAAGCCAATCTTCATAAAAATGGAAGTCTTCAAGTCCACAAGTCATCCAAGCATAATGGGAGTCTCAACTTTAATTCTTGTACCTGAAATATGCCCCAGTATCGTAGGGGTGAGTAACATAAAGTTACTCGTAGGAAATGAGCATGCATCGACCTACGTTTTACAAGTTTGTATGATTTAATTATTGTGATTCATTCCACCTAACGTCTATGTCAAAGGTGAACTCAAGGAGCATCTTACCTACCTAAGATCATTTCTAGCATCAATCACCTCATTCATGCAATTTTAGCAACATAGGGTCATGCTTACACAAAGCAACAACATAGGAGCGTGCTTACACAAAGCAACAACATATAGATTCTCAAGGTTATCAACTTAAAGTCTAAAATACAATAATTAGAATATCTAATACCACACATCAAGACATAGATTCTCTAGGTTATCAACTAGAAATCTAAAAGTGTGTAATCAACTAAATATAGCAATTTAGTATGGATGTACTTAACAACATCAAAATCGCCAATAGCCAAAACCACAAGTCAACAAGGTAAACATGATTGTCAACTTGGAATTGAATGCGAAAACAAATAGTGGAAGACTTGGACATCACGTCTTGGATTTCTGCCGAGAGCAAAATTGTTGTTCCAGGCACTAACCCGCAGGGAAAACCACCCTAAGTGCGCACTATCTCAATTAGGGAGAACTCATACCTCCCGTACTAAAGCCGAACTTTAGCCATATCACATGTAACAACAATATCCCAAGACCCCAAAATAAACCAAATAAGTTTATAACTTATACATATTACTACTACATAGTAACAAGTTAGCAATATAACTCTCAATTGTGCATAATAAGCATTTCATATCCATAATGCTATGAAATCACAAGCCAACAATATATTCATATTAGAAATATGCTCTCATGAATATAAATTTAACAATAATGCTCTTCAATGCATATAACACAATCAAGTGAATACATCACAAGTCTAAATCCATGCTCTTAATATAGAAACAATTTCTAAAACATGATTAGATTCATGGATAAACAAGATAGAATTTAATTACACCAAAATAATTAAACTCTCTAAATTTCAAATCATTTCCAAATGGCATCAATTTAATATATGTTAAAAGACATATCATGATCATTATATATATTCACACACAAGCTTAATTAAGCCCATGAAACCACAAAATGGGTTTTAATTAATTCTCTTAATTAAAGCCTCTAGATTTTCAAACTCAACCAAATGCTCTCAAATTAAAGTATGTTAACAAACATGCCCAAACTTAATTTAGAAACATAATACAACTCAATTTCATGCAAGGTACGACCATAAACTTTAATCTTTCACAAAAGATAAATATTAATTAAAAAGTGCAATTCTTATTTAATTAATCCAAATTTAATATATGTTAACCAACACATTAAAACAAGATTTTCTAGCATCCCACAATTCAAATCCAAGTTACACATCATCATGAATTTTAAATCTTATACAAAGAAATAAAAATTACTAACTTTCTAGATTTGATACAAGGCATACATATATATTATATAATCATGGTAAACACACAATACAACACACAAATAATCCTAAAACATTCCCTACCTCCATTTGAGATGAAATCTCAAATCCCCACCAAAATAAATCGGCTCCGAATCCGACGAAACTCTTAAGTTTTGTCGGGGACAACACGATGATCATAACCCCCAAGGAAGCCCCATCAAAAACACATCTTGACCCCAAACCCGAACTCAAGAAATGTCCAAAATGAGATTTCAATCAGTTGGAATCGAAGGCCTCGCCGAGGGGAACATTAAACATAAAGGCATCATCACTTTTTAGTGAAGGGAAGAAGTCCAAAAGAGGAGAGAGAAGATGGCAGCCATGGGAAGAACTTGGACCGGCCATGAAAGAGGAGAGAGAGAGAAAAAAATCTGATTTTTCTTTCTAAGACCTCCTATTTATAGAAAAACTCAAAAAGTGCCTCAAACGGGCCCCGCCGGGTCCGGAAAAGTGAAATTCGAGCAGATGCGCTTAAACGGGAAAACTCCATGAATGAAAAAGATTCCAAATGAAAAAATATGAATAACGGAAGAAACGGCGTCAAAAACTGAGTTCCGAACAGAAAGTTATGCTCAAAACAAGTATGGCGCAAACCGGGGCTAGAAACCCTGAAACTGGAAAACATCGTCCAAGAGGAAATTCTAAGAGTCCACGACTCGACGAAATATGAAAATGAATCCCATACTAGGATCCAGGCTCAAAAGAAGGCATTGAACAATAACTTTCATTAATTGCACAATGGCCCCTCCAAAAAGTGAAAACTACGAAACTGCCCCAGAATGAAAATATCTTCCAAAAGGTATTTTCTTAGATACCCCTGAAATAAAATATCTTCAAAATATATTTATGAAAAACACCCCAATAAAATAAAAAGTTTCCAAAGAACTTTGCATTTATGCCCCTATGGGCATCGGGAGCAACCAGAGTACTTTCTCACGAAAGTAAAGATACGTATTTCATGGAAACCACTCAAGATGAAGATACGTGAAGTCAAAAACCAACTCCAAACACAAGGAGTGTGGTTACGCAACAAAGTGCCAAACGGGGAAAAGACAAAATAGGGAAAAAGACGAAAAGTGAATTGTGTCGAAAAATGAAAAATGTGGAAATGACTCGGTCCTCAAAGGAAGTTGTCAATCCACAGAAAAGAGTCTCGGAAATCACTCCAGAGCACTCGAGACGACATTAAGTGACGAGGAACTGAACTCAGAAAGGAAAAAATAACGGAAAAAATTTATCCGAAAAAATCCGGGTCATTATAGCTTAAGCCCCTATCTGTCTCTAGAAAAACTCTAGAGGCATGGTGTATTTTAGGCTAACAAATGGCAAAACTTGAGGTGAATAAAATTCCCCAACCGTGAATGTGTTCGATATAGCTTCATTATAGGCATATATATATATATAAGATCCATAGTAATGAAGAATTATACAAAACATTTAATCAAGCAACTCAAATATCATCATTTATGAGTGAATAAATAATATATTTAAGGATAGAGGCTTAAGAGTTTGGAATTACGCCAGTTACAAAAACCATGAGTCACCACATAATCCGACAGTCCAAATTAATATGTCTAAAATATTTTGGGAGATTATATAAAAGCTAATATTTATATGATTTTGAAACACGTTCCAATAGGTTATAAGCCGAACCATGCACGTAACTTTTTATGTTTTGTATGGTGCATGATTTTACTTTTTTTTTTTTTTTTTGTTAATTTTTTATTGTGTCTGCAGCTGACGTAAATAGAAGCTAAGATTGTTTATAAGTAATATAAACAAATTTGAAATCGCAACGATAAACAACTTTGAATACACAGAGTAAAGAGATAAATTCACAGATAAAATCTAATATCATATTGATAATTGAATAGATGATTATACTCTCTGCATTACATGTATTTATAATGAAAGGAAACTCTAAATCATAAGTAAACTAACAGCAACAGGAAATCTTATAACATAAAGAAAAGTCATCCCAAAAGGAAACTAACACTAAAAAAAAAAAAGGTTTATCTATAAATTCGGAAAAAATATAATAAGAAATCTAATCAATAAAAATGACTAAATGTAAAAATTGAGAGCAATTTGAGTTCGTTTAAGCAAGAATGAAAATCCCGAAATAATCAACAAGCTTCCTATACGACATGAAAATCCCATTTTTTTTGGTAAGTAACATGAAAACCTCGTTTTGAGTCCCTAAACGATGTAATTCGGCAAAAAAAAAATAGTTTACGTCATAACATAGTAGTGGATTTTACTCGATAGATGTTTCCAAGGGCGGAGCTGGTAGGGCCCCCCCAAAATATTGTAAATAAACTTAATTATGGTGCCAAACCCCCCCCCCCCCCCCTTTAAATATTTTCAAAACATTTATTTATTGGCCCAAAAATAGAGAGTAAAAATATATTTAACTTATTTCCCCTTTAAACTCATATAATATCTACTCGGAATCTTTTACCCTTACTTTTGAATACTTAAATCTTGTGGATAAAAAATGTAAGTTCATTATTATTGCAATCCCAACACAAAAAAATTGTTACTTCATTTGCATATAGACATGTATAATATTCATTATATGAATTTAGGAGAGAGAAAGAAAAAAAAACTATACTAATGTCCTTCGTATTTAATAAAAATGAATAAAATCTTCTTCCCGGACATTATCTTTATCTAAAGATGGTTTTCACGAGAAAATTATTTAGAATTACATATTAATTTTTATCAACATGTCTTGGGAGCATGGTAAAAAAGAATAACTAAAGAGTTGAGAGAGCACGATGACAAGAATGCTAATAACAATAATGATAATATATGTGTTAATATTTTTAGTTATAAAAAAAAATTCTATAACTACTCATTATATAAATTATTAAAGTACTTCCTTATTTTAATCATGATAATCGTGTTTTATTAAGGAATACAATATTTGCACTTCACTTTTCTACGTTTGCACTTCAATCTAAAACTAAATGACTTTATGTTGGTAAATATATATTTCATATGACATTTAATATATAACTAACTTTATACTAATATGCCATGAGATAATTAATAATATGCTAAAAAATAATTAATTAAATATTCAACTCGATATTTAATTAAACACGAAAATTAAAGCAATAAAATAATACTAATAAATAAAGAACCTAGACCGAGGCTAGTATTGGATACTATGTTCTTAAGACAATTTACGTCCCACATGGTGCTGACGGACTCTGTGGCGCTTGTTTCCCATGATACAACGGTCTATATTAACCAGTAACAGCACTACAAACTCGTGGATACGGCGAACCTCCTCCGTGTAATACTCTCTCTGATTCAAAAATGCATCTATATTATATAAATGCTAAATTGGGTGCAATCCGAATCAAATGGTTAGAACCAATCTTAATATTGCTCGATGAAATTGGATTAGGATCTAAGTGACTCAGACCACTTGACCTATGGTTTGAACTCACTTGGGTTGAGTTCAAGTCTAGAGAGGGAGAGAGAAGAAAATGAATTGAACTTTTTAAGCATAAATTCCCAATAGGGGATTTTAGGTATTTATAGAGTAAATAGTGCCTATTGGGAATGGTTGTGTCCCTTTAATTGCAACATTTCTTATTGGTTCAATCCACACAACCTTTCACTTTGCAACTATTACAAACTAACACATTAGTTCAACTCACAACCTTTCACTTATGCACCTATTACAAACCAACGCATGCTTTGGTTATTAACCGCTGATTCACTATTAGTCACCAACCAACGTAATGCATGAGTTTGTTCTAAATACCTCTGTAGCCAAACTCACAAGGGTGAACATGATTCAACATTCTCAATCATGTTATCCTTATTTTATAATTAATTATATTATAACTATGTTAAGGATACGTTAAAGGATCGGTAGTGGATACAATCTTTATTTAATATATTCATATTGCAATGCCTGATATTCACGTTTTAGTTTAACGTGAGACACAGATAACCAAAGCCATATGCACGTGTAAGCAAGTTTCATTCACATATTCCAACACTTTAAACCTTAATTTTACAAGTAAATAATTATTTATTTTTAAATTACACAATTACCCTTCTATATATAATTAGTCTCTACATCCCTCTCACATCTTTAATATTTTTGTTCTTTTTGACAAACCCCACCCCCCCCCCCCCCCTCCGAAAAAAAAAAGGTTGTAAATAAATTATCTGATTTGACAGTAACAAACACTAAAAATTAAAAAATGTTCTTTCTTGAATAAATTATCTATTTGACAGAACTCAAAAATAAAAACTAAAAAAAAACACTCAATTGAATAAATTTTTTCTTTTGACATGACAAAAAAAAAAAAAAAAAAAAAACAAAAGGTGCTAAAGAAAATAAATTAGGCAAAAAATATGTTAAAGATTACAGTACTCCGTATAAAGGATAGTACTTATGATATTTTAAAATAAGAGATTATGCATTAATTAGTTTAGGGAGCTTTTGTCATTTTATTTAGAAGCAAAAAGTGAGTGGAGTACAAATGTAGAAAAGTGGAGTGTGAAAATTGTCTTCCTTTATTAAACATTGTGAGATTTGTTTAGTTAAAATTATTTATTAATTTTTAAAATCTTTCATAGGGGTAGTAATGATATAGATTTGCGAAAATGGAATCAAAGTACTGAAAAAAAAATTAGAAATTAAATTTTTGAAAATTTGAAACAATTACTAAAGAAAAATTTATTTTCTTTCTCATATTAGTTCTCATCAATTTATTTAGGTTGCAATTTTTTATTTTTGGATTATATTTTTTGAAGATATATGTATACACATACTCAGATCAATATTTATATAAAAAATTATACTATAATTATTTACTATAATTTATTCAAGATTTTACTTAATACCTAATTAGCCTCTCAAATCCAAATTCCTGGCTCCGCCCGGGTCTTTTGTCGTCAAAAAACTTTTTTTTTTTTTTTAAATTTATAAAAACGAACACTTTAGGCTCAATTCAGAAAATTGTTAGCATGTTTGTTTGGCTCTCTGACTAACTTACAAGTTGAGTCACAACGTAGAATAAAAATGATTACGAAGGCGGCTTGAAACATGAATATAAGATCGGTTTAAAAAATTTGTTAGCATGTCTCTTTGACTCTCTAACTAACTTACAAGTTGGGTCACAATATAAAATAAAAATAATTAAGAAGGGGGGTTGTATCGTAAATATGGAGTAGAGATTAATTGAATGGTTAAAACCCAAAATAAAAAACAAAAAAGTGTGAGGCTGAATATAATCGCAAACCAGTGGTCACCACACTTTATCATCGACTCCATTCATTACTTAAACATGGTGAAATCTTGATTTGGTCACGCGCGTCTCCACTCTTATTATATTAATATTATACATCAAAGTAATTAATGATTAGTTAATAATGAAGCGTTTATCTTACGAATACGAAGGCACTCATATATCTTAAGTGGGTGTTTTAATAAAATGTTTCTATTTTATAATCTTGATTCACATATTTTATGTGTGTGTGTATATTTATGGCGGCTGACTTTTCATCAACAAAGGTTTGTTTTGAAAATGAATGATTGTTGTTTACCAGCCTTAATTAATTGTTCAAAACCTAGCTAGCTAGCAAGCTAGCTAAAAGTAGATATGTGACTCCTAGATGTTGAAGGCTTTTTAGCTTGTAGGTGAAGATGAAGGGGACAAACTTGAAGATTTTTCTGAAGTTTTATCGCAATATTTCAGTTGATCAATGGGTGAAGGGAGATATATAGTGGTGATTCAACTCCAACATATATATATATACTATCCAAACATATATAGACTAATTCAAAGTTGAGCTCATGAGGCTTAATTAGTTGATAAATTGTTTATATCTTCATCCCTTTTACTGTCAAATTAAGGCAGCCATCTGTGCATGACAGAGGTTTAAATAACTTAATTAAAGAGGGGATGACGTAATTTCAGTCACGGATACGTGAAAAGCTCAGTGGTGACGAATTCCCCCATTAAAATTTTTTATTATTATATTTTATATCTCTAAATTTATACTTCTTTACATTTATATTTATAAAATTTTAAAATTACCCCCGCTAAATTTATAAATACGTCCCAATGTAATTTATTTACATTTAGCTAGCTAATCTGATAACTATCACCCGTAACATAAATATTTTACTCTATATATATATATATATATATATATATATATATATATGCATCCTAATATATTACACATGCACATACAGTTTTTGGTTGACTTGAAGGTTGTTTCAAACAATACAACTATACAGGTCCACGTTAACTTAGGGCAATTCAACATATTATTATCAACTTAAAGTACTCAAACCCATCGATCTACTCTCAACAACTTAATTAATTGACAATTAAGGATATAAAACTAATTGTATACAGGCCAGTCAAGATTCATTACTGAACAACAATATCTCCAACTCGATCTAATGACTTTATCATCGTACACCTCTTTGAATCAATCCCAATATTAATTAATGAACCCATTTATATATTACTGGGTGCAATATTGGCCAGTATTAAATGAGTGGTTTAATTACTTTATTCATCCTTCTTGTCCCAAGTGTGAGGAAGATATTGATTACCTTATTATTAGATCTCACCAACCCTTTGCTTTTTACTCAAAATCATGTTTTTATTTGTTTTGACTTTTGATTTGTCGAGAACAAACATAACGATATTGAGTACGTTTCTATTACTACACATTAATAAAAGAAATGAACATTTTCACTGAAATTGCCATTTTAATAGAAGAACTGAACATTTTCACTGAAATTGCCTTTTTAATAAAAGAACTGAACATTTTCACCATGCGCTAATTTTTTTTCCTGTTTTTGTTTTTTTGGGTAAATAAAATTGTATTAAGCAACCAAAATGTTCAGTATATATACAAAGGTATATATCCTCCAAGCAAAAAACTAAAACCAGTAAACATATGAACTTTGGGCTAAAGATTATTGGATCAGTGACTAACCCAACAAATGAACAGGCCCAATAAAAGAGCTACAAATCCAGATGAACAACAAGTCCAAACACAACTCAGTGCTCTTGTTTCAAACGTGAGACTCGAGAAACAATAACAGAAAAAACTGTCGGAACAGGTTGGGAAGCATCAACAACAAAATTAGGGCACAACCACACTCAAGTTTGCAGGGCAATAGCACTATCAGATCCACCCTCAATGGTGAAGAAGAAGTTTCTTCCAGTAGTGTCAGACCGGTCAAAGTATTCAATGATTCCTTTGGCATAATTAAGAACAATTCTGACTGCGAAGAGGTAAAATTAGAGTTTAAGTTAAGAATGACAATTTAAGCTTTTTTTTTTTTTTTGGCAAGGTTTCGTTGGAAAAAGAAACATAATGAAAATTTTTATTTTCATACTTGTTTATTTTCTCCCAAAACTTTTACAGCACAAAACACACTAAAATAATATTTCATGTGAATTGAGTGTCTTTTTATTTGACATTCATATTTTACCTATTAACTTAATCATGCAAAACAACTTCTTTTCTTAGTTTTTTACTCGGTTTCAAAGAGGTAATTTCTATGCAAAATAACAATTTCTTGTTTTTTTCATAATTTCATATATAATTGGCAACAACAATATACAATCAAATCTCTCTTTAAAAAAAAGGGTAAATTACACCGACCTCCCTTATGATTTGCCATAATTACAGGTACCCCCCATGGTTTGGAAAATTACTCGGACCTCCCATAAAAATGAAACTAATATACACGAACCTCCCTTCTGTATGATGGAAAGTCAAATCCACTAATGGGTCTGTCTAATTTACTGAAATGCCATCACGTTGTGAAAGCAAGAGTTATGTTATAAAATAGTAAGGATAAAGGGTATTATGGACATTTTAATTAATTAAATGCATGACATCAGCAAAATCCGTCATTGATTGGACTTTCATCGAAGGGAGGTCCGTGTAAGTTAGTTTCATTTTTAGGGGAGGTCCGCGTAATTGACCCCTAAAAAATTAGTATTGCCATCAGTTTTCATCTCCGTTCCCACAAACGGCGCCAATTGTTGAGGCGAAATTCTGTATGACCCAATCCACATTGGTTCCCGCAAAAGAAAAGGGATGGTGACCGAGACCGGGCATCGGTGGGTGCCGACCGAGTACCCTCTGACGATCAAGTTAGTTTTTGGATATGTATATTAAAGGACATAAATTATGCATTTAATTTCCCCTCCCCTTTTTGATTGGTCAACCTGTTATTTATAACTCGTCCTCTGAGTTGTTAGAATATTTCCAATCGTTGTGTATATATATATATATATATTTTTATAAATCTGACAAAAAATTTGGACTATTTATTTTTAGCTCAAGTGGCTGTTTTATACCTTTTGTGTAAAAATATATCTCTCAATAACAACCAATCAGTGTCACGCCTGAACCCTACATAATTTCTACCTACTTAATATAGGGTTGATTCGTTAAAATAATTTTACACATTGGTAACATGGCTGTGTATTTTAACAGACTGTTGAAAATAAAAATAAAAACTACACATCATAAGTGAAATTGTATATTTTCCACAAAAGAATATTTTAACAGATGACTGGAGATACTGATCCTAGAGAAATTTTCTTGGGAGTCAAAACTTGGTCATCTTCCTTTGAATTTTAATTAACTGATATAATTGCAATCTCGTTATCTTCACCAACTGCTTTATCAATATCCTTATTTGAGTTTCAGTTTATGTGTGAAACATGGAAAGAGAGATTAGGATGGTTGGAAATGTCTATATCTATACTATTATTAAATGTGCAAAGTGTTTCAGTATTTTAGTATTTATTTATTTATATAAAAAAATATTTATTAATTGATGTAAAAATAGTTTCTATAAAACTCTAAAAATTACCTAATAAAATCAATTACATTCTATATAAAACTCTTATTTTTAGTTCAATATAAAAAGAATAGTTATTTTTTATGGATAATTATCCCAATATAACTGGCCCGGCCCAGTTATGATTATGTAATTATCAGAAAATGATACATGTCATCATTCTATTAATCCAAGAAGCCTATAAATAGAGGCATGGAGAAAGGAGGAAGGGGTACAGAAATTGAGAAATCTATAAATTCAGAATTCCAGAGTAAAATAAGAAACTCCGCCAAAGAGTTTCAGTATTTAATTATTTATTTATTTATTTATATAAAAATATATATATTAATTGATATAAAAAGAGTTTTCAAATTAACCTATTTATCTATTTATTATTATGAATTTTTTAATAAAATAAAATCTAATTAGACAAGAATTATTAATATAAAAAATATTTATTAATTGATATATAAAAGAAAATAATTTTTCTAAAGCTCTACTACAAATTAGCTTTTATTATGAGTTTCTTAATAAAATTAAATCTAATTAGACAATGATATATTTAAAGAAAATAAAATAATTTCTATAAAACTACTCTATCACTCTAGACAAAGATATATTTAAAGGTTTCTATAAAACTCCAACACAAATTAACTATTTATCTATTTATTATGAGTTTTTTGATAAAAGAAAATCTAATTAGACAAGTATTATTAATATAAAAAATTATTTATTAATTGATATAAAAAGAGGTTTTAAATGAGTTTCTACAAAACTCTAACACAAATTACCTATTTATCTAAAAAAAATATTTAAAACACTAAAATCTACATAATAAAATTTAAATTAACCTATTTCTTTTTTTATTATTATTAATTTTTTAATAAAATAAAATCTAATTAGACAATAATTATTAATATAAAACATATTTATTAATTGATCTACAAAACAAAATAATTTTTCTAAAATTCTACCATAAATTAGCTTTAAATATGAGTTTCTTAATAAAATTAAATCTAATTAGACAAGGATAGATTTAAAGAAAATAAAATAATTTCTATAAAACTCTATCACAAATTATCTATTTTATTTTCAATAAAACTCTATCACACTAGATAAAGATATATTTAAAGAGTTTTTATAAAACTCTAACACAAATTACCTATTTATCTATTTGTTATGAGTTTTTTTAATAAAAGCAAATCTAATTAGACATGTATTATTAATATAAAAAATTATTTATTAATTTATATAAAAAGAGGTTTTAAAGGAGTTTCTATAAAACTCTAACGCAAATTACCTATTTATCTTTTTTTTTTTTATGAGTTTTTTAATAAAAGTAAATCTAATAAGACAATAATTATGAAAATAAAAAAATATTTATTAATTGAAAGATTACCTAATAAAATCAATCATATTCTATATAAAACTCTTATTTTTAGTTCAATATAAAAAGAATAGTTATTTTTTATGGATAATTATTATAATATAACAGGCCCGGCCCAGTTATGATTATGTCATTATCAGAAAAAAAAAAAAAAAAAAAAACACATGTCATTATCTTATTAATCCAAAAAGCCTATAAATAGAGACAAAAAGGAAGAAGGAAGGGATACAAGAATTGAGAATTCTAAAAATATAAAATTTCAGAGTAAAATACAGAAACTCTACCAAAGAATCGACATAAAATGCGTGTTGAATGTGTAGACCCACGAATCCAACTACCAGTCCCCTGCACTGGTAGACACTAGAAGTTTACCTTTCCTTGTGAAGCCAGCTACACTATTGAATCCTCTAATAGTATCAACATTGAACTGTTTAGTCTAAGACTCGGTGATGCCATACTATTTCATCAACCATATGCAACAAGGAGTGCCTTTAGGATCAGTAAGGTGAATGAGAGCCAGTGATTCCTGACATTCAGCCAAACCCAGCTTGAAAACAAACATGGAGCTCTCTTGAGACAGTTCACTGAATGTTTTCTCCTTTTCCAGTTTTAATAAAGTATTTAAGTATTTATTTATTTATATAAAAAAAATATTTATTAATTAATATGAAAAGAGTATTTATATATAAAAAAAAAAACTTTATAAAACACTAAAATCTACATAATAAAATTTAAATTAACCTATTCATCTATTTATTATTATGAATTTTTAATAAAAGAAAATCAAATTAGACCAGAATTATTAATATATAAAATATTTATTAATTGATACATAAAATAAAATAATTTTTTTAAAATTCTACCACAAATTAGCTTTTATTATGAGTTTCTTATAAAAAAATATTTATCAATTGATATACAAAGAGTTTTATCTGTACTATTATTAGATATGCAAAGAGTTTCAATATTTAAGTATTTATTTATTTATATAAAAAAATATTTAAAACACTAAAATCTACATAATAAAATTTAAATTGACCTATTTATCTATTTATTATTATAAATTTTTTAATAAAATAAAATCTAATTAGACAAGAATTATTAATATAAAAAATATTTATTAATTGATATATAAAACAAAATAATTTTTCTAAAAATCTATCACAAATTAGCTTTTATTATGAGTTTCTTAATAAAATTAAATCTAATTAGACAAATATATATTTAGAGAAAATAAAATAATTTCTATAAAACTCTATCACAAATTACCTATTTTATTTTCAATAAAACTCTATCACACTAGACAACGATATATTAAAAGAGTTTCTAAAAAACTCCAACACAAATTACTTATTTATCTATTTATTATGAGTATTTTAATAAAAAAAATCTAATTAGACAACTATTATTAATATAAAAAATTATTTATTAATTAATAAAAAAAAAGTTTTTAAAATAATTTCTATAAAACTCTAACACAAATTACCTATTTATTTATTTATTATGAGTTTTTTTAATAAAAGTAAATCTAATTGCACAAGAATTATTAAAATAAAAAATATTTATTAATTAAAAATTACATAATAATATCATCACATTCCGTATAAAACTCTTATTTTTAGTTTAATATAAAAAGAATAGGTATTTTTATGAATAATTATCACAATATAACCGGCCCGGCCACGTTATGATTATGTCATTATCCGAACACGACACATGTCATAATCCTATTAATCCAAGAAGCCTATAAATAGAGGCATGAAGGAAGGAGGAAGAGGTACAGAAATTAAGAATTCTAGAAATCCATAATTCCAGAGTAAATTACAGAAGCTCTGAAAGAGTTTCAGTATTTATTTATTTATAAAAAATAAATATTTATTAATTGATATAAAAAGGGTTTTTATCTATACAAATTAAACACTAAATTCTACATAATAAAATTTAAATTAAACTATTTATCTATTTATTATTATGAATTTTTTAATAAAAGAAAATCTAATTGGGTGAAAATTATTAATATAAAAAATATTTATTAATTGATATATAAAATAAAATAATATTTCTAAAATTCTATCATAAATTAGCTTTTATTATGAGTTTCTTAATAAAATTAAATCTAATTATATAAGGATATATTTAAAGAAAATAAAATAATTTCTATAAAAATTTATCACAAATTACCTAATTTATTTCCAATAAAACCCTATCATACTAGACAAAGATATATTCAAAGAGTTTCTATAAAACTCCAACACAAATTACCTATTTATATATTTAATTTGAGTTTTTTAATAAAATGAATTCTAATTAGACAAGTATTATTAATTTTAAAAAATATTTATTAATTGATATTAAAAGAGGTTCAACAAAGTTTATATAAACTCTAACACAAATTACCTATTTATCTATTTATTATGAGTTTTTTTTTTAATAAAAGTAAATCTAATAACACAAGAATTATTATAAAAAAAAATATTTATTAATTGATATAAAAAATTTTTTAAAAGAGTTTATATTAAACTCTAAAAAAAATTACCTATTTATTTATTTATTATAATTTTTTTAATTAAATAAAATCTAATTAGACAAGACTTATTAATATAAAAATATTTTTTAATTGATATAAAAAATAAAATAATTTTTCTAAAACTCTTTCACAAATTACCTTTTATTATGAGTTTTTTAATAAAAGCTAATCTAATTTGACAATAAATATTAAAATAAAAAGAAATTTATTAATTCATATAAAAAGAGTTTTAAAAATATTTTCTATAAAACTCTAACACGTATTACCTATTTATTATGAGTTTTTTTAGTAAAAAAAAATATAATTAAACAATAATATATTTAAAAATAATAATTTTTTTTTAAAAAATCTATCACAAATTAGCTGACTCTAAAATCTACCTATTAAAATTCAAATCAACCTATTTATCTATTTATTATTATGATTTTTTTAATAAAAAAATCTAATAGACAGGAATTATTTATATAAAAAATATTTATTCGTTGATATATAAAATAAATTAATTTTTCTAAAACTCTATCACAAATTAGCTTCTATTACGAGTTTCTTAATAAAATAAAATTAAATTAGACAAGAATATATTTAAAGAAAATAAAACAATTTCTATAATATCTACCACAAATTAGCTTTTATTATGAGTTTTTCATAAAAAAAAATCTAATTAGATAAATATTATAAATATACAAAATTATTTATTAATTAATATAAAAAGAGGTTTTGAAAGAGCTTTTATAAAACTATAACACAAATTACTTATTTATTTTGAGTTTTTTATTAAAAAGAAATCTAATTAGGCTATAATTATTAATAGAAAAAATATTTATTAATTGATATAAAATGAGTTTTTAAAATACTTTATATTCAACTATAACACAAATTACCTATTTATTTATTTATTTTAAAATATTTATAAATTGATATAAAGAGCGAATATAAAATACAAAATATAGAAACTCTGCCAAAGAGTTTCAGAATTTATTTATTTATATAAAAATATTTATTAAATGTGCAAGTAGTCTTAGTATTTCAGTATTTATTTATTTATATAAAAAATATTTATTAATTGATATTAAAAGACTTTTTATAATAAAAAAAATTCTGTAAAACTCTAAAATCTGCCCAATAAAATTAAAATTAACCTATTTATCTATTTATTATTTTGAATTTTTTAATAAAAGAAAATCTAAAGTTTTAATATTTATTTATTTATATAAAAAATATTTATTAAATGTGCAAAGAGTTTCAGTATTTCAGTATTTATTTATTTATTTAAAAAAATATTTATTAATTGATATGAAAAGAGTTTTCATAAAAAAAAAATAATAAAAAAAAACTCTATGAAACTCTAAAATATACCTAATAAAATTCAAATTAACATATTTATCTATTTATTATTATGAATTTTTTAAGAAAAGAAAATCTAATTTTTCAGAGTAAAATACAGAAGTTCTGCCAAAGTATTTTAGTATTTATTTATTTATATTAAAAAATATTTCTTAATTGATATAAATTCTTTTTTTATCTATACTATTATTAAATGTGCAAAGAGTTTCAGTATTTATGTATCTATTTATGTTAAAAAAATATTTATTAATTGATATGAAAAAAGTTTTTATAAAAAATAAATAAATAAACTCTATCAAACTCTAAAAGCTATCTAATAAAATTTAAATTAACCTATTTATCTATTTATTATTATGAATTTTTTAATAAAAGAAAATCTAATTAGACAATAATTATTAATTGATATATAAAATAAAATAATTTTTCTAAAACTCTATCACAAATTAACTTTTATTATGAGTTTCTTAATAAAATTAAATCTAATTGGACAATGATATATTTAATGAAAATAAAATAATTTCTTTAAAACTCTATCACAAATTACATATTTTATTTTTAAGAAAATTGTATTACACTAGACAAAGATATAATATTTAAAGAGTTTCTATAAAATTGTAACACAAATTACCTATTTATATATTTATTAAGAGTTTTTAATAAAAGGAAATCTAATTTGACAAGTATTGTTAATATAAAAAAATTATTTATTAATTGATCTAAAAAGAGGTTTTAAAAGAGTTTCTAGAAAACTGTAACACAAATTACCTATTTATCTACTATTATTATGAGTTTTTTAATAATAAGAAATCTAATTAGACAAGAATTATTAATATAAAAAATATTTATTAAATGATATAAAAAGAGTTTTTAAAAGAGTTTCTATTAAACTCTAACACAAATTATCTATTTATTTATTTATTATAAGTTTTTTAATAAAAAAAATCTAATTAGACTAGAAAAATTTTACCACAAATTACCTATTTTATTTTTAATAAAATTATAATACATTAGAGAAAGATATATTTTAAGATTTTACATAAAAACTCTAACACAAATTACTTATTTATCTATTTATTTTGAGTTTTTTTAATAAAAGGAAATCTAATTAGACAAGTATTGTTAATATAAAAAATTATTTATTAATTTATATAAAAAGAGGTTTTAAAAAAGTTTCTATAAAACTCTAACACAAATTATTTATTTATGAAAATCTAATTTGATAAGAATTATTAATATAAAAAAATATTTATTAATTGATATAAAAAGAGTTTTTATAGTAGTTTCTATAAAATTCTAACACATATTATCTATTTATTATGAGTTTTTTTTAATAAAAAATATAATTAAATAGGAATATATTTAAAGAAAATAAAATAATTTTTATAAAATATTCCACAAATTGGTTGTTTTATTTTCTATAAAACTCTATCGCATTATTTACATAACATTCAACACGTGCATCGCACATGCCTTTTCCTAGTATATATATATATATATAGAGAGAGAGAGAGAGAGAAAAGAAAAGAATTGGAAAAGAAAAGAAAAAAGGAAAGGAAAATAACTTTTCATATAAGGGTTTTATTTTTTCTTTTTCTTTCTAAATCATTCACGAATATGAATTTACAGAGTAAAAGGAAAAAAAGGAAAAAGAAAAACAATTATAAAGAAAAAAATAAAGATTATATATATGTTTGTGACTGTGTGTATATATATATATATATATATATACGCACCTGAGAAAAGAAAGATAAAATAATTTGGTCTTCAAATTTTATGTTTTAAAGTTCTAAAAAAGACACATTAATTATGACTTTCATAATTCATATTTAAACGAATCACACACTGCTGTTCCCTCACTCTATACGCTTCCATGGTACGCATGTCAGAGAAAACGAATAATCATACACGATAGAAACTTCTTCGCTGCCTGTCTTGTCGCCTAATTAATAAAGTTCCTCATCCTCCTCCTATATATATATATCCAATTCCATTCCAGGGTTTTATAACGGTTTTACTCTCTGTGGTTGAAAGAGTGAAAGGTGAAAATCGAAATCAGTTGAAGAATGGGAAAACAGGTGATCTCAATCGATGATGAGGACGCTCGCTTCTCTCCCTCCCTCTCTCTAAATGAAAACCACAACAGTAGTACTGGTACTACTTCAATCGGCTCCTCAGTGATTCCGATCGTCAACAAACTCCAAGACATCTTTGCTCCGTTGGGAGTCGAACTCTATTCAAAGATTAAGAAGCTACCTCAGGTGGCCGTTGTGGGCAGCCAAAGCAGTGGGAAGTCTAGTGTGTTGGAATCCCTCGTCGGCCGCGACTTCCTTCCTCGCGGCTGCGATATATGTACACGTAGGCCCTTGGTTTTGCAGTTGGAGAATAGGCCGTCCTCTTCCTCTTCCTCTTCCGATGATGGCAGTGAATGGGGTGAGTTTCGCCACTTGCCCGGGAAGCGATTCTATGACTTCTCCAAGATTCGACAAGAGATTCAGGTACTTTACTTACTTCTCCAACCTCCAACCGATTCTATAACTTTTTTGGTTTGAGTTTGTTGTACCCTTCACTATCTATTCACACTTCACCTACCTCACACCCTATGAATTAGTCAATCTCGTGAATCTAGGAAAAACAAATTTCTCAAATAAGCCTTCAAAATGTGATTAGCTGCCCCTGCAAAAGCCTCCAGTTCTTAGATCACCAGGGTCAGGGTGCCATTTATTGATTCGTTTGCAGTACATTCTACGTACCCTTCTGAATGAGGGAAGCTTCTTATTTGAAGAGTAACCTCTCTTTTCGTGAGCATAGAATAAATAATAAATTAGATTCCTCAAGGGAATGGCTGTTTGGCAGCATAGAAATTCTATGGTAGGCAGTAGCATTCAGTTATAACAATGAAGATGGTTAATGAATGGACAATTTCATTATTTTCCTTGCTCATAGCCAAACAACTAAATGTGTAACCCTTCCGCTTTCTTGTTGATACTTGCAATACATTTCAATGTCTTGGAGAGTCCTTGTTGAATATTTGGTTTCTAGAATTCCTTTTCATAATTCCAGGAGGAATGAATTGATCACCTTGTTTAGACCCTGAATCCCTGATATATTTCTGTTAACTTTTTCTTTGCGTGTTATGACTTTTCTATTACAAAAGCTAACAAGGTCTAAGCAGTACTGAATGTTTCCTTTGCTACGTCTTCTTGAATTAATCAGTTAATGGAACAGATATTGAGTGACTAAAGTAATAAACCATTTCTTAAATATGAACATTATTTTCCATAAAGGAAAATATTCCTCAACTTGTTTTTATATATTGTTGGTACAGGCTGAAACTGAAAGAGAAGCAGGGTTTAACAAAGGAGTTTCAGATAAACAAATTCGCTTAAAGATTTCTTCTCCAAATGTCCTTGATATAACTCTTGTTGATCTACCTGGCATCACTAAGGTTCCTGTGGGAGATCAACCTAGCGATATAGAAGCAAGGACTAGGAAAATGATTATGGACTACATCAAGCAAGAATCATGTATCATATTGGCAGTTAGTCCTGCAAATTCTGATCTGGCAACCTCTGATGCACTACAGATGGCTAGAGAGGCTGATCCAGCTGGTAGGTCTCTTAATTCATTTCACTTGTTTTAATAACATCACTTGCAATGGGCTCATCTATCTTTCTTAATTTACATCTTGTCAATCTGGCCACTGGATGATATATCTTTATCTTGTTTATAATGCATGCCAAATATCAAGCCAGTTGGATATATCCAATCCATGAATTATTTCTTTGACATAAAGTATTAGCACAGATCTCTAATCTAAAGAGTGACGCTTGTGAGGCAGATTTCAACCTCAGATAAAATTGATTTTTGGCATGCATGACAAAGATGAGAAGGATATTCAATCCAAAAATTGTGTTGTCAAAAGCCAAATTGCAAAAAGAACAGTTACTAGTGGGTGCGATTAAACGTATAAACTTAAGCTGATCTCGCCAACACACACTAACATTATAGTGTGCTAATGATCTTCATATGCCGCACTGATGCATTGTCTTAAAACTTGTTTTACAGGTTCACGGACAATTGGCATAATTACAAAGGTTTGTGTTGCATATTTGAATCAAGAAGCTTTATTTTTCTCCATCTTTCGACTCTTTTTTGTGGTCATAGGTTGTCATCCTGATTATATGCGTAACTGTATTATTGTGGTAATTGTACTCTGGATGTAGCTAGATATAATGGATAGGGGTACAAATGCCCGTAAATTTCTGCTTGGAAAAGTCATTCCTCTTCGCCTGGGTTATGTTGGCGTCGTGAATCGCAGTCAGGAGGTAACTTGTTTAAATGTTTATTTGCATTATTCATCTGTAGTATTTACAAGCTCTCCCGTATATCTGTTTACTTTTGACGCTATAAGAATGTAACTGAAAGACATGAGAGGATGTGATTTGCTATTTTATGGATTTTTTTTTTTTCTGAAGTTTTCTGCTATTTTGTTTAGTTTAGTGGAGATATATTTATAAGTAGCATTGAACAATCTTGATGTAACTGCCTTCTGGCTTATCTTATTCAATTAACCGCGGTTCACTATTTTTAACTTTCTCCAATTGATAATGTAGATACATACTTTCAACTTTCAAGTATCGAAAATGTCTTTTCTTTAAGATAATACTTTGTTAAATAGATCGATTTTTTTTTTTTTTTTTCCATTTGTTTATTATAGAAAGAAATCTCAAATATTTTGTGTCTCTCAAATGTTTTTCGACTTTTTAAAGGAACCTGGATCAATCACATACATTTCAACGGCTTGATGAGTGGCGCAAAAGTATGTTAATACCACAATATAAAAATAAAGGGGACATACAAAGTTGTACTAATTATTGTTGCATTAAATTGATGAGTCATACTTGAAAACTTTGGGGGAAAGTGATTAACAACGACTAAGAAGTAAGAACAAAAATTGAATTTTAGAAAATTTATTTGGTTTCATGCTAGTGAGATATACTACTGGGGCTATTTACTTATTGAGGAGACTAGTAGAAAGATATATAGAGAAGAAGAAAGATCTTCTTATAGTTTTTATTGATTTAAAGAAATCCTATGATGCCATGATGGAGTACCTAGAGATCTAATATGGAGGGTTTTAGAAAAGAAAAAGATTATTAAAGGATCTAATATGAAGCCTATGATGGGATTTAGGCTAAAGGACATGTATGACGGATATTTGACTATATTTAGAATAATTGTGGTAGAAAGAAGTGAATTTTCAACAACTGTAGGCTTACATCAAGGGTCACCATTATGCCCATATCTTTTTGCCCTAGTTATGGATGAACTGACCAGACACATCCAGGATTGTTTTGAACATTGCTCGATTGATGAAACTAGAGAAGGAATAAGTGCTGAATTGAAGTTTTGGATGGAAAAACTAGGATTAAAAAGGTTTAAAATATATAGAGTGTAACTTTAGTAAATCTAGAAGTAGAAATAGGGAGGTAGTGAAGATTGAGGATCAAGAGGTACAAAAAAGTGATCATTTCTGTGACTTAGGCTCAATAATATATAATGAAGGAAAATTTGGAGATGATGTTACAAAATAAAGGCAAGATGGATTAAATGGAAGAGTGCATCTAGTGTATTGTGTGATCGGTGTATCCCATTGAGATTGAAAGGGAAGTTCCATAAAATTGCTATTAGACCAGCTTTTCTTTATGGGATAGAATGTTGTTGGGCAGCTAAGAAACAACATATGCATAAAGTGAGACGGAATATGAATATTGAGATTGATGTGTGGGAAATGAAGAAAGGATTGTATTGGAAATGAGTACATCTGTGTAATGGAAGGGATTGTGTTAGAACTGAATACGCTTGTGCAATGGTTGAAGGAGCACTAATTGGAGATAACATGAGAGGCAATTGATTAAGTTGGTTTAGGCATATACAAAGAAGCCTACTAAATGCACCCGTTGAGAAAAATGACGTGGTCCAAATTGAGGGTAATTCTAGTGAAAGAGGAAGATCAAGGGGCAGAGATAGTAAGGAGGAAATATTGTAAAATGTGAAGTTGTGGCCATTTGGGGATGAAAAATGACAAATGCAGGGAACAAGCCATTATGTACAAGGGTTTGATCCAGTCCACAACTTTGCCTTTGCTCATTATATGTCATCTTTACTGGAAATTGTCTAAGAGCCAGTGGATCTTTGGCATGCTCTATTAACCTCACTTTAGGATTGGGACACACAAATTGGCAGGTTAATTACAGGATGAAGTTTTCACAAAAATAGATTCAATTGAAAAAGATTTTGATACCCGATTGCAGACTTTTCTTCAAAAGGGTTTTCCACCATCTGAAGTGATTGATTTAAATCGTAAGGCTGAATTCATCAATTTGAGTTTTTTTTTTAGGAATTAATCTTCTAAATGGAACCAGTCATGTGGTGGATTATTCTTGAAGTATTGCTGATGTGGAAATCTGTTTCCAATTGGATTGTAGTGGATGGAAATATCACCGAGAGCAGCCAATTTCCCTTTTAGCCTCATGTGTGAAGAGATTTTTCATTGTTCAAAGAAAGGACTTCATAATCGTCATTACTTCTCTTCATATTTTTATAAATATTTTTATTTATCATAGAATATATTTTCTCTATGTTTTTTTTAATTATTATTTTTATATAAGTTTCCCCATATAATACCTCGTTTTAAGCCTGTAAAGTTTTTTTTATCATGGTTTTCAATAAATATTCCTAG
Source organism: Cornus florida (assembly GCF_030987335.1). NCBI lineage: Eukaryota > Viridiplantae > Streptophyta > Magnoliopsida > Cornales > Cornaceae > Cornus > Cornus florida. The sequence continues at coordinate 106,864,236 of NW_026775574.1, forward strand.
ATGTGTGTCTGTAATTAGAAAATGTATAAGTTGGAAATTAAATGTTTGTTCTATAGAATTTTTATCGTAACCATAATCATGAATAATCTTTGATGTATCGTCTTTGTAGTGGATATTAGTTGAAATAGTTTTTTCAATCTGTAACAGGACATTAATAAGAACCGTAAGATTGCCGAAGCACTTGCGTATGAGGAACAGTTCTTCCGTGACCGTCATGTACTTTTCACTTTTTCAGATTATTATTCTGGCTGGAATCCTTACACAGTCTTGCATTGGTTATGAAACATCTGACATTATTAAATTTCATGCATGCTGAAGATATATAACGGTCTCTCTGATCAGTGCGGCATCCCCCAGTTAGCAAAGAAATTGAATCAGGTTGGTTTACTACGTTTTAACCCCCTCTATGCATTGAGCATGTAAGTGTCATTATTACTTGTCATGAATGCTTTATTAAATACCTTTTTTTTTGTTTAATTAGTCTTTGTTGTGTCTGAAACCAACAATTTTTTATTTTTATTTCTTTAAATTGAAATATAAAAAAGAACAAAGTTACTATTATTTTGGCTAGTGAAATTCATATATGCAACTCTTTTTGTCTGTGAGGAATTATGTAACAAGTTTTTGCTTCCAATGCAACTATTTATATGCAAAAGAGTGTTGCAATTTTAAGAAAAGTGAAATCATGATTGCTTTCCCAACTAATAACTAAAAATCACCATTTCAGTCACAATGTCTTTAAATATAATATGTTTTTTCTTTTGAAAAACGAAAACGAATTCAATGTTAAGCAATGACTTGCTCCCCATGCTTGTTGAGAACTGAAAACCACTTAAACATAGAATTATTCGGATGGTATCTATCTGCCTTTAACATGGTGCTAGTTTATCCTTAGAAAATATTCAACTTTTAATTTCCAATGTCCAGACTTGTCTACATTCTTGTTCCGTTCGACATTTCTCAATTGAATTTGCTACCTTAGTAGAAATTTTTTGAGACTTCATTGTTCTCCATTTGTTATGAAATTATCGCAAAGGAAGTATAGACCTTTTTCCTTTTTCATAAGTACAAAGGAAGTATGGATCTTTTTTCTATTTCACTATTCAGTGTATTTTATTTTGTTTTCGATGTGGAATGCCTACCTGCTGACATCGTGGTCATATTATGGCTACAGCAAAGGGTCTATGCTGATCTCTGCGTTATTTGATTCTGTGGCCTATGTTTTAATTGACAAAACTAGGTACAGGATATGCCTGAAGTTGGAAGAACTAATAAATGAGTTGAAATGAAAAAGCCTTTTAAGTAGGATTAGGGATATTTTCAATGTAATTTTAGCATTCTGGAGTATAAAATGAAATATTATTGTAGATAATGGTTACGGGAGGATGTCCGGGTTTGACCATTTTAGTAGCATGGGCACTTCTTAAAATGAGCTATGTGTGTTTTACCCACCTTGTTGGCTGTCTGGAAAGTTGTTGCCCACAATGTAAACTTGTTTAAAATTTTCTCTATGGAAAATTAATATCACACTCATGGTTTACAGTTTAAGCAAGCCGAGCATGCAGCAACTCCTTTCAATGTTACAGCAAAAAGAGAATCCTACACGAGAATAGTAATATATAAAATTTGTTCACGTATTTGATGTATATTTCAGCTTTGTCTTCCATTTTATGTGCAATTAATATGGGAAAAAAAAGCTAATTGAAAGTTGTAGGACTGGAACTTGAGGCTCTGATAGAGAATAACGCAAGGCCCGTGATCTAGACCTAGAAGGGGGATGGGTGAATAGGAGTTGTTTGAGTCCACCAACACATTAAGAAATAATTCATCTCGTTTGACCTAATTAATGTGCAGAAGTGCAGGGTTCTTATGTCGTTTTATGATGGAAATTTTTATAGTCTCATTATGTTATATCAATTTTCTCGTGTGTTGTGTAACACTATATGATATGGATAAATTTATATGTCAGGATAGTAAATTTACAAACATGCATATTGGAGTTGTATCCTATGAAAATTCTCTGTGATAATCAAGCTGCAACTCACACTGCCATTAATCCGGTTTTCCACGAGTGTTTACTTTTTGGGGAGTTGCAGTGCGGACAACTGTTTGTCTTAACTGCAGTTTACTTAAAAGTTTCCCCCCCCCCCCCCCCCCAACACACCAACCCACAAATGCTCACTATGGGGCTCAAACCCCTCACCTCCCTTTTGAGGGAGGAGAGGTTATACCAGTTGGGCTAATGTCCCAGTGATTGGCAGAACTTAGATTTTGATCACGCAATTATCCTAGTATATTCATTTTCCCCTTAAGTTGTTGAATTTTCTTAATCATGGAAGGAGTTTGTAATCCAATGGAATGTATTTACATTTAATCAAACAAACAATAAATTGCTATATCTGAATGTTCACATGTTGATCTCCTGAGGAGAAGAAAGCAAATTTCTTGTGGGGAAATACACAGAAAAATTTGTTGAATTTTGCAAGTAAAAGATTTTTCAATATTATTGACTCAGTTCTCTTGCTGTCTCTTCATCTCTCACACGTAAAGGATGTTTACAGAAAATACAATTTAAGAAAGGAAGGAAAATATATAATGACTAATGGGGTTTGTTAAGATTTTCAAATGTCTCTGTACTGAATAAAATAGAGATTGCCTTGACGGAGAACTTATGACTTCCGACTCTCATGACTCAGATTATAACACGATAGGTTAACTAAAAAAGACACGACTATTAAATGACCTAATCACTTAATAAAAGACTAGGACTCTTATGACCATTTATGATAAAAGACTGAAAAAAAAGGAAGCAAAATGGTGATAGAACTATCGTGCAACTAATTTGATTGTTGTGCAGCGTAGTTTTCGTATGCATTTTCTGATGCTCCTGTCTATGATTCCACATCCTTGATTTAATTATGCCTTTTAGGTTTTTCACTGATTATTTTTTCTTTTTTCTCTCTTATTTTCTTTGTCTTATCTATTTATTTATTTTACATCTTGGGCATTTTAATATTTATTAGTGAAAACCATTATTATTTACCATAAAAAAGAACAAAATCATTTTATAATGATCTCAGTATGTGGATGATATCATGAAGTTGTAAAAAGATTAGAGGGAGAAAGAAAGAAAAGATGTTCTGTTTGTGTGTAAAGAGAAGGAAATTATAATGCACTAATGCTCAATCCGTTTTACGTTCTGTTTCTGTGTATTAGACATTTACTTTCTGTTTCAGATTTTGGAGCAGCATATTAGAGCGCTTCTCCCTGGTTTAAAGGATGAGTTAAATTCTCATTTGTTTGCTGTTGTAAAGGAGCTGCGTACATATGGAGAGGTTGTGGAATCAAAAGTAAGTCAGCAATATGAGCTACATAAGTTACTAGAAAATTTTCAGTATTATCTGGCACTGATAACATGGCATAGAACGTCAGGGAAAAATTGTTGTTGATTGGTAAGGACATTGCTTCCCAATTCCCAGCACTCGTCAGCTTAAAAAATAGAAAGAAGTACCCGTGACTTGCATCTGCTTGCACTATATGTTCTGTTACTTCTTGGGACATTAAAAGAATCTCAGTATATGAAGGAAATATTTTGATATTGTTCAGATTCATGAGAGATAGGGAGAGAAAGAGAGAGAGATTGAGAGAAAATGTATGTAATGTATATCATCTCTTCAGCCCTCTAAATAAGGCTTATATAAGAAAAGGGTTAGAGACCCTAATTACATAATTACACAATAACCCTAACTACTATGGGTAATTACATAATGACCCAACACTATAAAGAATATACATTCTAACACTCCCCCTCAAGCTGGAGAATATATATCAAATAATCCCAGCTTGGAATAGATAGTCTTTAACCGATTATGACCCAGTGCTTTGGTAAACATATCAGCTAGTTGATCTTCAGACTTCACAAATGGAGTAGAGATGCTACCACTTAATATTTTTTCCCGAGTAAAATGACAATCAACCTCAATATTCTCTTATGAAATACAGGATTCGATGCTATGTGAACTGCTGCTTGGTTATCACAGAACAATGAAGTAGGAGTTTCAACGGTCAACTCAAGTTCTTTTAGAAGATTTTGTGTCCATGTCAACTCACTAGTGGTATGTGCCATTGCCCTGTACTCAGCTTCAGCACTAGATCGAGCTACCACCGTTTGCTTTTTACTCTTCCATGTAACGAGATTTCCTCTTACAAATGTACAGTAGCCTATAGTAGATCTCCTATTTGAAGGAGAACCAGCCCAGTCAGCATCTGTAAAACCTTCCACCCTGAGATGACCATTTGAATGGTATAGTAACCCAAAACCTGGAGCTCGCTTGAGATATCGGATAATCCGAAGAACAACAATCCAATGTGGCATTCTAGGAGCTCCCATAAACTGACTTGCAACACTAACTGCATATGGAATATCAGGTCGAGTGATAGTGAGGTAAATTAATTTCCCAACAAGGCGACGAAATCTGCCTGGGTCATTAAATAGATCACCCTCATCAGACACAAGTTTTGTATTTGAATCCATAGGAGCATCAACCGGACGATCACCTAACATACCCGTTTCTTCTAGCAAATCCAACACATATTTTCGTTGAGATAAACTTATACCTTCCTTGGATCTAGCAACTTCAATACCCAAGAAGTATCTAAGTTTACCCAAGTCTTTAGTGTGGAACCGATTTTGCAGAAACAACTTCAACTTAGCAATGCCTGCAGAATCATCACCTGTGATCACAATATCATCTACATACACCACAAGAAAGATGAAGCCAGCTTTAGTGCGCAGGTGAAATACCGAATGATCGGTCTGGCATCTATTAAGACCAAATTCTAATGCCGCCTCAGAGAATTTCCCAAACCAAGCCCGCGGAGATTGTTTCAATCCATACAGGGCCTTTTTAAGGCGACAAACAGTGTGACGAGACTCCCCCTGAGCAACAAACCCAGGTGGTTGCTCCATATAAACTTCTTCAACCAAGTCACCATGTAAAAAGGCATTTTTGACATCCAATTGGAACAACGGCCAGTTACAATTGGCAGCAATGGAAATAAGAATCCGAATAGAAGAAATCTTAGCAACAGGAGAAAAAGTCTCATCATAGTCAACACCATAAGTTTGAGTGTACCCCTTTGCCACTAGACGAGCCTTCAACCGCTCAATAGACCCATCTTGAAGGTATTTAACTGTGTAGACCCACTTACAACCAACCGGTTTGGAGCCCGAAGGTAAGGGAACAAGTTCCCATGTTCCATTACGATGAAGGGCATCCATTTCATCTACCATGGCTTGCCGCCAACCCAAATCAGAGAGAGCATCCTGCAATGTCTTTGGAACAAAAGTAGCAGATACTTTGGATAAAAAACAAGATAAAGAGGATGAAATGTGACGATAGGAGACAAAGTTAGAAATGGGATGAGCAGTAACACACGACCGAATACCTTTACGAAGGGCAATAGGCAAATCATCAGGTAAAGGCGTCGGATCCGAAGACTCTGAAGGAGATGGAGGGAGCGAAGTAGGCGGTCGAGGTCGTCGAGTATAAACTTGCAAAGGAACAGCAGACCGAGGAGGTGCGGAAACAGGAAACTGAGAGGGAACCGATGGCAGAGGTGGCTCAGAAGTAATATCGAGAGGACTAGTAGAATCAGAAAAATATGGGATAGACTCAGAAAATGTTACATCAGCACTAGTGAAATAGCGTTGGAAATGAGGACTGTAACACCGATAGCCCTTCTGAGTGCGTGAATGCCCAAGAAAAACACATTTAGTTGCACGAGGGTCGAGTTTATCAAGACCAGGTCCAAGGTTATCGACAAAACACACACAGCCAAAGACCCGCGGAGTCAGATTAAACGATACGGAGTCGGGAAATAGAACAGAGTGAGGAGATTTACCGTGTAGCACTGATGAGGGCATCCTATTAATAAGATGACATGCCGTAAGAACAGCATCACTCCAAAACGTTTGGGAACATGCATATAAAATAAAAGGGCACGACAGACTTCCAGAAGATGGTGATTTTTATGCTCAGCTACTCCGTTTTGTTGCGGAGTATAAGTACAAGAGGATTGATGAATGATGCCTTTGGCATGAAAATACGTCGCAAAAGGGTCCGAGAAATATTCTTTGGCATTGTCAGAACGTAAAACTTTAATGGAACACCTAAATTGAGTTTTGATTTCTTTGCGAAATATTTGAAAAATAGAAAACAACTCAAAACGATTTTTCATTAAAAACAACCAAGTCATCCGAGAATGATCATCCACAAAAGTCACAAAATAACGAAATCCATTAATAGAGATATGTTTTATTGGTCCCCATACATCTGAATGAACTAATTGGAAAGGACTAGCCACACGATTATTAGCTCTTGGCTTAAAAGATACACGACAATGCTTACTAAGCTGACATGTTTCACAAGACAGAGACTTAACATGACTAAGACCGGGAACTTGACGCTGCAGAACTGATAGCGAGGGATGGCCGAGACGACAGTGCCACTGGAAAGAAGACAAAGATGATTGAAGAGCTGTGGGAGATGGTGCAAGATCGAAGTAATACAAGCCACCTACTTCATGTCCCATACCAATCCTCTTCTTCGTCTTGAGATCCTGAAAAAGACAACATGCGGGATAAAATGTTACAGAACAGTTAAGAGATTTAGTAATTTTGTTAATGGACAACAAATTAAAAGGGAATTGAGGAACATATTACACAGAAGAAAGGGATATAGAAGGGGTAAGAAGAACAGTTCCCAAACCCAAGACTTTAGTTGATGATCCATTAGCAAGAGTAACACTTTGAGAGGAAGGAACAGACTGAAAATCAGACAGGAGATGAGAACTACCAGTCATGTGATCGGATGCGCCAGAGTCAAGAATCCAGGGACTCTGACTAGAGGACAAAAGACATGCAGGGGCACTACCTGATTGAGCCAAGGACCCTATGAAAGATGAGGTGGAAGTCCGTTGTTGAGACAGAAATTGAGTATACTCATCACGGGGAATCGTGACCATAGCAGTCTCAACAGCCACATGTGGAGCAGTGGATGTGGCAGAGAGAGAAGAATCCCCATCACTAGTAGTCACTTGATGTGCATAGGAAGAAGATGACGGTTTCCCGTGAAGATCCCAACAGTAATTGACCGTGTGATTGGTAAGACCGCAATGAGTGCAAATTTTGGAGTCTCTGCCTTTGCCTCGACCACGGCCACGGCCGAAATGACCACCACCACCACCTCTACGAGAAGACTGAAAGCCACCCTGGTTCACAACTAAGGCAGAACGTTCACTGTTAGAAGGAGCAGTGACACCACTGGAAGTACTGCCTGAAGAGCCACTAGATAAAGTGGCACGCTGGAGTCTGGATAACATATCAGGTAGAGAGGGAAGTGTAGAGCTACCCAAAATTTGTGCACGAATAGGTTCATACTCTTGTGACAATCCTGTGAGAACCCGAACAACATTAAAATCCTCACGCTGCTGCTGCATGCTTTTCACATCAGAGATGATGGGTTGATACATATTCATTTCTTCACACAGTCCCATTGCTCGTGAGAGGTATTCTTCTAAACTGTGAGTCCCTTGCTGGAGATCAAAAAATTGTCTACTCACCTCATAAACTCTGGTTATATTACCAGCACCAGAATATAACTGTTGGAGTCGGGTCCATATCTCCTCGGCAGTGTCCAGATATAACAGGTTGGAGCTAATATGAGTTTCAATACAATTCAGCATTAAGGAGATGATCTGAGCATCTCTTTGTTCCCATGAACTAAAATTAGCATCACTGCTTTTGGGTTTATCTTGAACCAAATGAACGCCAAAGCCTTTGGCTTTCAGGAAAATGGCCACTGACTTGGCCCATAAAATGTAATTTTTTCCATTAAGCTTGGCTGAAGTCATGGGAGGATTAAAGGATGCAGGAGATAGGAGATCGGAATTGGAAGCCATGGAGAAGATTTTAAAAAAAAAGAACCTGGGAAAAATGCAGAATCGGAACCGGGTCGGATCTGGGTCGGAGCTTGAACCGTGTCGGATCTGGGTCAGAGCCGGAACCGGGTCGGATCTGAAACCAGATCGGACCTGGGTAGCTAGATCGGATCTGGGTAACTGGATTGGATCAAAACAAGTCTCTGCTATCCCGGTTTTAGTAAACCAGGATTGGAATAGTGTAGCTGCGCCACCAAACAGGGTTGTTCTCCTTCACAACCCACTAACAGACTTAGGCAAGCACACAGCGGCGACACCACACAACCTCCGCAACTTCCGACCAAGAAAAAAAAGGCGAATCGATGAAGCTTCACCTCTGCCAACAACGACGGTGGATGTCGGCGAGCTTGCTGACGATCGACGCGGCAACAACACAAGCGGCCAAGGGACTTCAGATCTGACGGCGACGAAGGAGGCTACAGATCTGACGATGACGACGACGGGCTTCAGATTTGACGGTGACTAAGGATGATGTTCTCAACCTACCGGTGACACGAACTTCCGACAAAGACACCGACGATATACTCACGATTCCAGTCGCTCTCATACAAGGGCAACACACTTATTGTTTCCCACACCCATGAATTTATACCGCTCTGATACCATGTTCAGATTCATGAGAGATAGGGAGAGAAAGAGAGAGAGATTGAGAGAAAATGTATGTACTGTATATCATCTCTTCAGCCCTCTAAATAAGGCTTATATAAGAAAAGGGTTAGAGACCCTAATTACATAATTACACAATAACCCTAACTACTATGGGTAATTACATAATGACCTAACACTATAAAGAATATACATTCTAACAGATATCATTACTGTAAAATAGATTTGATGCTGATTGAACATGCTACAGTGGATATATATATAGTCTGCCTATAATTATGCATCTAAGCACAAATGGACTGGGTTTAAGAAATTTGGGTATATTGTTATTTTGTTCTGAAAAATTCACTCCTTAAGATATCCAATTGAATGACATCTAGACTTGAAATAACATTTTCTTCTCCTTTCAGATGGTTACTGCTTGTTCTGCGCATGCATGCTTAACAAAACAAATACGAAAAAGAAAAAAAGAAAAAAGAAAAAAAAAAGTTGTTAGATTATGATTTTTTATGCCTTCATTTACTGACATGCATGCCATTAATTAGGCGGAACAAGGAGCGGTTCTGTTGAACATTCTGACAATATACTGTGAAGGTGAGACTGTTTGTTACATGCAATCATTTTTTTATTTGTGAATGAATTTTCAATTTATCACAGTAGATACCTTATCTTTGCATCTCAATTGTTTATTTGTTCGACTTCCAGTCCATTAAGGCATTTTTTTGGGAAATTGTTGTTAAATATTGTCTTCTAATTGGTTTAGCTTATCAAAAAGAACAAAGCTGTTCTATCATTTGGTTGGTTGCAATCTTTGAGTAGATTTGACTGTGGATATCTTTCTGTTTCGATGAAGCAATATGCTTGCTTGATTGAGAGGAGCTATAAACATTCCACTGATCTTCTTTCACCTTGCTTTGGCTTCACGTTCTCTTCCTGTTATATCATCCTTGAATAAAATCTTCTAGACTTCTGCTCAATTTGGATATAGGTGCTATATACTTTTTATTTATTTATTCAAGTTTATATATCTCAAACTAAGGAAAAAAAAGTTTATATATCTAAAAAAATATAAGAAATCTCTCATTTTAGGGATCGACCGCCCTTAGGAAGCCAATTAATTATATAGATTAACACATGATTTTTTTTTTTCTTCTCTCCTTTAGAGTTAACATTTAGACAACTTGAAACTTACGATGTTTGTGAAATTGGGTGAGAGATGAAGGGTACACAGAGCAGGAGCGAGAAAGCAGCAAAATTTAAAATTTGGTTAGACTGGTAGCGTCTTAGAGCTGTACACTTGTATGCTATTATGTATATATTATTTGCATGTATAAAATATTTTCATTATTTTTACATATTCTAGAGGTCATTACTTGGCGGAGGAATACAAATTTAATTTCATAATCAGTAGGGAATGTGGTTGATCAATGAGTAATCATAACTTCTTCTATGTATGGAAATATATAACATTAGTAATTTGGTATATATTTGAAGGGTGAAATGCTCTGACACCCCCTCAGGTTTTCTTTTATTGCTCGTAGATTAAACTAGTGCAAAAATTGCTCACACTCCCTGTCAAAGTTAACAGACGTTTGTATTTTAACAGAAAATGTACTTTTACTATTATAACCTTTCTTTATTTAATCAATGCATAAATTATTGTTGATGGTATACATAAAAACTGACTTGGCCCAATAAAAAACTGACACTTGTACTAAAAATATTATATATTAATTTTAAAATATAAAAATTTATTTCACCCGTTTTTTTAGCTCCATGATCCAAGAATTAAGAGTCCAATCATTCAAGAGTCCATTGGGGTCTGCATCAGTGGAGGATTGCTTGAAAACCATCAAATGCAATGTTAATGGTGGACCCTGTGTATTCACAATCAAAGAAGAGAATAGACCCAAAACAGAACAGTTACTCTCTTTCTTTCCCTCCTAGTAATCGGAATAACCACGTCGAACAAGACACACGAACAGGCCGTGTCTTAACAACCAAAATTCAAAGATTCACATTAGGGCTGAACACAATCCCAGAATTGATTTTGATTCCCAATATTCAAACCCACAATTCCAAAATTTGAAATCAGGATCTGGATTTTGATTCTGAAAATTCCAAAATTCGAAGTCACAATGGCCACAAACACATACATATACCTGCATATACACAAATAAGAATGCAACAAAATTTTTTTAAAAATATAAAAAGCTAAATTGAAGCGTGCGAGAGAGGAAGGCCTAGATAGAGTTAAATGCGTTTCTGGAACTCGAGGTGAAGGAAGGCAGTGGACTGGAAAAACTGGTGGCGTGCAGTGTTCGGTTAGAAACATGGTAGATGACCTTGTGACTTGAAGTTTTCGGTGGCCTTTTTCAACAGCGATCTCAAAAGCGTGATCGGGAATGTGAAGATTGACCTATCCATAGAGAGAAGTAGTGGAGTGGTGGTGTCGGTGTAGAGAGATAGAGAGGTTAGGCGAAGACGGGGTGGTGGAGGAATGGAAGCTGCAACGTTGGCTGTGTACGGATGGAGATGCTGGTCTGGTATACAGACACTTTGATGAAGAAGTATATTTAATACGGAGTAATTAATATATATATATATATATATATATATATGTGTGTGTGTGTGTGTGTGTGTGTGTGTGTGTGTGTGTGTGTGTATTATGTGTATAAGATAACCAGTTATACTTCATAAGAGTCACTATAAAAAAAGCAGTGGCATCATATGTGTTTTAATCGGATTAATTCATTTAAAGCAGTGGAAATTTTTTTTTCATTAAAAGCAGGATTGATTCATTTTTTAATTGAAGACACGGGAAGGGTAATTTTGGCATTTATGTTTTCAAAATAATTGACTTTTAATATGATTGATGGTCAACTAACCAGGGGGTGTCTCTTTTTTTTATTTTTTATTTTATTTTATTTTATTTTTATTTATTTATTTTCACTAGTTTAATCTGTAATGTATAAAGGCAAACCTGAGTGGGTGTCGGAGCATTTCACCCTTATTTAAAATAGCAAACATTGTGCTATATTTTATTTAAAGAGTCCAAGCCAAAAAATTTATACATTTTTTAGATTTTAAAAGATATATTGTTTAAATTTTTATCAATAAAAAGACTACTTCAAAGAATTCTAAAAGAGTTAGTATCTTAATTAAATAAAGTAAAACTAACAAATGTCTGCATAATCTGTTTGCACATATATATATATATGAAGTATGTACACACACGCACATACTTAATATCTATACTACTATATTATTTTAGGAATTTGTTTGGGTATCTCTTGTAATTATGACATTTATCAAGTAAATACATTTAAAAATATGACTGATGTTTTTTTTTTTTTTTTGATAAGTAAGATTTTATTAAAAACGCTCAAAAGGGGAGCGAAGCCCAGAGAAACAAAAGGAAAACAAAAGGGCCAAAGGGCGCCTTAGACCTTCAAAGAGGCCAATAAAACAATAATTTTCTCCATAGATCTATAATCTCTCCCTGAAACCCAACAAAAAAGAGTAGAAATAACAGAGAATTTAAGCATAGAAACAGGGTTCTTTTTTCCGTCAAAATATCTCCTATTTCTCTCAAGCCAAATACACCACCAGATACAAAGCGGCGTAGCCCTCCAAGCGTCCCTAATGCCAGCCCTAACAGAGACGCCTCTCCAAGCCTCAATCAACCCTCTAGAGGAAAAAGGCATGGCCCAATGGACCCCAAATAAACGAAGCATCAAATCCCAACAATCTCTGGCCATGCTGCAATGTAAAAGGAGGTGATTAACAGATTCCTTATTACATAAACACATGTAACAGTGATTGACCACCACTTGATTCCTCCTCCTCAGATTATCCTAGGTTAAAATCTTACCCAGAACAGAAGTCCAAGCAAAAAAGGCGACCTTGCAGGGAGCCTTGGACCGCCAAATAGACTTCCAAGGGAAAGGATCTCCATGACCAACTGAAAGACATCTGAAAAAGGACCTAACCTCAAAACGGCCATGCGAGTTAGGAATCCAGAACCACCAATCCGATTCCCCAAAAGAAATCACTTGGCTATACAACAGCTCTAGAAAACGAGAAACATCCTCGATCTCCCAATCCTGAAAATGCCTCTTGAACTGAACATCCCAAGACAGTCTCTCATTTTCAAGATGATAACAGTCAACAACCATGGCCTGTCGATGAGAAGCAATCCTGTAGAGCCGTGGGAACGCTAGAGCAAGAGGGAGTTCCCCACACCAGAGATCCTTCCAAAAACTGATCCTCCTTCCATCTTTAATACGAAAACGAACATGCTTGCAGAAGTCATCCCAACCTCTCCGAATGAAATGCCAAACTCCCACCCCCCTGGGACCACGCATCACCAGAGAGCACCACCCATCACGACTTTCCCCATATTTGCTAGCAATAACTTTCCTCCATAACCAATGCCTCTTGATCCCAAACCTCCATAGCCATTTACCAAGGAAAGCCTTATTAAAAGGCAACAACCTCCGAAACCCTAAGCCTCCAAACCGAATTGGACGGCACATTTGATCCCACCGAACTAAGTGAAACTTGAACTCTTCTCCTTTCCCTCCCCAAAGAAAATTGCACTGCAATCTTTCAATTCTCTCAGCCACTGAAGAAGGAATCTAAAACAGAGATAAGAAGTATGTAGGAAGGCTAGAAAGGGTGCTCTTAATCAGGGTAACCCGACCCCCCTTGGACAGGTACTGCTTTTTCCCACCCACCAACCTCCTCTCGACTCTGTCCACAACCGGATCCCAACTCCTCACGCATCTCGAAGAGGCACCCAAAGGCAATCCTAAATAAGAAAATGGGAAAAGAGCCAGTGCAACATCCAAGGATCTGAGCAAACAACTCAATTTCCGGAACATCCCCAACAGGCACAAGAAGACTCTTACCAACATTGACCTTAAGGCCAGACACAACTTGAAACCAAATCAGAATGCATCTCAAAGACCTCAGCTAGGACGCTTCCGCATCACAAAACACAATAGTGCCATCTGCAAACATCAAATGAGAAACCTCCAATTGACTAGCAGCGTCCCTGCCCACCCGAAAGCCTCTCAAAGAACCCAACTCCACAACCCTCTTCAGTAATCTGCTAAGAGCCTCCATCACAAAAAGGAACAGGAAAGGGGAAAGCGGATCCCCTTGTCTTAAGCCCCTCGAGCTAGAGAAGAAACCCGTCGGCACTCCATTCACAAGGACAGAGAAACGAGCGCTAGAGATGCAAAAAAGAATCCATCTCCTCCACCGCCCACCAAAACCCATCCTCTTTAATAGGTATAGAAGGAAACTCTAGCTCACATGATCGTATGCCTTTTCAATATCCAGCTTGCAAAGAACACCCGGAGCACCGCTGCTCAAGTGGGAATCAACACATTCACTAGCAATAAGAACTGAATCCAAGATCTGCCGACCTCCCACAAATGCATTCTGAGAGTCAGAAATGATACCATCCATCACCTTCTTCAACCTAGAGGCCAAGACTTTCGCAATCAGCTTGTAAAAACAACCCACCAAACTAATAGGGCGGAAGTCTCTAACATCCATAGCCTCTCCCTTCTTCGGAATAAGAGCAATAAAAGTTGCATTCAAACTTTTCTCAAAAGAGCCCTGCGCATGGAAGGCATGAAAAGAGCCCATCACCTCCCCGCAGACCACCTCCCAACACTCCAAAAGGAACCTCATAGTAAAACCATCTGGTCCAGGAGCTTTATCCCCATTACAGCTCTTCAGAGCAGAGAGAACTTCCTCTTTTGAAAAAGGCTCTTCCAAAACGGAGCACTCCTCTCCCGAAATAGAATAAAAAAGAATCCCATCAAGCAAGGGACGCCAAACAGCTGACTCAATGAACTGCGACGAAAAGTACTCAGAGAAACTCTTACTAATCTCTTCCTCTTTACTAATCAACACCCCATCCACCCTAATCCTCCCAATGTGGTTGCCTCTTCTGTGAGCATTGGCAAGTCTATGAAAGAATTTAGTGTTATTGTCTCCTTCGTTAAGCCACAAAGCTCTAGATTTTCTGTCTCCACGAAATCTCCTCCATAACAGCAATCTCAGCAAACTCTGCTTGACACTCCACCCTCCTAAGCTTCAAAGGACCCGTCAATAGACCTTGACTCTCCATCTTATCAATGTTAGCAATCTCAGAGAGAACTCGATTCTTTCTCCAGACTAAATTACCAAACACCTCTTTGTTCCAAACTTTGAGATCATTCTTCAAGAAACGCAACTTGCTTGCCAAAAAATGACTCGGAGTGCCAACCACTCCATACCCCGCCCACCAGGATCGAACTCGCTCCAAGAAACCTTCAACACGGAGCCACATATTCTCAAATCTAAATGGGAATCTTCTGTTACGCAGCCCGCCACAGTCCAACAACAACTGAACATGATCAGACAAAGGACGAGCCAAGATGGTCTGAACAACATTAGAAAACTTCTCCTCCCAATCACTCGACACCAAAAATCTATCAATACGAGAAAGAGTAGGAGGAGAACGCCCATTGGACCAAGTGAAAGGCCCGCCCACCAAAGGCAAATCAAGCAAACAGTAAGCATCAATAAACTCTGAAAAAGCCATCATATCAGCTGTCCATCTGCCCCCTGTCGATCTCTCAAAAGGGGAGGGAACGACATTGAAATCCCCCCCGATACACCAAGGCAACGACCATTGCCTACGAATCTCCCCTAACTCCTCCAAGAACAAATGGCACTCACTATCCTCCGTAGGTCCATAAACCCTAGAAAAAATCCATCGAAAGCCATCCTCCACCATATAAAAGAGTACAGGAAACCGAGAAACGCCCAACCTGAGACTACAACAAAGATATCCAACGGACATCCCACATAATCAGGATACCACCCGAAGAACCAATCGCATCCAAGGCACACCACTCCACGAATCTCCCACCCCACAAACTTCGAACAATCACATCCGTCATAGAAGCAATCTTTGTTTCTTGAAGACAAACTAGATGACCACCCGCTTTCCGAATCACCGATTTCACCACTTTCCTTCTAGTCGGGTCGTTAAGACCCCGAACATTCCATGAAAGAATTTGAAGCTTCATAGGGAAACAGTAGTATTGACCGTGTCACCCCTCCTCCCACTGGCCCTCTCCCTCTCCCTGGCCCCCCTCCTCCTCCTCCTTTCATAAGTAACGAGAGTTGAGGGACTCTCTCCTCTCTCACCATTGGAGCACTCCCCCTACAATCCATTCTATCAGCAAACTGAGCATTAAGAACATCAAGGAAAAGATTTGTCGCCTCCTCCATCCGACCATCAAATGACACACCCAAAAGAGAGCCTATCTCAACACCATTTTCTTTCAACCAATCTTTCTCCAAATCAGCCAACCCTGCATCAAAACCCCTTCCTTCTGTAGTATCCTCTTCTGGTCTAACAACTGCCAAAGGAGTAAGCAAATCAGCATCAGACTCACATCCATTCCACAAAACCATGCCCGCCTCCCCATGAACAGAGGAACACGACCCATCCTCCCCATATTCAACAGATGACAAAGATGGAGAGCAGCAAGAAAAAGGAGTTCCAAACACCTCATCAGCCAAACGATCATTCTGGTCAGAAACAGAGCCCTTCGACACAAGATGAGCTCTCAACTTGTTCAATAGCATAGCAGCTGAAACATCATCAATCCTTATCTGCACAACCCGACCCACACACACAGTAAAGCCGTCACTGCTAACATCACCCAACCGAGGAGAACCCATCTCAAAATCATCGTTGTGACCAGGTCTTTTCTCAAGAATAAGCTCCGGCTCCCTTTCAAATACCGGAGACAAGCACTTTGACACAGAAGCCACAACTCCCTTTTTCGGCACCAAGCTCCTTCGAGACACCCCACAAGGATGAGAAGTGGAAGAAGAAGGGAGAACGGGAGAGTGATGAGGCGAATCAAAAGACATACCCGATCCAGAGGCTAACTTCGAAACCGGAATCCGCTTCTGTTTTTCCTTTCTAGACCATTTTTTGCGAACAGGGGGGAAGATCACTTTCTTCTTCATACGGTGTCCCTGCAACAGCCCCTTAGAACTTCGACTTCTTCTAGAGCCTTCAGGAAACGCTGTGGACGGATTAATTTCAATGATATCAACAGCATCACATAAAGGCCCAAACCGGTTACCCAACACTATCCCAGAAGAAACATTAAAAACACCCGGACCTTCCTTCAATGCACAACCCAAGTCAACGGGTCCATGTCCACAACACACAACATCCAAAGATTGGGCCTTACCACCTCCATCTGGACCATCAGATGATAACACATCTTCGTTAATCAGGCCAGGCTTGCCAACCACAGGCCCACAAGAAGAAGAAAATGAGTTGGATCCAGAAGCCTTAACCCTCTGCCCATTATAAGGCCCAGTCACCGACTAAACTCCAAAATTGGCCTTGCTTTTATTCGGAGCCCAAGATTTTGAAATGAAATTGGATGCAGCTGTCAACCACTTTGAACGGCCAAAGCCTCTGCGCCAACCACTTGTCAGGCCGCCAACACTCTCCCTCCCACGCGCTTGATTGACGTGAGAACCACCATGCCGACGCTCCTTTCTCCACATCTGCATGAATGCCGGCCGGCCAAGACTGATGAGACCACCCTCCTTATGCCTTTTCCGGAACCTCTCTTGCCGACGAGAAGCAGTTCCATCCGATTTGACTTCTTTCCTTCTCAGAGTGAATAATCGTCTAAAACATTCCGAGTTACGCTTCCATTAATCGTCCCTCCATTCCTCCCATCTCTGAAACTCAGCCAAGCCTTTCTTCCCCAAAGACTCCCACCTTAACCATTCTGTCTCCTTCAGCAGGTGTGAACCATCGCCTCCTTCCAAATTATCCGTTGTCCGTACAAGCTCAGGAGGCTTCTCTTCCCACACCTTCACTTTGTAGCAGAGACGATCATCGTGGATGAAAACAAAAGGGGGACAAACCTTGCCGTCTGACACTATTATGCGAACCCTTTCAGCGTCAATTGATTCATCGGCGCCCACCTAAATGAAACCACCGCAAAGATCACCGACCATAACAAACAGGGCATGACTCCAAAGATGGAGAGGGAGACCATACAACGTCATAATCTTCAGGCCCTTACCCTTCAACACCTTGGAGCACCCCACCCTAAAACTCTAAGATTCCATTCGTAGTGTGGCCGTCCCCCAAACACGACGACCTTCTTTAAGCACACGAGCCGCTTCCTTCGCAGAAGGAAAACGAAATAGCAACAAAGAATCCGGTAGAGGTGAGATCACAACACCGGCAGAAACCTTCCAAACCCGAGAAGCCCAAGCCGCAATTTGAGCCCAATTACCCACATCCTTGTCGAACTTTCCTACCAAACACGATCGAAGGTCCTCTCTTCTTCTTTCAACCGAATCATTATCCAGGAAAAACGAATGTCCTCGATATGTGTTTGCAGATCTAACAGTTCCGCCTTGAAATAGACGGGGTAACCTCGCAACATCCACGAGTTCCTTGCCTAAAGATATGAATGTTATTGGAACTAAATGGATATTTAAAAATAAATTGATTGAGCTTTGTGTGGGCCCTTTTTTGACCTTTTTATACTTGTGGGTCGTGGAACCAATTTGGTACTCTTTTCTAGCCCGATATATAAGGGCATTAAGGGTTTAGAGTGGGATACTGATGGACACTGAAAATTACAGAAAAGAAGAGTGAGAACGAGAGCTAGAGTTTGGGAATTGAAACTTGTAATCTCTTGTTTTTCACATAATGAAATCTTTCACCGGATCTCCATCGTGGACGTAGACACACCTTGTGTCGAACCATGCTATATCTTTGTGTTCCTTGCTATATCTTTGTTTCATGATTGTTACTTGGTTTGTGGTTGTTTGTCACAACAACTTTTTCATACAAGGGAAGGGCAACATGGCCATTTTATAAAATTTGGTTAACGGTTGGGCATTGAGCATACGCAGCAAACCTCAGGGGAGGTCAATCTATTTATTTATTGACAAGTCAGGGGAGGTCAAAATAAAAAGATTCAAACGCTCTTGCAGTGTGTAATTTGGTAAAACCTCAGGGAAGATCAGTGTAATTTACCCAAATATATATATATATATATATATATATATATATATATATATAATATTTTTTTGACGAGAAAAGAGGAGACACCTTAATCTACTTTGTTTGTCTGGATTGCTGCAATGTTTTACTTTCTTATCTTGGTTCATTTCGGTTCTTGTATCCATCAATTCTGTTTTTGTATGTTTTATATATGCTTTGATTTGAAAACTTCTAAGCTTTCCTTTATCCTTTACAAGAGTTTTCAATGGTCCAAAAGTTTCCTTTTCTTTTCTTTCTCTTGAATTACAGCCTTTTCTGCTATGGTGGATGGAAAAAGTCAAGAGATGTCGACCAAAGAGTTGTCAGGAGGAGCCAGGATCCACTACATTTTTCAGTCCATTTTCGTAAAGTGCTTGGAGGTGACAGTTTAATACTCTCAATTACATTTAAGTTTCACAATTGCTGCTTATCCTACACCTTGCATTTTCTTTGGATGCAATATGTAAACCATAAGCTATGTTTACATGAAATATATTGCTTTTTTCTGCTTGGGACTGTTATCCAAATTGATGCGTCTTTTTTGTTCTTTTCGATTTCTATTAATTTTTTACGTTAAATCAAGTCTCTCCTTCGTTATATGCTAATGTTTGTGTAAGATTATTATATTAACTACTACATCAGCTACTAAGTACCTTAAATTGTATGTAGGAAGTGGACCCTTGCGAAGATCTAACTGATGATGATATTAGAACAGCTATCCGAAATGCAACTGGTCCCAGAAATGCTTTGTTTGTCCCTGAGGTGAGTGTCAGGATTAAACACAGTGGTTCTATTTTTTCATGTGTCTATGGTATAACTTATGTTTCTATAATTCTCAACAAATTTTGATTGGATGATTGAACTGAGAGTTTTACCTTTGCGAAAGTCCGTTGTGAAATCTATCTCAGTTAAATAGACCCAGAGGGGGGTGAATAGGTGTACTTTGTTATTTTGCTTTTGTTTTTTAGTTTAGTCCAATTTTAATGAATTAAAATGCAGTCAAACAATCTAACACACAATCACAAAGCTAAATAAGAGTTAAAAGTACAAGAAAGTTGGAGAGCAGAGACGTGAAACCAGGGATTTTTTATGTGGAAAACCTTAACTAGGAAAAAGCACGGTGACCAGCCGTGTTGAGTAAATCAATCCACTCTGATTGGAGAAAGAGTACAAGATCTGGTGCCTTCAGAAACGTGTCGCTGATTCCATTGACTTTGGAATCACCTGCCGTTTCTTTACCTACGATACTCAGTGTGTCTCCAGTGCCTTCGCAATCACCAGCAATACCGATCCATGCCAACGGAATCAGCTTGCGACAATCCGCTTCACGTATTGACCAATCGCCTTCACCTTCCCCAAATACGTGCAAAGTATTTGATTGAATCTGTTGTTCTGATCGCTCTAGATTAGCTTGGTAAATAAGATAGGATTCACATGATCACTGATGAACACACAAAGCTAACACTTTTGGGTCGAAGTGTGTGCAATGATTGAAAGAAAGAAATCTAAAAAATTCGGAGTTCATTTTTCTCTCCAAGCTCTCATTATTTTAGTCTCTCACTGAATTGCATAAAACACAGCTGAATATCTATTAACAAAAAAAGTCTTTGTTTAATGTTGAGAAAACAGAGGGAGTATTGAATTTTGTTACAAAGAGATAGTATGTTAAAGACGATCAGATTTCAAAGGCCTTGTTGAAGTGGGAAAGGTTCCATTGGTGCAATGAGAACTTCGATGGGACAATAGCTACTGGAGTTGAACAAGTTCAACCAGAAGCATGTTCTACAGGTACAAGCAAAAACCCCAAAACCTAGTTCTACACCAAAATTCAGTTCCAACAGAACCTACTTCTACCAGTACAAGTATTTTTCCTACTTGCAGAGTAGCTCACTGTATTCAATTATGCTTTTCCAGTAGCCTCTACAACCGGGGCATGAAAATATATTAAACCAGTGCAACGTTATACAGTCAAAACACTTGGCTAAATTTACAAGAATCCATTTCAATTAATTTTCATACTTTTAAAGCAAACCTTTAGAAATTCCAAGTGTACCCACCCACCTTACACGACAAACCTGACCTAATTTTGGTGTTCATAACTAGCTCTTCAGGCATGGCTCTTTGAAGATCAATTCACACCTTGACACTTGAAATACCCAGCTCAAGACTAGAATAAAACTACAACTCGATGGAATGGTTTTGAGTTCGAAATATGCCAAAACACAGTTATATTCCTAACATAAACTTGACATTTATCTTACAGGTTCCATTTGAAGTTTTAGTTAGGAGGCAAATTGCTCGATTATTAGACCCTAGTCTTCAGTGTGTACGACTTGTCCATGCAGAACTAGTAAGGGTAAGGAAGCCTCATCTGTGCCTGTTGCTTTTAATTTCTTTCAAAACTGATCATTTACTCCCCTTTCTCTTCCTACAAGATAATCAGACCAATAAATTTCATTGCAGATGAGCCGTGGATTCGAAGCAACTGAGATACAAAGGTTTCCTGTGTTGAGAAGGCATTTGGATGAAGTCATGAAGAAGTTCTTGCACGATGGCAAAGAACCTGCTGAGAGAATGATAGAGAGCATCATTCACATGGAGGTTTATCTCATCTCTCTGTTCATTTCTTCAATAAGTGTTGTTTATTTTAAAATAATTAGTACATATAAATACATGGATACTGGCAGCTGTTAGCTTGAGAGTCATCTCCTGCCACGCCCAAAAGGGGAGTTGAAGGTTCAAGGCTGATTAGGGACGCAGGGGCATGTGTTGTACTTGTTAAGAAAAGAACACACAAAATTACATGGATGCTTAAATTTGTAGAGATGAGAAAAGTACAATTCGCATTGAATTTTTAAATCTCAACTATCTAGCACGTGTCTGGTGTAGTAGAATTAAAATGAGATCCCATATCATACAATTTTGTTCAAAATACTGGAATTTTTTTTATGTCTAATAAAAATTGTCAGACATTGACAGTCAAAATATATACAATTGCTTTGAACCTATTAAAAAGATAAAAAGAACTGTTTTGAAGGTAAAAATTACTATAGCTTCCCTCAATTGTTTCTTTTATATGAAATTCTGTTTGGTGATTGTTCATATTGATTTGAGCTTTTACTTTGTATCTCTCTGTTCAATTTTTTTTTGGCAATGTGTCTTGAGAAATTTATGTGCCATTAAATCACTAACACATTAATAGAAATATATCAGTGCATATGATCTGT
This sequence comes from Cornus florida, assembly GCF_030987335.1. Lineage (NCBI taxonomy): Eukaryota > Viridiplantae > Streptophyta > Magnoliopsida > Cornales > Cornaceae > Cornus > Cornus florida. The sequence goes on from NW_026775574.1 coordinate 106,886,178, forward strand.
TTGGTGAAAATGGTCAATAGACTTTAGTTTCTCCGTTTTCCCTTGTTTTTTAATTAGTCAGCAATCCTTTTCTACTCTGTTGGTTGTTCACCCTGAGTCACCAATATGTACAAAATCAGAATTGTACTTAAATATGAGAGAGAAATTTATAGTCGCTGACTTACTAACCATCTATGTTATTTAGATTTAATCACAAGTGTGTGGGTTAGGTGTTTAGTCCATATAATTTTTTTTTGAATTTTGGGACATAGATCATGGCTAACATGTCAAAGTGTGTAAACAGAACATAGAATGGGCATATCTGAAAGTTTTTTTTTTTTTTGATAGTTGAAACACACACTCTCACTTTGCCCCTATCGTGACTTCAACCTTCAACAAAGTTAATCTCTTAAAAAGGGTAAGTAGGTAAAAAATTGAAAAAAGTGGAAATTTGGAATAAAGCAAATGATGGTTCTTTCGTACATGGGTCATTTGGAAAATGTGGGGATTTGACATGTTTACCAAAGAGAAAAGTACTGAATCTAAGTAATAGAACCTTTTATCATAGGGCAGACTGATGAGTCCAGACTTCCAGTTAAAGTAATACAATTAACCATGAATTGAATGAACATTTTAATTGTTTTTACAGTGTTTCTGCGTCCTTATGTGCTCATTTATTGGTGAGTCCAGACTTCCAGTTAGGGTAATATAACTAACCATTGATTGAATGAGTAGAAATAAAAAGAAGAGAAAGGAGAGAATTGCGTAAAGGCTTGAATGATATGAATTACTCATTCACAGCTCTAGTATTTATAGATAAAATGAGCACATGCTCATAGTACAAGAAAGGAAACTAAATCAAATCACAATTTATTCTAAAGCATATTTTATAGCATAGTCAAATATCTGCTATTATGGTAAGTCATTCCATAAATAGTGGCTATCATATATGCTAACATATGTATAGTCAAATCTTTGCTATTATGGTAAGTCATACCATAAATCGTGGTATCATATATGCTAACACTCCCTCTCAAATTGGTGCGTGGATATCTGAAACGCCCAAATTGGACAATTGATTCTCAAACACAATCTTGCTGATGCACTTTGTAAGAATGTCTGCAAGTTGCTGAGAGCTTGTGATAAATGGAGTGCAAATTTGACCAGAGATGATCTTCTCTTGAATGAAGTGACGGTCCACCTTTATATGCTTAGTCCTGTCATGCTAAACGGGATTTGCTGCTATGCTAATGGCAGACTTGTTGCAGTAGAGTGAGAATGGAAGTGACACTGGAAGGCACAAGTCTGTCATCAAGGTTTTCAACCATAACAACTCACCTACCCCAAGAGCCATAGCCCTATACTCTGCCTCTGCACTAGATCGAAAGACAACATCCTGTTTCTTACTGCGCCAAGTAACCAAGTTACCACCAATAGTGGTACAATAGCCTGAAGTTAACCTCCTATCTGAAATTGATCCTGCATAATCAGCATCTGTCCAAGCCTCAACACGTAAGTGACCATGATTGGCAAACAAAATACCACGGCCTGGACACCCTTTTAAGTAGCGAAGGATCCGAATAGCTACATCAAGGTGAGGGGCACGAGGAGAGTGCATGAATTGACTCACGACACTCACGGCATAAGCAATGTCAGGTCGAGTCATGGATAAATAGATGAGCTTCCCCACAAGTCGTTGATACTGACCAACATCTAACAACAACTCCTCCTCAGAATTAGCCAACCGATGATTCTGTTCACTCGGAGTATCAGCAGGACGAACGCTAAGCTGACCAGAAGTAGAAAGCAAGTCAAGAACATACTTGTGTTGAGAGATGAAAATGCCAGTCTTGGAGCGAGCCACCTCAATGCCCAAGAAGTACCGTAGGGGACCAAGATCCTTAATCTCAAACTGACGGCCAAGATAGCTTTTAACCTCATCAATTCCGGTAGTATCATCGCCGGTAGGAACAATATCATTGACATACACAATGAGAGCAACTGTCTTACCTCCTGAATGACGTAAAAACAAGGTATGATCAGCTGTACTTTGATGGAAACCAAACTTGAGCATAGCAGTGCCAAAGCGATCAGACTAAGCTCGAGGAGACTGCTTGAGGCCATACAAAGAATGACGAAGACGACATACCATACCAGAATGAGCAGGAGAACGAAAGCCCGGAGGAGGCACCATATACACCTCCTCCTGCAAATCACCATTAAGAAAGACATTCTTGATATCTAACTGAAATAGAGGCCAAGATCGAATTGCAGCAACGAAAAATAATACACGAATGGTATTCATCTTGGCAACAAGGGCAAAAGTCTCCTGATAATCTATGCTATAAGTCTGAGCATAACCCTTGGTAACCAATCGGGCCTTGTAACGAGCAACTGACCCATCTGGATTATGCTTAACTGTAAACACCCAACGACAACCCACAACCTTTCATCCAATAGGAAGCGGAACCACGTCCCAAGTCTGATTTTTCTCAAGTGCTTGTAATTCTTCTGTCATAGCATCACTCCTTTGAGGTTGTGCTAGTGCATCTGCAACATTAGAAGGAACAGGAACTGAGGCAACAACAAGAAGAAAACTCCGATAGGAGGGTGAGAGAGCATAATCAGAAACAAAATTAGAAATAGAGTATGTACAAGAACGTTTACCCTTTCAAAGAGCAATGGGGCGATCATCAAGTGAAACAATAGCTTGAGAAGGCGGAGTTGGTGCCGAAGGAACAGGGCAGTCGATCGTGGGAGTAGAAGCTTGTACCTGTTGTCTCCGACTATAAATCTGTGAAAAAGGAACAATTTCCCCTGCTGGAGGGGTATTACGAGGAGGAATCATAGAAGACGAAACAGGTAATGGTAGAGGAGTTAAAGACGGAAGAAGGTGATCATCCATTATATTCAATGGGAACCATTCACTCTGAGAACCAACTGAACCACTATAGTATGGTATATGCTCAAAGAAAGAAACATCCATGAATATAAACCGCTGCCGACTAGGAGGATGGTAACACCTATACTTTTTGAGAATGAGAATAGCCCAAAAACACACACTTTAAAGCCTTGGGGTCAAGCTTTGTACGAGTCTACCCCAACTACTGAACAAAGCACACACACCCGAAGACTCGCGGAGGAATAAAAAAAAGAGATGAATTGGGATGTAAGATTGAGAGTGGGGCTGCAAAGTTAAGAATCCTAGAAGAAGTCCTATTAATGATGTAAACAGTGGGAAGAACTGCATCTCCCTAAAATGACTAGGGAACATTCATGCCAATGCAGATTGCTCTGGCTAAGTCAAGGATGTGGCGATTCTTTCTCTCAGAACGACCATTCTGTTGAGGAGTTTTAACATTAGCCATCTGATGCTCAATCACAAATTCTGTACATAACCGTTGTACCTCCCCATAAGTGTACTTTGTACCCTGGTAAGATCTGAATTTTTTAATGGTACGACCATATTGAGTCCGAACCATTGTCATAAAATTTTTAAAAATGGTGTATACCTCATTTTTGGTTTTCATAACATAAATTCAAGTAACACGACTATGATCATCAATGAACAACACGAAATATCGAAATCCAAGATTAGAAGTAACTGGGCAAGGACCCCACACATCTGAATTAACAAGATCAAAATGTGTTAAAGCAGATTTATTACTACTAGCAGGATAATTAGAATGAACATGTTTAGCCATATGACATGTCTCACAGGATAAATCTAACACTGCCACGTTACAAAATAAGGAAGGAAATAAATGTTTCAAATAACCGAAAGAAATGTCCTAAATGCATGCGCCAAGGCATAAGCTGGGCTTTATTAGATGAAACAATATTAGAAATGAAGCTGAATGTACTTGAGGTGACAAAGGAGCATCCAACAGGTATAAACTGTCCACTTCACGTCCACTACCAATCGTCCGTTTCGACATCAGATCCTGAAAAATACAATGAGAGGGAAAGAACGTTACACTACAATTTAATTGTTTGGTAACGTTACTAACATAAATAAGATTTGTTGTCAACTTTGGAATATGAAGTGTATCTGACAAAGTTAATGAAGGAGTAACTAATATGTGACCTTTCCCAGCAATGGAAGATAGAGAGCCATCCGCAAGGCGGACCTTGCGTTGGCCAGAGCAGATACTATAAGATTGGAAGAGTGAGGACATACCAGTCATGTTGTCTGAAGCACCAGAATCAATGATCCATGGTGTCGAAGATGTAGATACGCTATGTGCAGACGCAATAGTACCTGAGTGGGCATAAGTGGAGGTAAGCTGAGATGATGCCTCCATTTGGTTGAAGAATTGCTTGAACTTGTCCAAATCAGCTTGAGTCAAGGTAATTGTGGCAGAAGATGTAGAGGCAGGGTTGTCAAAAGTTGATAACGAGACTGGTTGTGTAACAGAATGTGCAGAGGATCGAGGCTGTTGTTTCTGTTGCTGTGGGCGTCCATGTAGAGCATAACAATGAGATTTGATGTGACCAATTTTTCCGCAATGGTCACACCGTCCACGTTATCGTCCCAGAGGAGGGCCGGTGTTAGTACTCTGAACTGACTGGGATGGTGAAGTTCCTGAAAGGTTGGGAATCCAAACTGCCATAGCAGAGCGATCAACAGAAGTAACACCTAATGGATGAGTCCAGCGGCTCTCATCTGACAATACATAGGAGTATGCATCCTCAAGAGTAGGGAATGAAGATAAGCTCAATAAATGAACACGAGCATACTCAAACTTGTCGTTCAACCCGGCAAGAAACTGAAACACTCGATTCTTCTCCATAATTCCTGCATATAAAACTGCATCATTTTGATCCTTCCAAGAGTGGAAGGAATCATAATATGACATCTTCTCCCAAATAGCACGAAGCTTGGCGATGTAACTTGAAACTGTCAAGTCATCCTGAGAAATCCTGGTGATATCTCGCCCCAGCTGGACAATTCGTGCATTATTCTGCCTCTGAGAATAAGTGCGTTGAACTGAATCCCAAATCTGCTTAGCAATCTTCATAAACATATAGCCAACAGCTATGTTTGGTTGCATCGAGTTGACTAACCATGACATAACCATAGCGTTATTTGCAAACCACTGTGGATATGCCTTCTCTGACTTAGTTGGTTCTTTTTCAGAACCAGTAATATAGCCAATCTTTCCTTTGTCACCAATGAACATCTTGGCAGACTGTGCCCAAATCAAATAGTTGGAACCATCCAACTTCATTGTGGTGATTGGAAGTCCTGGATTTTCTGATGAGTTGGTGGGAAAAATGGCACCACCACCCACAAAACTTGAGCCAAGAGAATTAATAGTCGAGGACCCTGAATCTGCCATAATCTGTCACACGACAATTAAAAACTCCAAAAACACCACAAATTATGTTAATAAATCAAAGGATCTCCTCAGACCATAAACAATAACAATGTCTCCTCAGATTATTCCCGAAAAATCCAAATACATACCTTTTTTAAGGAGCGCTGCCCGCTTACAAATAGCCAGACTCTTCCTTCTTAATATCCGGAACCTCTTTGTAGACTAGTTTTTTTTTTACCTAAGCCCTTCTAGGTGTTGGAAACCAACTATCCCAATTTACCCAACCCTAGAAGAGTAAAAAAGAAATTGTAAAACTTAAAAATAGTTGTTTTTGATCACAAAACAGTAACACAAAAAAATATGTGTAGGCAACATCACACAATGTCACAAACAGCCTAAGGTAGCTGTTGCATAAGTAGCAAGGCTGCTGAAAGGTGTGGAAAGGTGTTGGCTCTGATATCAAGTAAAAATAAAAAGAAGAGAAATGGGAGAATTGCGTAAAGGCTTGAATGATATGAATTACTTATTCACAGCTCTAGTATTTATAGATAAAATGAGCACATGCTCTTATTACAAGAAAAGAAACTAAATCAAATCTAAATCAAATCACAACTTATTCTAAAGCATAGTCAAATCTTTGCTATTATGGTAAGTCATTCCATAAATAGTGGCTATCATATATGCTAACATATGCATAGTCAAATTTCTGCTATTTTGGTAAGTCATACCATAAATCGTGGTATCATATATGCTAACAGAACATTTTAATTGTTTTTACAGCATTTCTGCATCCTTATGTGCTCGTTTGTACCAAAGCAAGAACTTGCAAAGTCGTACATTGATGACCACAAGCAGATGACAGCAATTAAGTCTGGTGACTGTGGCTGCCACGACATTTTTCATGGACGAGAGAGAGAGAGAGATAAGTATTGGTCGACTCCTTCATAGGCTGCCACGACATTTTGCATGGATGAGAGAGAGAGAGAGAGAGAGAGAGAGAGAGAGAGAGATAAGTATTGTTCGACTCCTTCATAGCACTCTTATCCATAACTATTCCATATTATAGGTTTGACCAATCCGATTCCTTCAGTAGTAAATGTCTGATAGGGAGGGCCTAGCCCTAAGGGTTGTTTGCACAGAAAGGGATGACAAATTTGTATAATATTTAGGGCACTTCTAGTAAAATTGATGTATAGCATAGAACATGGTGGGGTGGGGTGATTGCTTATTTACTCTTGCTGGAAGGTCATCTCACCTTTGGTGCTGGACTACAATTAGTATTTCAGTTCATGCTCTCTAGGGAATCTTTGTCTCTTTGGTGTGGGGAAATCCGGTGGGGATGGCAAAGGAATTATTATTTTTCCCATTCCAGACAAATAGGACAATGAGTTGCTTTTAAAGTAAGGTTGTTGATGTGATGAAAGGGCTAGAGGATACTGTTTCTATTTTTATTTTTTAAATGTATAGTTGCTTTTGGAGTGCTGGGAGGTGGTCCGTGAGGAGGTGATGGGCTCTTTTCACGCCTTCCGTGTTCAGGGTTCTTTTGAGAAGAGCTTGAATGCCACTTTTCTTGCTCTTATTCCGAAGAAGGGTGAAGCGATGGATGTTAGGGATTTTCGCCCTATCAGTTTGGTAGGCTGTTTTTTCAAGGTGATTGCGAAAGTCTTAGCCTCTAGGTTGAGGAAGGTTATGGATGGCGTCATTTCTGATTCTCAGAATGCCTTTGTGGGAGGTCGTCAGATTCTGGATTCAGTTCTTATTGTTAGTGAATGTGTGGACTTCCGTTTGAGTTGTGGGTTTCCGGGTGTTTTATGTAAGCTGGATATTGAGAAGGCGTATGATCATGTTACTTGGAGCTTCCTCCTCTACTTATTTGAGAGGATGTGTTTTGGCGGGCGTTGGAGGAGATGGATTCTTTTCTGTATCTCTAATGCTTGATTCTCTGTCATTGTGAATGGAGCTCCGACATGTTTTTTCTCTTCTTCGAGGGGCTTGAGATAAGAGGATCCGCTTTCTTCATTCTTGCTCTTTTTTGCGATGGAGGCTTTTAGCAGATTGCTAAAGAAGGCTGTGGAGTTGGGTTTTTTGAGAGGCTTTTAGGTGGGCAGGGATGTTGCTAACCAACTGGAGATTTTCCACTAGATGTTTGCGGATGATACTTTAGTGCTTTGTGATGCTAATGCGTCCCAGTTGAGATATTTGAGATGCGTCTTGATTTGGTTCCAAGGTGTCTCTGGTCTTAAGGTGAATGTTGGTAATAGCGTCCTTGTGCCTGTTGGGGATGTCCCTGAGATTGAGATGTTTGCTCAGATTCTTGGATGTCGCACTGGCTCTTTTCCCATTTCTTATTTAGGGTTGCCTTTGGGAACCCCTTCGAGATGTGGAGGGAGTTGGGATCCAGTTGTGGATAGATTTGAGAGGATGCTAGCGGGTTGGAAAAAGCAGTACCTCTCAAAGGGGGGTCGAGTTACTCTGATTAAGAGCATCTTTTCTAGCCTTCCCACTTATTTCTTTTCTCTTTTTCAGATTCCTTCTTCTTCAGTGGCTGAGAGAATTGAAAGATTGCAGCGCAACTTTCTTTTTTTGGGGGGGGGGGGGGGGGAAGGAGAGGAGTTCAAGTATCATCTGGTTCGGTGGGAGCATGTGTGCCGTCCGATTCGGTGTGGAGGTTTAGGGTTAAAGAGGTTGTTACTTTTCAATAAGGCTCTCCTTGGAAAATGATTATGGAGGTTTGGGATTGAGAGGAATTGGCTTTGGAGGAGAGTTATTGCAAGCAAGTTTGGAGAGAGTAGTGGTGGGTGGCGCTCTGCTGAGATTCGTGGTCTTAGGGGGGTGGGGATATCATAGTTGTTAAAGGCGCCGGAGGCGCAAGGCGCCTCCAGATGCCATGTTGTCGCCTCTATGCACTTAAGGCGACTCTCTTAATAAAGACATGCGCCTTTCCGACCAAGGTACCGGGCTACAGGCGTTGGAAAGGCGCGCCTAAGGTAAAAAGTTGTTTTTTACTTTTTTTTTTTTTTATATTTTTTTTATTGTTTGTTTAAAAAGTTCTTTTTGTTTATTATTATTATTATTATTTCTATTCTGATATTTTATTAGTTTATATAATACAAAAGCCTACATAAAAAACATAAAAAAGCAAAGGAAAGAAGAGTAGAAGAGTAGAAGACAGAGGCAGCGAAGGCACCAAAAAGCATCGAATCTCTCGGATATGCGTCGGATCAGGTAAGTTCTTCTCTCTCTTCTTCTTTTTCTCTTCTTCTTCTTTCCTTCTTCTCTTCTTCTTCTCTCCTCCTTCTCTTCTCGGATTTTTTTTTTCCTTCTTTTCTTCTTCTTCTTCTCTCTCTTCTTTTCTTCTTCTCTCGAGTCTCGGCTCTCTTGAGAGTGGAGTCTGGCAGAATTTTTATTTTTATTTTTCTTCTTCTTTTTATTTATTTATTTTATTTTATTGTATTTTTCTCAAGTTTTATTCTTCTTTTTCTTCTTCTTTTTATTTTTTTTATTTATTTGAGTGGAGTTTGGCAGATTGTTTTTTTATTTTTCTTCTTCTTTTTATTTTTTTTATTTATTTGAGTGGAGTCTGGCAGATTGTTTATTTATTTATTTATTTTTTTCTCAAGTTTTTTTCTTCTTTTTATTGTTTTTATTTCTCTGTGTGAGGTACTTTATATTTACCTGCTTGGATTAGATTAGTACAATGTATTGCTCTCACTATTTTTTTATTTATTTGTGTGATCCTGTTTTATTTATTTGTGTGATCAGCGATCCTGTTTTATATGTGTAAATTGTGTGAACAGCTGTAGCCTGCATTTGTTCCATTCTAATATGTTATTGGTTTGAGAAAATGCATTTTTATCTAATTTTGTTAAAATTAAATAATTAGTGAAGTGTACTCTAAATTATAGAAGACAATCTCAAATTGTAAATAGCTCATTTACTGTTAAAATGAAATAATTTTGTTAAAATGAAATAATTATTCATGTAAGATGTACTGTTATATTATTTTCATATAATTAGGTTCTATTATTGAAAGAATGTTTATGTTAATATGTTTGATTATTCACTGTTGAACTCAAGTACTTGATTTACTTGGTTTTGGCATCTTTATGTTGAATATTTAACTTAAGTAATTCATTTAGTTGACTTTTACATTTTTATATACTATTGCATCTTTAATACTTTATTGGGTGGATTTTTATTTTTTTTTATTTTTTTTCAACGTGCGCTTTGCTTCAGTCAGGCGCGCGCCTCGCCTTGCGCCTCAGGCTCCAGGAGACATTTGCGCTTTTGTGCGCCTTGAGCCTTTAACAACTATGGGGGATATGGACTTTCATTCGGAGGGGGTGGGATGATTTTTGCAAGCATGTTCACTTTCGGATCAAGGATGGTAGGAGGATCAGATTTTGGGAGCATCTCTGGTGAGGGGAGCTTCCTCTTGCTCTCGCTTTCCCACAGCTCTGTAGGATCGCTTCTCACATACAGGACATGGTGGTTAACTGTTATCGCCTTGATAACGGGAGACTGACTTGGGATGTTCAGTTTAGGAGGCACTTTCAGGACTGGGAGATTGAGGATGTTACTCGTTTTTTTGGAAGTTCTGTATCGCCAGGTGATCACAGTTAGGGATTCGGATTGTTGGCTTTGGGTTCCTAACTCTCAGGGTCGTTTCGAGGTTAGGTCCTTTTTTAAATGCCTTTCGGTTGATTCTGGAGGCCCTTTCCCTTGGAAGTCTATTTGTCGATCTAAGGCCCCCCTTAGGTAGCCTTTTTCACTTGGACTTCCATCCTGGGCAAGATTTTAACCCAGGATAATTTGAGGAGGAGGAATTAGGTGGTGGTCAATCATTATTATATGTGCTTGTGTGATGAGGAGATAGTTGACCACCTTCTTTTGCATTGCAGCATGGCCAGAGACTGTTGGGATTTGATGCTTGGATTATTTGGGGTCCATTAGGTTATGCCTTGCTCCTCTAGAGGGTTGATTGAGGCTTGGTGAGGTGTCTCTGTTGGGGTTCCCATCCAGGAGGCTTGGAGGGCTATGTCTCTTTGTATTTGGTGGTGCATTTGGCTCGAGCGAAATAGGAGATATTTTGATGGAAAAATGAAATCTATTTCTACGCTTAAGTTCTCTATTATTTGCACTCTTTTTTGTTGGGTTTCAGGGAGAGATTATAGATCTATTGAGGAGATTATTGTATTTTTGGCCTCTTTGAAGGTTTAAGGCGCCTTGCGGCCCTTGTGTTTCCTTGGGTTCCGCTCCCCTTTTGAGCGTTTTTAATAAAATCTTACTTATCAAAAAAAATAAAAAATTATATTGGATAGGCATGGGACGAGATGGTGTTGTTAAGATTTACTTGGTCGCATTATGAATTTATGACAAACGTTTAGAGCAGGGCTACCTCTCTAAGTTTCTCTGAGACTCATCACAAAATGGGGCAGATTTTTTTGGCTTAAAAAGGTGCTCTTCTAATTGCAAGTTTTATGAGGGCATGTTACAAGAGTGCATAGTTGACTGGCTATTTATTTTGAGACATCTTATTTGGTGCAACATGAAATAGCATGAACCTAAAAGAAGTAGTATCTAGGCTGTGGGTGCTTGTTCTGGTACTTGAAGATTTTATTTTTATTTCAGTTGCAGTGCCTCTAGCAATTTGCTACTTGTCACCTATTTCACATTAAAATAAAGGATTGATTCTATAGATTCCTTTATTCTGTCATTCGGCAATATCCCTTAGTTAATGCAGCAAAACCTTATTAATTTTATTTATACTAATTGTTACTATTTTTCTTCTGTACTATTGTACTTGACTGTCCCTAAAGCTACTATGCATTTTATGACTGAGTTGCTTAAAGTTGTTATTTTGTTTAGTTATTGTATAATTTGTATTTGAAATTTTATTCAAGTATTGAGGAACAAATGGTTATGAACTACTCTCTGCTATCAGTAGATAACATTTACTCAGATGTTAATTACTTTTCTGCTTATCAAATGGTTACTTTCTCTTTCAGATGGACTATATTAATTCTTCAAATCCAAATTTTCTTGGTGGAAACAGAGCTGTGGAACTTGCTATGCAGCAAATCAGATCATCACAGGTATTTGCCACCACTTTGGTGGAATTGAATGTAAAGTTTTAAACTGAGATTATATTTTGATTCTGTTCTTTACTCAAGCATCACGGGGCTCAATTTCTTCCTCTTCTTCTTCTTTTCCCTCCCTTTTATATGATTTAGGATGGTAATAATGTTGAAAGGGTACCCATGTTAGAGGTGGGGCAGAGATATCGAGCGGTTGTGGCTAACTCAGTCGTGAACCAGGTATTATATATATATATATATATATATATTTGTTTTTAGAATGACAGAGAATGTTGTCAAATATCTATAATTAACAAAAAACGAAAAGAATTGACCAAATTTACCCGATGTAATCAAGAAAGCTGTATTGAAAAGAATAAGAAACGAAAAAAAAAAAAAAAACCAGCACTACAAGAATACAAACTAATAACATTAAAATTCCTAAAATGCTTCAAGATTAAGGTGCTTCTCTTATTAGGAAGCCATATTTTTAATAAGGTGATATTTAGATCTTGGTGGGGCAGAACCCCCATGCCAAGATACCTAATGTGTCTTGCATTTGGTACAGGTCCCTATATGGGCCTTTGAACTATTCCATGCCTGGTTGAAAAAAGTGGAAGGCGACTCCACAGCCTAATTTACTTTATTAGTGTTTGAGCAGCTGGTTTAACTTGTAAGGTTCATTCATGAGATTGCAGCGTTGTTAAAGGCACGCCTGGGCTCGAGGCTCAGGTCTAGCGCCTGTTGTCATCCCAGGCTCACTGATGTTTACTAGGCGCGCCTTGGTTGCATCTCGTCCGGTCGCTGTTTTTTATAAAAAAAACTATGATTATTCTATTTCTTAAGCCAAAAATGGTACTTTTGGCAACTTAATAAACAAATAAGAAAGCCCAAGCGTTCGAGAGAAGAAACTTTTGTTCAAAAGAATAAACAAATAAGAAAGCCCAAGAGTCAAAGCGTCAACCAAACAGAGAAAGAGTTAGACGTGAGACGAACGACGAAGCCCTAGTTGCAGAGATGAACGACGAAGCCACGTCAGTCTTTCCTCTTCTTCTCCTCTACTTCTCTCTCTCTTCTTCTCCACTCCTCTCTTCTTAGCTTTGTTTACATCTCTATCTTCGTCTAGTTCTCCTCTCTTAGTCTTTTTTTTTTTTTTTTTGGTGGGGCTCGGTTTTTTCTCCTTTTTTTCTTTAACACTGTCTCTCTCTTCTCGTCTACTTCTCTCTCTTCATCTACTTCTTCCGTCTCTGCGTCTTTTTTTTTGGCTCTGTTTTTTCTTTTCTTTTCTTGTTAGCCTTTTTTTTTTTTGACAGATTTATTTCTTTTTGGCTCTGTTTTGCCATTCAAAAAAACAAATTCTGCTTTGCCTTTCAAGAAAACAAATTTGTGCTTTGTTTTATGGTTGTTGGATGCTTGTTTAGTTGATGTATTTACTTTTTTATATTTGATATTAGTTTTTAGAATATTGATATGACTTATGAGATATGAATGTTTAGTTTAAATTTCAATTGTGCGCCTCACTTCACTTAGGCGCGTGCCTCGCCCTGCGTCTCGCGCCTAGGCTCCAAAGGACCTCTAGCGCCTTGCGCCTTGGGCCTTTAATAACACTGCGAGATTGTGAATTGAACTCCGTAGGGATGAGAATAGAGTTTTGTCAACCAGACCCAAGGCTGTAGCTCTTCCTGTAAAATGGCTGAGCTGAGGCTGAAGGATGATCTAGAAATGGGCACAGTTGAGCTCATGATTTCTAATTTGGGCTGAGCATCAACAACTAAGCCTGGTTTAGTTCAGCCCGATTTATGATCTAATAGTCTCAGCCTTTATGGCTTTTTTTGAATTTTTATCCATCTGTTTTTTCCATTTTACGTACCACTTGACATTCAATTTAATTGTTCGTCAACATTGTCGGGATCGTTCTTTTTAAAATTTATCTTATATCTATTATTTGTATTAGTAAGATCAGGTATAACTGGACTGCACTTGAGTAAATCGTTAAACCTTTAACCTACATTTTGCTAACCGTCATTCTCCATTTTTTTTTCCAAATGCTCAGTGCTGCGAACTCTGAACGTATCATGCTATCATTTTCATTGCAAAAAGAAGCTATATACACACTTTTTGTCTTATTGGATTCTGTTATTATATACTATTTCCAGCATTGACTCTTGAGCAGAATATTGAAATGAACACAGGAGTACCTGATTTCTTCTGTGGTTGCCTCAGCATGCATTGCAATAATTTATTGTTTGTAATTGTTTTACCTTGTCTATTTAATACCAAATATGTAGTAAAAATGCCTGATGTTATCTACGTGGCTAAATACAGCCTGAAGACATGCATGACTAAGAGCTGGATAGTATTTAGCTTAGGCTATTTATTGGAAGTGAAGTGAACATGCTTGTGTATTGACATCTTACTATGAATTTGGAATACTTTCATTGATCATTTACCTTTCAAGTGGCTTATTTTATTTATTGCATCCTTTGTCTGTGGCAGGGTACTCGTCCTCAGTCAAATAATGAGAGACCTGTGTCAGCTGGTAAACTCTTGTTTCATGGCAAACTTTTCGTTTATACTTTTTTGTTCACTTTCAAGTAAAAGCATCATGAATTATTATTATTAACTGTTCGGGCACGGAAAAAAACTTGGGGCTGAAGTTTTATGGTAGAAAAAAGTACGGAAAAAAAAGAAAAAAAAAAAAAGAAGAAGATCATAATGAGGCCTTATTAAACTGATATGGATAAATTTTCAATCTGTTGATTGTTGCAACAACATGAGTCTCTATAGTGGCGTTGACTGTTGAGTTGGTGCACATTGTCACATTCTTGTTTAGCATACCACAAAATCTGATTACGTGTAACATTGTACAAAGCTAACATATTTCACAAAGGGCCCAGCATAAATCAGTTTTTTGGGATGGTTTTGTGGCTCTGGGCTGGTTCCTGACGCCTATTTGAGTCCACTTACTTTTGTGGAGTTCTTGTCATGTTCACGGGAACTTGTGTCACTCTTGATTACTTTAAGTAGCTTCAACGCCATATTCACTACTTGTTGGGGCTTGGCGGGGTGAGAGGAGGGTGGTATTTGATGGAGTGTAGTTTCAAATAATACAATGTAACCAAGGGAAAAATGTGACCATTTTCTCATCTTTGGTGAGGAAGAATCTGTCTGACTCTGTATACGAGTTGAGTTGTAAGATTGAGAAATAAAACTATGATATAAGATTCATTTATGTCCTTTTTCTCTCTTTTTCATCTTTATCTTTTTATTTATAGTTTCAACCTGACATAGCATTTTTCTCGTTCTGGCTGCTGCATTACTTTGCATTCTAGGTGTTCATATTCAAACATGATTTACATAAAAACTATTTCTTGATAAGTATTCCTCCCTCAATACCCTAAGACATAAGAATGTGAGGCTACCTAAAATTTTAAGCAAAAAACTGATCTTCTGTGTGTCTGAGCATAACAATATGATAAAAGGCATGGCATCTAAAAGGCGAATTTTGTAGGTGTTAGTCTACGAAGATAGAGATGACTGCAAGTTCCTTCTTTTGTATGATGACAAATTTATGAATATACATGGCTAACTTGTTGTTCTCACTTTTAGGTACACACTAAGCAAACATGTATAAATTGAAAGATTGGTCATTCACACTAATCTCATATAGATTTGGTCACTCTTGGAAGGAAAATAAAAAAAAAAATTTACTCTATCAGTACAACATATAGAATTATTATGATTATATATCCAGAATGATAATATCTAGAAAATGCTTAATTAAAGTATATCAAAAAAATTCAAAACTTTCAAGGGGGAACCCTGATTGCCTAGACAATATGATTAAAAACTACCCTTCCAAAAAGAAAGTAGTGTCTAGATTAATATTTCTTCGAAAGGGCCTTTTTTTTTTTTTTTTTCTTTTTTTCGTGCCCTCTCTCCACTCTCTATGTTTTTTTTTTTGGCAGACATGGATTTCCCCTGTATTTGTAGGAATGATTTTATATTTGGTGTTAGCAATAAAATAAGAGAAAATAAAATATGATTTGGATCTTTGACCCATTGCATCCCCTTTCACACAACTAAAACAAAGCGCGCGCATGCCCTAGAGAGAGAGATTATCACTCCACATAAACCAATATTTTACATGAGCATTCTTTGGTGCTTGACATTTAGCAGGTAATTCATCCACGCGGACATGGGGTATCCCATCTATATTTGGTGCTCGAGCATCATCATCTGGAGAAAGTTCAGCTAACAGATCTCTTTTAGAAACTATTCATGATATTGAGCAGATCCCTTCTATGATCCAATTGAGAGAGGTAATTGTATTATTCTTCATATCTAAGTTATGGTTTGTCTTCTCTATTACTGATTCAAATCTTCCGTTTGTGTGTGTGTTTTGGCGGTTATTTTAGCCTCCTTACACCTTAAGGCCACAAGAAGCAAAAACAGAGCAAGAAGCAGTGGAAATATTGGTAACCAAATTGCTCTTGAGATCTTACTATGACATTGTCAGAAAGAATGTTCAAGACTTGGTTCCAAAGGCTATAATGCACTTTCTGGTATGTTAATTGACTGTTCATTCTCTTCAGTCATTTGAATCTTATATTCAGGAGGTGCACGTCCTAACTAGTCTTAGATTTATTTTTTGTGCTTTTTTCTCCTTCCATTATTTACATGCTGGTTCTGTTCCTCTCAATGATGGGTTACTTTTAATTTACTCCAGGTCAATCATACGAAAAGGGACCTCCTTAGCACCTTTATACAAAAACTGTACAGGTATGTAGCAAATGTATGTAGGCATATAGGTAAAGCTGGAAATTAACTTTTTTTCCCCCCTTTCCAGCAAGAAAAAAAATTAAATAAATTCATTGTAAATATTTCTTGAATTTCCTAAAATTCTATAGTATATTGTTGGGTGTTTTAATTAGTTTATGGAAATCTACTCTATATGGAAACCCTAGAGTTTGATTTTGCTATATTATTGGAATATGTCAATTTGTTTTGTTCCAAGATAGAATGTGATAAATTATGCTTAATGTGTTTGGTTTAACCATAAAGTTGTGTCTTCAATTTTGAGTTAATAATGTACATCTATATAATCAGATAGAGCAAAATGGAAAAATAAGATTCATGTGACCTACCCCAAGTAGTTGGGAAAAGGCTTTGTTGAGATGAGGTGTCTTTCAAACGTGTGGGGTGCGGAAGTTTGCAGAAGACTGAGTTAATATTGTCATTAAGTGATTGCAATATCTAGAAAGTTCAAATGTTGTTACAGCCACCATTTAGACTAGTTTCCAGAGAGAGTTGTAAATGGACCTGGAAGCTTATGCTCAGCCCGCAAGCTTACTTGTCTGTTTCACAAATAAAGCTAGATAGGTGTTGACGTCAAGCAACACTATGCTGGGTTGATGGCTCATGAATGGTGATCATTTTGAATTTTATCACTTGCCAGAAGTAATCTGCTAATGGAAAATTTTATTTTCATGATAAAAGACTGAATGTATGAGGAAGTCGTGAACACTACCCCATCTAACAGTTGTTCATATAATATGCTTAATTTGACTACTAAAAGGACCTTCTCCCTTCATTAGGGAGTCCAATTTGCAGTAGGCCAGAAGTGTTTTAGGTTAAATTCCTTTTTGTCTGAAATATGGTCAAATACCCACATCTGCATGGTGCAAAGGTTACATAGTCGTGATGCTCAATTTATATTTTTTTCCTGGCTGTTCTGACTGAGTGGAGCTCCATCTTCTTAGGACAAAATTTTAACGGACTCAAGTTGAGCCTAGATCAAGCAGGCATAGGTATTCAGCTTGACTTGGTTCATTTGAAGTCTTATTTTCATATCACCTTACTAATCAGAATTACTCAAATTGAACTGGCTGGGATGAGTCTGATGTCCTGAATCGTAGAGTTTTGCTGTGGTATTTATTTGGTTGTTAGGTAAAGATACAGTAATTTTCTGGAACCATATAGTATGGCTGTTTCTATGGAAACTATTCTAAGTAAAGCACAATCCTCCTCCCCCTCCCTCTCCCCACACAACAATAAGTAAAATTGGACTGACAGTAAAGTCCTCTGCGCGCTGCATTAACTTCATGGTTGAACACTTACTAGCATTTGTTCTTCGGTGTTCATGCAGAGAGAACCTTTTCCAAGAGATGTTGAAGGAGCAGGATGAGGTTGCCATGAAAAGGAAACGGACCCATGAAATGTTCCATGTACTGCAACAAGCTGTCCAGGTTAGTTGAAAACTTTTAGGCAGGTCAGAAGCATTCATTCGTTAACATTAGTATGCGTATGGTACCATAGAAACATATGCTCCCTATTTAAAAATATTTTAATTTAATACAGAAATATGAAATCTTTGTTGTTTGTTACAGACACTTGATGGTGTTGAAGCTGATGTTTCTTCTGGAAGTCCAAGCCTGGGTACTGATATTACCACTGGATTGCCGAGGATCCCCGACCCTCTCCACTCAGCATTGAATGGTGAGAACAGGTCACATTCATCATTCACCAATGATAGAGTTATGAGATAATTTTGTTCGAGACATCAGTCATTACTCATGGTTTTTTAGTCAGGTGGTGGGCCTTGATGTTGTGTATTTTCTTAATTATAGAAGAATCCTTGAGATGTATCCCCAATAATATGGTTTTATAGTGCTTTAAATTCCAGAGCACAGCTAGTGTTTGGAAGGTTTTTCCACTGGAATTTGTATTACTCATATGAGCTTGAGGTTTTCTTCTTCTTTAATCTTATGGGCAAAGGTGAAGGGTAGCAAACATGTTGCATTTGACAGGTGCTCGGTTCCGGTGTTATTTTTTACAAGTTTTTTTGTATATATTTTTTCTCTGTATATATAGATAATAAATATGCAAGGACACCCCTCGATTTTTGGCAGCCTTGCAATTGTGCAGATGTGTATGATTTTTCAATGATTTCAGAGCAAGAATTGATTGATTGTCACTACTATGTTCATTAAAGCTTCGTGAGCATAAATTGTCCGTCTGATTGATAATATTCTTGATAATTCGGATTAGCATTGAAACCATGAGATGTTTGCCTGTCTTTTTGTTATTTTTTTATTTTTCCTTCCTTGACAAGACCTTTGGCTCGACTGATCTGAAATGGAGGGGCACTGATCATTCTGGCATTAGATGGCACAGGAAAAATCTGAGAGGGTGGCTGGTCTCCATGGGGATGAGTCAAGGCTCAAGGACAAATTCATGAGATGATCAACTCTTCTTTTAATGTGATTCTCCTAATGTAACGTTTGTTGTTGTGGAATTGAATGTCTCCAACCATTCCTTTATTTGGTATGCAATTTAAAATGAGAATACTCATTGCATTGGAATGAAAATCTATTTCACAACTAAACCTGTGGAATGACCCATTGCATTCCCAAGTATTTGTTTTTTTAAAAAAGCAAGCTCCCAAAACCCCTCGTGCTCCAAGTCTGAAAGCCACCATCAACACCTTCCACCCCAACCACCATTGACTTTCACCATCACCGCCACCGCCACCATTGTTGCCACCTTCAACCAACACACCGCCGCCACCTCCACTGCCTTTAGCCATTGCCACTGCCACCTCCACTGTGGCTACCACCACCGTCGCCTTCCACCGCTACTACTTCCAACGCCTTCCACCACCATCATTGCCACCACTGCCACCATTACCACCACCACTACTGCCTTCACCACCATGCGACCTTCCACCACCACTGCCACCTTCCACCACTTCCACCACCATCATTGCCGCCACCGTACTTGCCTTACACCCCCATCACACCGCCTCCACCTCCACTGCTACCGCAACCAAACTTCCACCACTGACTTCCATCACCACCGCCACCTCCACCTCTACCGCCACCACCACCAACTTCCTTCACCATCGCTGCCACCACCTCCACCGACTTCCATATCACCACCACCGCCGCAGTCGCCGCCATTGCCGCCACCACCGCCACCAGGGAATAGAAAAATTAATGTTGACCCTCCAAAATTTTCATTTGTAGTTACCTATCTATGGTAATTGAAGTTGGTTTGCTACGGATTTACTTGTAATCCTTTCAAAGTCTTTAATATTGCTTTTAAATTTTCAAATCTAATAATAAAAAAAGGTGTTGCAATTCTTTGCTGCAACAAAGAATGGTGGACAATTGACAACTTCATTTATCTCTTTTTATTTTTCTTGTATTATTTATAGAGATGCTCTAAAAAAATGTACATTAAAAATGCACTAAAAAAAATTTGTTACAATTATTTTCTTTTATTTAAAATTTAATTTTATATTACTACTTCGCCCCTAATCGAAAGTTTCTGGCTCCACCCCTGACCGTCATCGCCATCAACTTCTACCACTTTCCGCCACCACTGCTACCGCCACCTCCACCTCTACCGCGACCAACTTCTATCACCACCACTGCCGCCACCACCACTGACTTTCATCACCATTACCACCTTCCACTGCCGCCGCCGCCACCTTCACCTCTACCACTGCCGCCGCCACCTTCACCTCTACCACTACCGCCACCAACTTCCATCACCACCACCACCTTCCACCAACGCTGCTGCCACCTCCACCTCCATCGCTACAGACATCCGCCACCGCCACATCCATTGCCGTCTTCCACCATCGCCACACCCATTGCGGTATTCTACCACCACCACCACCACCACCACCACCACCACCACCACCGTCACCTCCATTACCTTCCACCACCACTGTCACCTCCATTACCTTCCACCACCACCTACATCACTGTCGTCTTCCACCACCACCACACCATTGCCACCGTTACTGCCTTCCACCATCATCACCTACACCATTGATGCCTTCCACCATTACCACCACCGCCACCACCGCTACCACTACTTTTTACCAACACCCTGCTGCCTTTCGCCACCACCACCTTCCAACACCACCACTTAGACCAGTAATGCTTTCTACCTACACCACCATCAACCATCGCCACCATTTCTTTTAAAAAAAAAATTATGGAAGAATGCTATTTTGTCAATTAAAATTATTTGTCACTAACAAGGATATTTTGGAGAATTCAATTTGAAACTCATTATTTTCTAAATTTTACATTAGTCAATTCTTATAGATTTCATATTTGCAATCAAACAATAAAATGAGAACGACCATTCCATTCCATTCCTGATAGCAGAAATGTAAACTGCTTTCCTGTTTTGTTTTTGGGTTAAAAGAATGTTATCTCAACCATAACAAACTCATTGGTTAATTAGCAATACAAATTATATAATATTCTACTCTCATGTTGTGGGTTTCTTGGGTGGCCAAACATCAAAAAATAAAATAAAATAAATAATAATAATAAGAAGAAAAACACAATAACAATAAAAATAAAATTGAAGCATTTGAAGAAACTTCAACAGTAAAATTTAACTCATCTCTGGACTCGAACATCTAATCATGACTTTTTTTTTTTTTTTTTTGAAGATTTAATAGGTTCATTTTTATTATTTTATTACATTTTTTATTTTATTTAAAAAGGATAATATTTAAAACTCTGGGTGCGAGCCTAGGCGGAGTGGCCGTTGGCTAATAGCAAATATATATATATATATATATATATATATATGTTGACATCAAAGATTTCATATAAGGACAATCTAGTTGTTTTGATGATTACAAACCATTAATGGTGTTTAAGGACTAATGTTTTCAAAAAATGACCTCAATTAAGCAATAAAGATCATTCTAAGTATTCCATTATTCAAGATCACATCAAGGAAAGTAATGGATACAAAGAAGACTTGAAGTTGCAGGGAACAAAATGCGTAGTCCATCCAAAGATAGCTTGTACAATAATGAACAAACAAGCAACTCAAAGAAAGGAAGAAAGCAAGAATACCTCAAAGCATATACGATTATGGACAAAGCATGAAAAAATGGGTAGATTGGATGGTGAGTGTTTAGGATTTAATGTCAAAGTATTTATGAATCCATTTGAAGTTAATTTCTATAGGATCATGCATATCATCATTATCATTCACGAGTTCCTATATCCATTAGTAATAGACTGAATTTCATCATATATATTTGACATATGAAGTCATTGCAAAAGCATGAGTTAGTTCAAACTTGCATAAGTTTTGAAAGAACTCAACACTTGAGCTAGAAATGCTAGGACCATGTATATTAATCATATGATCTATTTTCGTCTCTAGAAAGTATAGTCTAAGGCTTAAAACTTAATTACTCATTTATAAAGCCTTTATTACTATGACTTGGTAACGGACTTTAGGACCCTTATATGTGCCTCATAACAAACTGAGTTTTTGGCTCTTGGGTAACAATATATATAGTCCTAATTGGTACTCACACACCCCACCCCTTCTAAGAAATTATTTGTAATTAACAGGAATCCATCATAAGACATGATATTTCATAAGATACTAGGGCTCAAATCTTTCCCAACTAGGCAACCCTTTGGGGTTGATAGTACCAAATATTCAAATGAGAACTTTGAAGGGTGAAGAGAGGAAATGTTCCATGTGAACGATTATTATTCAAATATTCGCAGGACTACTTTCACATGATTTATGAATTGGCAAATGACGCTAGTCTGAAGTGTGTAAAAAATCAGAACCATTAAAATGATTTTCAATAACATGAGCTACATTGGAAAAGCTGAATGATTTAGCATAAACGTATCCATAATTCTACGATTCTTTCTACCTTAAAGTAATAACACAACAAACCATAAAATGTTCTCTTTTTCTAAATTCTCCCCCTCCCCCTTTTTTTTCATACAATTTTCCTTTTCTTTTTGTTTCACAATCTTCTGTGAATCCTTACGAAGTTTGTTGTATTCATTGCAATTGCAGTTGAGCACACATATATTCCTGCCAAGCATAAGGTGGTTGAAACCAAAAGAAGGGCCTTCCACTGCCTTCCAGACACTAGAATTGCCAATGCAGCGGATACAAGAGTGACAGCAGAAAGGGCTGTTTTCCATGCTTGAAAAGCTTTAACAACAGTTCTGCATCCCTTGCAATGGATTACATGCCTGAAATATCTGTTGGCAAGATTTGGTGCATGCATTGTTCCGATTCCTCCCTTGGCCGGCGAAGAAGCTGAAATGTTGGCCACTAAACCAGCCGGTGCATGTTCTAAAACAGCAGCCTCTTTAGGCAGTGAAATGGTGCTGTGCCCGAAATGATAGGGCATCCCATGCCCGACTTTGTCCATCCACTTCCTGTATTCGGCTACCCAAGTATCCGAGGACCTTATATTAAGGTACAACTCCTTTAAGGGAACTTTTTCTTTCAATAAAACTTCGTTTTGGGATGAGAGAAAACCCATATCTTGCTCAAAAACCTTACTTGCATTCTGATGGAAGTACCATTTTGGAAACACTTTCGCTAAGGGGGATCTTTTTGTACCTCCAAACCTCACTATAAGCATGGATTTTCCTTGTCCGGATGGTCTACAAAGGAAGAGGCCTGTAAAGTAGTCTTTCTTCCCATTCTTGTCAACAAGTTCACGGTTATTCTGTAGAACACATGGTGCTTCAAATCGTAAGAAGTTTGGCATGGATTGATCTTTTTCTCTGCCCCACCAACCAGCAAATCCCCGGTCTGTCCTTTCAGTGACTTTAAATAATAGTGGTTGGGCATCTTCCCTTTTTGCAGTCCAATCGGTTCTATCATGCGAGATGGGGATGTGCGCTGGGTCCATAAGATTCTCAAGAAGAATTGAGTGGTCATAAGGAAGTTCATGGGTTGTAGAAACATCTTGGAACCCTGGCCTGGCAAAGTTTTCAAACCAAGGCAGTTTGTTTGGATTTGGGGGGGTCTTGTGCGACATCCATACCCATACAACTCCTTGGGAGTCTCTCACTTCATATGTTTTAACACAAGCTGACCGAGGAATTTTAGCATCCGATGGCAACTGCGGAGAATATAATTGGGAAAGAAATTAATCAATATCATCCTTACTGAAAATATGAATACGTCAACAATTGCAAAAAGAAAAGAATCACAAGAACAAGGTGGTTGAAGACGAACCTGGGGTATCCTTACACACTTTCCCTCACCTTCAAATTGCCAACCATGGTACAGGCATTCCAGCCTTCCATCCACCAACTGGCCTTCAGAGAGTTTTGCTAACCTAAATGGTAAGGGGGTTGAAAATTTCAAAAGCTGCTCCATTTATGTGAACACTACAGCCACACTATCCAATAGTTCATATGCTTGAATTCATAGTCATATAGTTATCTCAGCAGAGAAGTGGTTTCCAGACCATATTGTTTAAGTTGTCTTAAAATTGAATATATGAAGTCTTTAGCATGAAAATTTTCAAGGTTCTTGCAGTTTGAGCAAAATTTTCTGAGTTCAAATCACAGTAGATGGAATAGTTACGAAAAAAATTCATTCCAATTATATTTATGTGCAAATTGTTTATTAATGTGCCAGTTCAAAACTCCAAATGTTGATGAATATGATAATTTAATTGTTTACATAACAAAGTACCCTCCTGACATTCATGGGGAAAAAATTACCCCCACCTACTGTGTTAGGGTTACTATAAACATATATTACAGGAGAAAATTAAGTTTCCTTATGGTAATATAGCATAGCATAAATTGGAGTTTACAAACCAACAACTATCCAATGTGACACCGCTACCTTAATCATGACACTTTCGGTGGTTATAAAAAACAAAGGAACACAAAGAACTCACTATTTAACCATTAGTTCATATAACCATTAGCATACAAACCAATCATTTGTAATTTAACGTACATAACCATTATGTAACAGTCATTCAAATAACTCGACTTACATAGTTCATTAGTTCATATGCAAACCAATGGCTATATTTTACACAACCTTTATATTACCCCAAGCCAATTGTTTTGCACCACTGTATGACCATTAGTTTACAAACCAGTATATATACAGCATGGTTTACGTAATAATATAGCATAAATTGACTTGCATTTTCTAGAGAAGGAAAAGGAAAAAGAATGTGTGAAATGGGATTACAAAACCAATTGTTTTATAGCATAAAGTTCTGCAAGATTTATTGGCATTCTTTGTTTTATTTATCATCGAGATTAATTTAAAGTCTTAAATTAAGTGAATTGAGTAATCATAATACATTGGAAAATTTCAAGGTTTATGAACAGATTCAAGGTGAGAGGCTAAAGCAAATATCAGACTTTTTACTCCAATGAATAGTATGTGCTGTCCGAACAATGTCAGGCTGCATCCTCACATTTTTCCCCCCTAAATGAAGTTGTAGATTTTATACGAAAAAGAAAATAATGTACAAGAGCATGAATCAAGGGCATACCTTGCTGTACATTCAAAGAGAACTAAAAAAGATAGGAGCAGAACCTACCAACAAACAAACAAAAGAAAGGAACATGAAAATGAATCTCAAATGCTATAATCCAGAGAACACTAGGCTTCAGGTATAAGGAAACCCCTGCAAAATCTAACACCTCCCATAAAATGATTATTGCACACCAGACTTCAATGTCAGACTTCATCCTTGCAATTTAGTTTTGTTTGCTTGAAAGGCAAGAAACTAAGAGAAGCAAAAAAAAATCTGTCTTTCCCATGAACCGCTTCTAATTGACATTCACTCACCCTAAACTAACAGACAGGCTGGTTTTGTGGTGAAAGGTGCAACTTACTGAGGACACCTCTGATTGATTAGTCCTTGAATTTAACTGATCTTGATATAATCTAATGAAGCTTCTGTATGGTGAGTTGTCAGCAAAAGTTTCAAGTGTGGTCTCCCATCATTCTTCATCTCCTACTTTTGAACTACAGTCCTTTATTGACCATTACTACCTCTGTCTCTCTTTTTGAAAATGAAGCCACTTCATAAATTTTATTAATTTAGTATACAAGACAAAACTGAGTTGATATGCAAGCTTATGAAAATTTAATATTTCCTCTGAAGACCTAAAAAATTATAGTAAGTCATAGTGGTTTTTTTATTATCTGCAATTTAAGATGGAGATTTGTTGGAATTTGTGTCTCGTCTCAAATTCCTATTCTAATTATATTTCTATTTTAGAGTTGTATTACATTTGGTAATTTCTTGTTTGACAAGTTTTGACCTCTAAGAAATTGTAATCTTTGTCTAACAAGGAATTGGGTTTCGAACTCTATAAATAGGTACATATGTTGTGGGTTGAGAATTATGAGATTTAGAAAAATGTAGTCTCATGAGGGAGTTGATGGGTAGAGGTAGTATGCGGGTTGGTAGAGTAGGAAAATACCGGTGACGGGTGGATTGGTGGTATTGGTACTAATATCTCTATGAATCATATGGAATCTATTCTCATCCATGGACGTAGGATGGTTTTGGTTAAACCATGTATATCTTGTGTTTGTGTGTGATTGCTTTGTTGGCTTTTATTGGATCCTCATTGTTCGCGTGCTTCCGCTGCCCAACAAATTGGTATCCAAGCCAAAGGTGAAGAAGATTCAGAAAACACAATAAGTCTCAACATATGATGTAAAGGGCTTCAGTTGTAGGTGGAGTCAATCGACTTGGTTACATAGCATGGAGTTCGAGTAGTCAAGGTGGAGCCTTGGAAGTTTGACTAATCGAGCAGCGTAGAGTGTGGACAATCGGAATTTTGCAGGAGGATCATCAATATTGAAGCTACAAAAGAATTGTCCTCATCAATGCTGTGGAAGCGATTTGCTGGATGGAATTTGAGCCAAGGTAGAGATTGTTGGAATTTGAGACACAAATTCCTATTCTAATTATGTTTCTATTTTAGAATTGTATTCTGTTTCATAATTTCTTGTTTGACAAGTCTTGGCCTCTAAGAAATTGTAATTCCTGTCTAATAAAGAATTGGGTTTGAAACTCTATAAATAGGTACTTATGAGATTGAGAGAGATGTAGTCTAATGAGAGAGTTGATGGGTAGAGGTAGTATGAGTGAGGAAATAGACTCGTGGATTGGTGGTGTACTAATATCTCTACGAATCATAGTGGAATCTCTTCTCATCCATGGACGTAGGCCGGTTTTGGCCGAACCATTTATATCTTGTGTTTGTGTGTGATTGCTTTGTTGGCTTTTATCGGATCCTCATTGTTCGCGTGTTTCCGCTGCCCCAACAAGATGAATATTAGCAACTGAGTAGGACAGCAATGTAAGGGGAGGAGTTTGTTTGTTTGTTTTTTTATTTATTTTCTTAAACAGTGTCTCACTTCTAGTAATAGTTGTTGGCTTATTCATTATTTTATTATTGTGAAGCCATAAAAGATATAGAGAACCACAGCACAGAAAACCCCCTTCCCCAGTTCCCTCCCCTCTCCCCCAACTAGCGCTGCCAAACAATGCTTTTAGAATTTATAATCAATTTCAAGTTTCCAAATTAAATTATGCCATTAACTTTAAACAAATAATATGAGTACTTCAGATACAATTATTTGTAGTCAGACAATTCCAGTTCTAAATAAACTATATTTCACAAGCTAGGGCACAAGCAGACAGAGCCTAAATTAATTGAATTGAAGCTACTGTGCTTTAGGATTCACAATTAATTAAAACCAATTCTATATTTTCTAGATGGTATGACAGTCAAAACAAAATATGCATCCAATCGGAAGCTAGCCATACACAAAATTCAATTTGGATTTTATATTAAAAAAAAAAAAAAAAAAAAAAAACTCTTACTCAACAATGAAAAAAACACTAATAATTAAAACCAATTAAGATCATCTATGTATGTATGTATCTGGACTCGCTGTGTTACCTATGGGGACAACGATCTTCATAGCAGCGAAACTGGCCGTTGCCGTCACGATACAATACAAGCTGCTTGTGAAAGACAGTGAGGCCCAAAGGAGCATCTTCAGGGACATTGTTGGTGAGATAGAGTGGATACCATTCTTCAGTCCAATCATAGTCCGCCACAACCTTATCTTCACCCCTCACCTCTTCTTCTTCACTAGATGGACCCACAAGAACACTACTACCTTCATCTTCGTCAACTGACAACCCACCACCAATATTCTCTGCAACAGCATGACAATTTTTCATCAATTGTTTCTTTACTTGATGATGATAAGTCCTAATAAAGGGTTGTTGTTGTTGTTGTAGAGACACAAGTAGTGTTCTATTCCTAATTGTTGCTAATGATGATGATGTTGTTGTTGTTGTTGTTTTTGGACTAGTGATGAGGTATGGATGTGAGAAATGGAGGAGGGTCTTAGTCTTAGAATTAGAGAGACAAGCATCAGAGAGAAATGGTTGTAATAATGCCATCTTCAAACTGATGACGGTGGAAATGGAAGTGGAAGGGGAAGGGGAAGGGGAGAGAAATTAATTCATCGGGAGAATAAATAAATTATTCAAGGCATGAGAGAGAGAGAGAGAGAGAGAGAGAGAGAGAGAGAGATTGCTTGTTGGCTTTGTGCACTTATTGTGGCCACAATATTTTGCTTACAAGGAAATATTAGTCAAAATTGCGGAAAAAAACCACATGGTGATGTATGGTTGAGGGGATGACAGAAAAACGATGCATGGAGATTATTTCTTTTACAATTATTATTTTAAAAGAGAGCGTTCTAAGAATATTTACTCCAGTTCTTTCGAATTTTGACTATTTAAAAATATCACTTTAATTTTATTAAGAATCACGTAAATAACTTTTGGTTTTTTAATATATATATTTTTTGACTTTTTCCTTGCCGCTATATTTTTTTTTCTTCTTATACAATGAGCACTCACAAGTAGTGTTCTATTCTTAATTGTTGTTGATGTTGTTTTTGGAATAGTGATGATGTATGCATGTGAGAAATGGAGGAGGGTCTTTGTCTTATAATTAGAGAGGCAAGCATCAGAGAGAAATGGTTGTAATAAGGCCATCTTCAAACTGTTGATGGTGGAAGGGGAAGGGAAGGGGGAGAGAGATTAATTCGAGAGAATAAATAAAGGGGAAATTACATAAAGGACCCTTGAGATTTTTATCTTGTACACTAATATTGAAATAGGCACTATATATCAGGAAGGTCCAAGTTCACTAGTTAACCTTAGAAGATATAAATAAATTTACCCACATGGTGTACAAAACGGCTCCTTTAAAAAAAGAATATGAAAGGAAGTTTGTAAGTGTAAGTTACGTGTTTGCCCCTCCTCTTTATGTCTTTCTTCTCTTATTTTTATATGCATCTATACACACACAAGAACACAATCATACACATATATACATATATTTCTCTTTCTTTCCTCTCTTATTGACAAATTCATGGAGTCCAAACGAATCTTTCCAAAAAAATGTATTTACTGAGGATAAATGACAAAATCATGAAAATCTACTCTACATGGTATTTTGAATCCCAAACTGCCCATTGAAAATTAACTTCTTCTTCCCCAGCAATCCCAGAACAATTCCGGCCAAAAATCATGAAAAAAAAAAAAAAACTTACCTCATCTTCTTCACAGACGTTGTCGGAATGATGTTGACATAGAGAGATTGGTTATATATATATATATATATATATGTATGTCTTTGTAGGACTTAGTGGCAGATCAAGAGTGGAAGAGGAGGTCTGAGAGAGAGAGTCATCAGTGACGGATCAAGAGGAGGAACAACCGAAGTCGAAACATTAATGGGTCTCGTTGTCGGCGGTTGGTGGTCGGTGGTATGGAGAAACAGAGAGAACTCTGGCGATTTAGTAATAAAGATCCGGTGAATCGGTGATGAAACGGAGAGAACTCTGTTTCTCTAGCGACTGAAACAGTAAAACCGCAGAGAAACAGAGATCCAAATACGGTGAATCGGTGATGACAGTGGTGAAACAGAACTTTACCACTAACTCATCAGGGCTTGCATCCTATTCATGTGGCACATCCTTAATGAACCTTTTGCCTTTATTCGTGAAGGGTACTTTTGTCTTGGTGAAGGCGTAATTTAGTTAACATGAATGGACAATTTGGTCTTCTGAAAACAAAAAGGTTAGTTTTGTCCAATTTTTTTTTACCCAAACTGATTTTACGCAGAACTCACAAATGGAGATCATTGTGTAAGGTCAATAAAACAATAGGGGTAATTGACCAATATATCCTATCACCTTCTATTCACATGCACTAGATGAAAACTTGAGGGGTGCTTTGTATAATTTGCCCATAAAAAAATTATTCAAGGCACGAGAGAGAAAGTGATTGCTTGTTGGCTTTGTGCAATTATTGGGCCACAATATTTTGCTAACAAGGAAATTTTAGTCAAAATTGCTAAAAAAAACCACAAAGTGATGTATGGTTGAGGGGATGACAGAAAAACGATGCACGGAGAATATTTATTTTACAATTATTATTTTAAAAGAGGAATGCTAAACCCGATCGCTCTTTTAAGAGAATCCACACCAGCCTCTTTGGATTTTTGTAACGACCCGAACCCGTGGGTCTAAACCGTTAACTGGGTCCTTACCTGAACCCGAGGTCAACTAAGTCATACCTTCCATTTCCTGTGTCCATAACTGTCAGACAAGTCAATCCATTATCCAAAATGCTCTAAGACACAACCTTACAAAGAGGGTCAAATGTGCAAGTCAGTGAGGAAGGGTCGGTCGGTCTGACAGGCATAATCGTTCGGCTGACCTACCTGGTCGGTCGATCTGACAGGCATGGTCAGTCATTCTGACCTGTATGGTTGGTCGTTCTGAAAGTGGGGTTCAGCTGGCCGAAACAAGGCCTCTCACCATGGAACTCTCTAGAATGATCTCCAACTGTGCTCGTTATGAACCAAACCTATGCTGGATCTATTATGTGATCAAATTCTAAATTCATGGCAATAGAACATGACATAATACAGTTGAAAGGTATTTATAATTGGTCGGAATATAACTTCATAACCCATTCATCATGAAATAATTACATAGTCTCATTTTACTTCAAAATATGGCCTTAAGGCCTTACATGAATCCAAATACTTGAGAAGTTTCAATAAATACATGTTCCTTTACATTATAAACATTTTCATCGAAATATCAATTTCTAAAGAATTAAATACAACAATGAAGCCTCCATGACCAAAATTTACATAGCTTTAATATAAATAAAATGAAACGAATTTCTAACTACATCAATGTCCATGGATGCACATCATTTACTAGCTCGTCTCCAAATTCCTGAAAAGTGTTAATGATAATAGGGTGAGCTCAACAGCTCAATAGAAAAAGCCTAAAGTACATTCTTAAAAATCTCGTGAGCCAGAACCAAAGAAGAGGAGATCATGAAAAGAGATCATGGGAATACAAGCCATAACATCGTACATGAATTTCACAAATTCGCAAACCATTTCATCACGCATGAAATGCAAATACCCCCTTCTTCCTTTCTAACCCAAACCTCACCAAAACCTTCACAACCATTAACTCATTTACGCCACATCCTATATTCCATCCAACTTTCCCACATCATATTTTCTATTTCTCAAACCCATCCCCCATGACAAGTATATGAAAAATCATACAATTACTTATCAAAATATCACTCACAAAATGTATATCAAAATCATCACATTATG
Organism: Cornus florida; assembly: GCF_030987335.1. Taxonomy (NCBI): domain Eukaryota; kingdom Viridiplantae; phylum Streptophyta; class Magnoliopsida; order Cornales; family Cornaceae; genus Cornus; species Cornus florida. The sequence continues at coordinate 106,917,105 of NW_026775574.1, forward strand.
ATATCTAAAACATGAAATTAACCACAAAATTCATGCTTTAACATCTCATCATGTAACAATGTCATGCTTTACACAATTAGCATATATCATCATATTTACATGTAAAGAACACATAGGAAACTTACTAAAACCATAGGAATTCGTAGTTTAGACTTCCCCTACCTCAAGATAGCAACCCAAGCTCCAAGCTCCAAACTCAAATCCCACCAAAAGCTTGCAATATCGGTACCAAAACGTAACCCTTGTAATGATCTATAATTTGCCAACTCCGGCTTAAACCAAATATTCTTCTAGCATGAAGAAATTCTATAGAGAAGGAAGAGAGTAATATAGAAAGAGAAAGAAAATAGAGAGAGAGATCATGTTTGTCGAAAAATGAAGGGGCAGAAAAGAATGGGTCAAAATGAAGCTACCCTCTTGGATTCTAGAATTCTCTAGGTTGGTCCATGAAGTCAAAATGACAAAAATGCCCCTTAAACTTTTTTATAACTTTAACCATGCCCTAAAATATCACCTTCCATTTAATACCACTAATACAACATACATACATGAATATAAACACGCACACACATACACATGTGAAATGCCGATGACACCCCTCCCTTAAGATGAGAAAACCGAGAGAAGTCCCGACTTCTGAAAAATTCTAAAAATGAAATCGTCATTTCTACTTGACTTAAAATGATTAAAAATACACTTCTAAAACCCTCGGCTCAAAAAATGACAAAAATGCCCATCGGGGCCCACATGGCACGCAAAATGAGGTAAGGATTAAAATAATCTAGAAAAATCAAATAAATTCCAGAAAATAAAAAATAGGAAAAATCGGTAACATTTTAATCTTCCCAACTTTAAAAGATTTCGTCCCTGAAATCAACCCACCTTATAAGAGAAAGACGAAATGATACAAAAATGGAGTACGTCTCCGAGTACCCTACGCAACACGTCATACCTCAAAATCTCAACACGAAAAATTCCACGTTCCATGTTACTCGCAACACTACTGAACAGTGACCACAGTCACATGTGACCTTTTTCCCATGACAACCAACTGAACGAAAAAAAAAACATCGCAGTGCCAAACAAAACTCTCTACCGCCACATGCATGCACATGAGGCACAAGCCCCCAACCAACTCCGTGACTCCACTGAGTCCTGACCACTGAGAACCATTAGAATTGCCATCTTTCTAACTATAACATACCACTAGTCGATACTAAATCCACAAATGACGACTTCAGTCAACCCACACGACAACACGTATCACAAAAAGAATCCTTCAATCCAAGTCACCACGACACTCAACCATCTACTTCCGCACGTGAGATCAAGGGAAACACTTAACCCTGGTCAAAATCAACCCAATTAATAAAATTGCACTAACGCTATCCACACGAGACATTCCACCAGAAAGCTGTTGGATTCCATATACAGTAGGTCCAACCAGCAGCGCCTCACACAATCCGTGCAAAACGTCTTAAGGCCCACAAAACAGTGGTCACAAAATCGCTCAACGAGCCAACACGCGAGCTCAACCTGCGATCCCAACGAAACTCTTAAAACCATCTCTGACAACTACTGCCTTCAATAACTGCATCATAGCTGAACACCCACAATTGAAATCAAGAGAACCATCCGACCTATCAAATGTACCATCAGGTACTCGGGAAAACAACCCATCAACATAGGTCAAGGATCAACTGATCCAACAACTGAAACTCCTTAGACACTTAGTCCCATACCGAGTACACCACCATCCACGATAAGTCATCTGAACACATACAAAGACTACCATCAATCCCAAGCGAGACTCATTCTAAAATGGGATTGTACTACTACACGTACGCAATGCATAACACCGTACTCCGACTGTCACTAAACATATTAAAATCGATGATCGTTTACCTTTGATTCGACATTATGTTGAGGAAAGATTGACTCAGAGAAATGGTTGGCCAGGCCATTCCCATCGTCCATCCGACCTCAACACCGACGTCGTTTTTGTCCTCAGGTCTAATCATTAAGCTTACACACACACATCAATCTCTATGTACTCTAGACACACGATCTAACCATCCTCAACACACGAGTCAAATCACAGCTACTAGGTGCCACTGCTAGTTCCAAGATCCTAAGAAAACATACAGATCGGTAAACAAGTCACGTCTCACATCGCATCGGTCATAACCTCTCAGAACAATTCCCACAAAACCAAGGACTTCAGCTCTGACCGTGGAGGTAAGTCGAACGATCCAGAACAAACCTTCACTCGGAATCCTAACAAAAGAGGGAACTCTAAAAAGTTCTTTCGCACGCTGACACACACAACTCTTATGTGGAGATACAAAACTCACAGATGACAAAGTCCTTGTCAAGACCAACACAAGAAGAAGGAAGATCAAGTCATTCTACCACAACAGAATAGAACACGCACTTATCGATACCTTGCATAAGCTATGTTAAGGAAGAGGAACTAAACGGAGATGAAACAACTTGTACATTTAACATCCATGTGCAAAAGAGAACAATGCCTCCTTCCCAAACACTAGGGCTAGACAACGATTCCTAAGACATCGTGTCTTATCCTGCCCAAAGAAGAACCCAATCAAGCGATAATCTACAGCTTCCATTCAGAGAAACAACTACGTAACGCCAACAACCATATTAAAACCTTTAGAGTAGCATGACTAAAAACCTTTTTATCACCGATCTATTAACAAAGCCAATGCATTGGAGCTTAATTGCTCATGAAACACACATCGTTATCCAATAAAACTATCTTTGAATTCACATATAGTCTTACAAATACGTCATTGCTTTAATATATAGTGGTCACAACCGGTACAACTTTACAACTTGAAACCATTACAAAACATCTTAATCTATATCTTGCCCCAAGAGCTCACACGCTAACCATCATCAACATCATCCAGTCCGGAACCACACTACGGGATATGTCCACCATCCTGGCACAGATGAACTCGACACTGCACAAAGTGCATAGGTACAAGCTCAAACTCACGAGTAGCCCCCGTTACCAGAACAACTGTGTGCAGGTGTAATACCCTGATATTTTAAATAATTTATTAATTGAAATTAAAGGAATTATTAATTAAAATTAATTATTTTTATTTTATTTTAAATGATTAATTTAATTTAATTTGAATTAATTGTATTTATTTTAATTTTTAATTGATTTGTTTTATTAAGTGTTTCGATTAATTTTTTTATTTTATTTATATTTCGTGAATTATTGATATGATAATTGTGGTGTGTGTACTTAATTATTGATTGAATTGTTGACATGTTGATTTTGATTGGTATTGTATGACTTAGTTGTAAATTCTTGTTTGTTTATGTACTTTATGTAATTAGTTATTTTAATTTAAATATTTATTTAATTATTTTATTTATTTAAATTAATTGGATTGGGCTTAAGGAAAGTTGGACCAAAAGATATGGTCTTGGGCTTGGATGAAGCCTTGTTGGGTTAATTAATAAAGGCCCATGTTTATTTGATTATTTAAATGGTCATTTTTGTATAATTATAAATATATATATATTTAATTATATATAAATATAATTAATTAATACGTGTTATGGAAGATACATACATATATATATATATATTTATTTATGGATATTTATAGGATATATGATTTAATTAACCAAAGGTTAATTATGGAAGATATATATATATACACACATGTAATATAATATATGTTTATAAATATTATATTATTTAAAGATAATAATAATAATAATAATTATTTTTTAATTTGGTAATCTTACTACGAATAGGATTAGGGTAATTAATGTGTATAAATGTACACATAAGGTTTTATTATTAAAAGTTTACACGTTAGAAAATAAGAGAGACAGAGAGGAAGAAGAAAGACTGACAAGGAGGAGGCTGGATCTGAGAATGAGGAAGCCGGAGTTGGAAGAGATAATCAATGATTAAAGCGTCGATTTCGGTTCGAAATCTTTAGACAAGTTTTTTTCTAACTCTCCTCTTAGAACCTATACGTTTATCACCTTGAATATCAGAATTTTAGACTAAATTTATTAATTAAATCATGGTTAGATCGGAATAATTAAATACATAAATTATTATATTTGATTTGTGGATTATTTGATTTTAATTGATATACTATGTGTTGTTTATATATTTTAAAATTAATCTATAGGTGGATCTATGATCCAAGTGGGTTTATTAGGGTTTTTTATTTTTATTTTCTGGAATGTTTCTGTAATTTTCTGGAATTTTTATGATATTTTTAGGTATTTATTAGAATTTATTTTCCAATTATTTGTTTGGTAAATTATATATATATATATATATATATATATATATATATATATGTATTCTGTATTTATATATACTGGGAGGATGTTTTTCGGCGCATCAGAAGTGGCTTCTGATTCAGTGTAGCGCGGCATAGCATAGGTTGGTGTGCGTGTGAATCAAAGTCATTAACAACAATAGATTGATTCAATGTGGTGCGGCGCATAGCATTTTGGTGCGCCTCAGGTCAGAGACCATTGGATTAGGTTTGATCAACGGAAGGGATCTAGTGTGGCGTGGATCACAGGGATATGGTGCGCGCAAGAATTGAATGGCTGAGATGCATTGATAGGGAGCGGTTGATCCGGTGCAGGTGAGCTCATGCAGCAGAGAGAAGGGTAGCCAACCAGAGTGCGCCACATCAGTAAGAAGGAGAAGTTAGCGCGTGGCAGCGCGTGAAGCCACCTGCCAGTATAGGGAAGCGCGTGGAAGTGCGTGCAGATAAATTGGGTGCGTGTGGAGGCGCGTGAAGGTGCGTGGGGAAGCATGCAGGGTCCTAGAAAGTTCCTGTACAGTCCGGTGAAGTCCCAAAATCAATTTTAAGCTTGTTAGGGTTGAAATTAACCATTAGATGGTGTGTTCTTGGTTGGGAAAGCCTTAGAGTGTTACTAAGATATTTAGTAACGTTTAATTGGCGTAAATATAATTAATTGAATATTTTTGCCATGGAAGGAGGTGTGTATATATATATGTATATATATGATTTTAAATAATCAAATATTATTAAAGAAGATGTTATACACATACATATTAAATAATATATGTGTATATGTATATATTAGGTAAGATGATTAGTATTACCATTCTTATTTTGGTGTATCTTGACAGGCTCGTTATTAAATTAACGATATGCGTATAATATGTATGAGATGGCTATGTATGAATTAGCTTGTTGTTAAGTTGAAAGTTAGTACATGGTTGAATTGTAGGCATAGATGAGTTGCCATAGGCGTAAATCTATTGCCTAAGTATTTGTATAAATAAAATACATACATAGGATGCATGGATAAGTTGCTAGGTTAAATGTATGAATAATTATACTTAAGGAGGCATGGTTGAGTTGCCAATATATAAATAAATATATTATAATGGCATGATTGATTTGTCAATGCATAATTAAATTACTATGTGTTTAGATGATTAAAATTTCATCTAAGGTTATTGTATGTATATGTTAAATTATAATAAGAATAATCTAGTACTAACATGTTAGTGTATTATTTTATATATATTAATAAAATAATATTGGTGGAGACATGGATGATTTGTCAAAGCTTAACTTTTGGATATGTAATTTAAACAATCAAAAGTATTACTGATTTTTGGATTTATTGAATTATTCCCTTAATTGTAATTTGTTGCTTAAATAATTAAGGATGGAATTAAGGTGAGTGGAGTTTACTTTATAAAAAAAAACTTATAAATGGGGGATTGATCTAGGTATGATTAATAATTAATTATTGGTGAATGGTTTTGACAATTTAATGATCCTATTAACAGATAGGATTATTGTACAATGTGTGTGTGTGTGTGTGTATATATATATATATATATATATATATATATATATATATATTTATAGCATCGCATATTAAATTTAAAACTTTGTTATGTTTGGTTTTGATCAGAGATGATCTACTTATTGGTTTTCAGAGGTCTGGTAGAGAGAACTTGCTTGCAGGGTTTAACCCACGATTTATTTTTTAGGTTATTAGAAGTTCCAGTCTCGAAGTTGAGGATCCGCAGCTAGAAGACTGTCATTCATCTATTCAGCTTGTGTACTTTTAAGTAGTATTGGATTATTGAATAATGTTTTAAGGGGTCCTTGAGTTACGGGATTCTCGAGTTGTAATTGTTAGAGAATTATTAATTAATGAAATATTTATTTATTAGTTTTCTTCAACGGTTTATTTATTCTTTATTATTCATCTTTGTATTCTGTGCTTGTTTAAATACTTTAATTGTTTTGATATTCCCTGATTTTGTGCTCGGACTTGATCAACCCGTATTCCGAAATTAGGGGGTATCACAGCAGGTATCTCCTGTCACACCCAAGCTCGCAGGTATCCCCCGCTACAGAACTCGTAGGTATCCCCCGTTACATAGTCACAGGTAGCCCCCGTTACTGCACTAGACTCACAGGTATCCTTCATTATGACACGACACGACACGACTAACAGGTAGCCCCCGTTACAACACGACACGACACACTGACAACAATATGACAAAACGCACATATGATAATGCGACATGACTCCCAAATAACTATGCAACATGACTCACGAACAACCATGAAACATGACTCACAGGTGTCCTCCGTTACAACACGACATGACTCACAGGTAGCCTCCATTACAACACGACACGACTCACAGATAGCCCCCGTTATAACACGACACGACTCACAGGTATCCCCCGTTATAACACAAGCCGGCTCACAGGTGTCCCCCGTTACAACTGACATGACTCATAGGTATCCCCCGTTACAACACAAGTCGGCTCACAGGTGTCCCTTGTTACAACCGACACGACTCACAGGTATCTCCCGTTATAACACAAATTGGCTCACATGTGTCCCTTGTTACAACCGACACGACTTACAGGTATCCCCCGTTATAACACAGTCACAGGTAACTCCCGTTACAAAACTCACAGGTAGCCCCCGTTACATCCAGAACAACTGTGCACAGGCAACTGCCTAGTCTCATAGGTATCCCCCGTTACATAAGAATCAATCGCAGTAATGTCTCATTTCCTCTGTGGACAATCCCTCTTCATGTGGCCCGGTTGACCACACCGAAAACAAACTCCGGAACTAGGTCTATCAAGAGGACACTTCCCCTTGCGGTGTCCTGGCTGTCTACAGTGATAACACACCACACTCGTCCTAGAAGACCCTGAAAAACACTAATAATAGGAGTAGCACCTGCCGTTCGCTACTTCTGAGAAAACAACGAAACACCTCTGTACCTCTTTCTATCCTGGCTTACGGAAAAAGTACCCATACTTGTACCTCGTCCTTGAGAACCCAGAATACCATTCCTTTCTTACCAATCTTTGGCTTCTGCTTCTACCATCAGTGCTCTTGTAACTGCTTCCGAATAATTCTTTAATCTCAAAAGTGTCACCCCCGGCCTAATAGAACGATTTAGGCCGTACACAAATCTCCATGTTTTCTCTTCTTCATTCCCTAATACATTTGTAGCGAAACGTGAAAGAGAAGTGAACTTATTCTCAGATTCTGTCACTGACATGTTACCTTGTTCAAGCCCGTCAAATTGCGTCCTCAATTCCCGTCTCTTGGTCTGCGGGAAATACTTATCAAAGAAAATATTCTTAAATATATCCAAACTCATACTGTCAATATCATGCGCACTAGTCATGGTCTTCCACCACGCTGTTGTATTGCCAATAAACTTATACGTAGCTAAAGTGATCTTCAACCGATCATCGGGCACTGCTATTGCCCTGAAATGCTTTTCAATTTCATTTAACCAATCGTCTATTACCAACGGGTCTGGACCTCCCTCAAATGTTACTTTCAAGAGTTTGTTAAATTGGAGCAGGTACCTTAAGGTTCCGTTCCATCCCTGTCTCCTGTAGCTGAATAGCCGGTTGCGGTACCACTTGAGGAGCTGTGGTACTCACTAAATTCTGAAAGGCTGAGGCTACAGCCTTTGCTAATGGAACATCGTCCTCCGATACTTGTGGATTATTATCCACTTCTCTAACTCGGCCTTGTCCCAGTGAAATCCTATCCGGTTGGGATGGCCCTTCACTTGCTCGTTCCCCAACTTCATTCGAATCCATCACTTCACGTAGTCTTTAAACACGGTTCTACAAAGACAACCAAACGATCAAAATAAGGATATATAAAGTAGCTCAATCCACGAGCTATGGTGCTCACACAAACCGTTCGATAAGAACTAAACTTTCAGAAACATAGAAGTGATCAAGCCCTTCACTTACGTGGGTCAAAACCTTTCGCAACTCAACATACAACACTGTTCCGAACACTCAAACCCGTCAACAACGAAACCAACAAGTCATGCATACATCCACTCCTTAGTGGATGAACGACCATAACATGAACCTAAGCATGCAACTACGTCCTAAAACAGGATCATAACTATCATGCTCAACTACTTGTAATAAGAACTTGTATACCATGCTTTTAAGAATATTAGACACTTAACAATTAAACACGTAGCCAACTAAGCATGCTTTCATCAATGGTAAACAGTTAACAATTAAGTATGCGTTTATATTCACTAAACGATAAACTTAATAAAAGTAAACACATTATCATTTAGCATGCTTTATTTCATTCATTAGTTCATGAATTATAAAAATCAAATTATATGCACGCACATAGCAATTAATCATGCTTTAAAACTAAACAGGCAATAGTCATACAAGTATGCAATACCATTAAACCCAACTCTGACTCAACCTGGGTCAAACTTACCCGTCGTCCTTAGGTTTTCGAACCTAATGCTTTGATACCAATTTTGTAACGACCCGAACCTGTGGGACCCGAGGTCAACTAAGTCATGCTATCCATTTCCTGTGTTCGTAACTGTCAGATGAGTCAATCCATTGTCCAAAATGCTCTAAGACACAACCTTACAAAGAGGGTCAAATATGCAAGTCAGTGAGGAAGGGTCGGTCGATCTGACAGGCATAATCGTTCAGCTGACCAACCTGGTCGGTTGGTCTGACAGGCATGGTCGGTCGTTCTGACTTGCAGGGTCGGTCATTCTGACCTGCATGGTCAGTCGTTTTGACAGTGGGGTTCAGCCGGCCGAAACAAGGCCTTTCACTATGGAACTCTCTAGAATGATCTCCAACTATGCTCGTTATGAACCAAACCTATGCTGGACCTGTTATGTGATCAAATTCCGAATTCACGGCAATAGAACATGATATAATATAGTTGAAAGGTATCTATAATTGGTCGAAATATAGCTTCATTACCCATTCATCATGAAATAATTACATAGTCTCATTTTACTTCAAAATATGGCCTTAAGGCCTTACTCCATACATGAATCCATATATTTGCGAAGTTTCAATAAATACACGTTCCTTTACATTATAAATATTTTCATTGAAATATCAATTTCTAAAGAATTAAATACAAGAATGAGGCCTTCATGACCAAAATTTACATAGCTTTAATATAAATAAAATGAAATGAATTTCTAACTACATCAATGTCCATGGATGCACATCATTGACCAGCTCGTCTCCGAATTCTTGAAAAGTGTTAATGATAATAGGGTGAGCTCAACAGCTCAGTAGAAAAAGCCTAAAGTACATTCCTAAAAATTCTGTGAGCCACAACTAAAGAAGAGGAGATCATGGGAATACAAGCCATAACATCATACATGAATTTCACAAATTTGCAAACCATTTAATCACGCATGAAATGCAAATGCCCCATTCTTCCTTTCTAACCCAAACCTCACCAAAACCTTCACAACCATCAACTCACTTACACAACATCCCACTTTCCTTCCAACTTTCCAACATCATATTTTCCATCTCTCAAACCCATCCCCCATGACAAGTATATGAAAAATCATAGAATTACTCATCAAAATATCACTCACAAAATGTATATCAAAATCATCACATTATGATATCTAAAACATGAAATTAACCACAAAATTCATGCTTTAACATCTCATCATGTAACAATGTCATGCTTTACATAATTAGTATATATCATCATATTTACATGTAAAGAACACATAAGAAACTCACTAAAACCATAGGAATTCGTAGTTTAGACTTCTCCTACCTCAAGATAGTAACCCAAACTCCAAGCTCCAAACTCAAATCCCACCAAAAGCTTGCAATACCGGTACCAAAACATAGCCCTTGCAATGATCTATAATTTGCCAACTTTGGCTTAAACCAAATCTTCTTCTAGTACGAAAAAATTCTAGAGAGAAGGAAGAAAGTAATATAGAGAGAGAAAGGAAATAGAGAGAGAGAGCATGTCTGCCAAAAAATGAAGGGAAAGAAAAGAATGGGTCAAAATGATGAAGCTACCTTCTTGGATTCTAGAATTCTATATGTTGGTCCATGAAGCTAAAATGACAAAAATGACCCTTAAACTTCTTTATAACTTCAACTATACCATAAAATATCACCTTCCATTTAATACCACTAATACAACATACATACATGAATATAAATACACACACACACATGTGAAATGCCGATGACGCCCCTCCCTTAAGATGAGAAAACCGGGAGAAATTCCCGAGTCTAGAAATCATCCCGATTTCTGAAAAATTCTAAAAATGAAACTGTCATTTCAACTTGATTTAAAATGATTAAAAATACACTTCTAAAATCCTCGGCTCAAAAAATGACCAAAATGCCTCTCGGGGCCAGCATGGCACGCAAAACAAGGCAAGGATTAAAATAATCCAGAAAAATTAAATAAATTCCAGAAAATAGAAAATAGGAAAAATCGGTAACATTACAATTTTAGCTATATAAAAATGTCACTTTAGCTTTTTCAAGAGTCACGACAGCAACTTTCGTTCTCCATAAACAAATTTTTTATATTTTTATTTATCTTTTTCATAACCGCTATATTTTTTTATCTTATATAATGAACACTCACTATATGAATTAAAAAATAGGATTAATATTATAACTTTAAACATTACATTATCCATTATATGGATTTAAAAATAAAAATACTAATATCATAGCTTTAAACAATACATTATTCATTATATGGATTAAAAAAGTTAGGATTAATATTACACAACTTTAAATGATACATCATCCATTATATGGATTAAAAGTTAGGATAGATGATATGCTTGCAACTTTCGAACTCAAATTTAGCGCCTGTTTGATTATGAAACACCTCTTTAGCTTTTGTCATCTACAAAAAAAAAAAAAAAAAAAAAAAAAAAAAAAAAAAAAAAAAAAAAAAAAAAGAAGAAGAATAAATTAAAAGCTGAATATTTAAATGTTTATGAGTTATATTTAAAACAATAAATAACTCACCATATCATCAGTGTTGAAGCCACTGGGGCGATTTATTTCGATGTTAGTCATGCACCCAGAAAATTTGCTGATTTGTTTTCGGATGGTGGAACACCAAAATGTTGTACATAATTTTCAAGGATTTGCTCCCATAACTTTTCTTACTTTGATTCGCCTCCGTATTCGCATTGGAGGAAATGGACATCCACGCCCACCATAAAGCCTTGTTTTCGGCTATGGATCAATTTCGATTTCGAATAATCGGTTGTTGTGTGAAAGGTTGGAAGTTACTTGATCGAGGATTCATGTAATCGGATTGACTTTGAAACTAATAGCTAAGATTGAGAAAATAAAGGATGAAATAACTTGAATGATAAAGAATAAAGATGGGTTAGATGTGATGAATGGTGGTAGGAGTTAGGATATTTATAGAAGAGAAGTGAATTTTTTATTTTTATCTTTTGAAAAAAGTAAAAAAAAAAAAAAAAGACAGAAGATTTTTTTAACCTTTTTTTTATAAAAAAATTATAGCCGTTAAGGCACTGATTCTGTTAGCCAAACAGTGCCTTAACGACCAAATGCACTATTTGCGGTAGAAATTTAAAATTAGCAAGAAAAAGTTTTTAAAAATCAATTTTTAAGGGAAAAAATAAAAAAAAAAAGGTTTTTTAATTTATTTTTCAGCCAAATCAATTTTTTTGGGGGACAAACAGTGCCTAAACAGTATATTTTATATTTAATGAATTTTATTTTATTTTTTAATTTTAAAAATGATCTCAAAATAACCTAATTTTTGGTTTTTTTTCAAAAAAATCATACTGCCAAACAGTGCCACTATTCCTGACTGTCGCAGCCTCGAATTTTTTTTTAAAAAAACTTTGCCCAAAATGACGGCGTTTTGGCAAAAGAAAAGACAAAAAAAAATTAAAAATCCCGATCGGGCTCAAGCTTGCACTTTTTCGCGAGTCAGCTCGCTAGTCGTTGTGGGCCCACTCTATTTCCGCTAGGCCGCTGCAGGTGCTCTATTTGGGCATTTTAAAGTTATTAGTTAATTATCTTTTACTTTACAAAACTATCCTGTAATCCTTTCTTTCCTCTTTATCATATGAGAGTGTATGCATGCATAAATATAAATTAATATTCTGTTATCTTCCCTTAACAATTTTACTGTATGAATCCATAATCCACTTTTCATAAGGGTCCATATAGAGTGTGTGTCTGTACACACACACACACACATATTAAAAAGACCTAGTGACCCTTTTTCTTTTTCTTTTTTCTTTTTTTTTTTTAACAATTGAAAAAAAAAAGAAGAAAAAAATAAATCCATTCACATAAAATTAGTTATTTATTATTATTATTATTATTGTTATTATTATTATTATTTTATATCTATATACAAGCACAAAATATGTGAATTGAGGGAGAGGAAAGACAAGGAAGGTCCATTATTTATTACTGTTGAAGTAACCTTAGATTTTTTATTTTAATTGTGTTCGCTCACAAATGTGATTCTGGAAGTGCGCGGGCATGCCAGAGTCTCGGAATACTCAAGAGAGATTGAACAAAAAATTATTTTTTTTATTTGATGAGGCAATTGTGGAAGGGAAGGAATAAAAAATTCCACACGGGGTTCTTTATGCCTTTAATGAAAAGAATTTTAACGTCTTAGATTGCAATGTAAAGTAAATGTGTGGAATGTAAAGGAAACGAAAGTGCAATACTGAAATGTAAGTGCTGAAAGACAAAGAAATTGAAAGAACTGGACTTGTATTGAACCCATGATCTACATGACTTCTTCCAGCTTTGGTGCGGTGACGCCATGTGTCCCATTTCTTCACCCATGTTCTGCTTACATGATCTTTACTTCTCGCTTTGAATCTAAAGATGCCATGTGTCATTTCTTTGATCCATGATCTACCACTTCTTGGCCCACTTCCCTATATTATAAGAACAAACTATTCACCTAGCAGTTCCGTCATTTGCCAGAGGGACTGATATGTGTCCTTTTTATGTGTTAGACAAGTGTCCCATTAATCCATTCAATAGACTATTATATCAACAACTAACTAACCTATAGTTCTGCTATTAGCCATGTGTCCACTATTTGTAACTTTTCTTAACTTCTTACCTTTGATTGCCAAGTGCGTCCATTATTTTTAACTTTCTGTTATAACAAACGCAATAAACTCAAATTGAACCAAAATTCACGACAGAAAAGAAAACACGTCATATAAAGAATACAAAGATTTATACATGATTCGACTATAGTTTACGTTCACGATTGAGATCCGCCGAAAATTTTTATCATGCCTACAAACAAAGATTAACAAATTTTTAACCTTTTACTCAGTCGTACCACAACCAAGCATGAAAGAATACATATCATCAACTAAAATTCTCATTCCAATTTCCATACCAAGCATGAAAGAATACATATCATCAACTAAAATTCTCATTCCAATTTCCATAGCAGGTAAGTATTTATCTTAATCAAATACTACTAAAGTGGGGTAAGAGATATTATCTCTCTATAATTCAAGTACTCTTTTTCGTCTAAACATTACCGCTTTTATATAACAATAGTAAACACGCATTAGAAACCTAAACCGCATAAGATTTGGAGATGAACAGTACACCACATAGATAAATTATGATTGTAAATAAAAATAAAAATATAAACAAATAAACAACCATCATATGTATATCATATGTATAACATATATATATCATCATACAACTCATGCAGATGTAGTAACTAATAATAATAAAACCAAGATATAAGCAATAGTGGCAACAATATAGAGTTGGGCATAAAAAAAAATTTGAATTTGATCTTGAATTACCATCTTATCTTGTAATTACTTTGATTGACGGACAAGCTTCTAATCTTTGCAATGTCATGTGACATATATATGCTTAATTACAAAACAACAGTTAAATTTCTAACTTTTCACATCTCATCAAAATTATGAACAGTTTGTGATGGAGAGACATGCAACTCAACTGAAATTGATAAAAACGTATAAAGGACGGAAAAAAAAAAAAAAAAAATGCCTCACTTTTAATAGTAGTATATAGATAATAGATATATAGAGAGGGATCAAGAAAATAATTGAAATAGAAGGCTGTTATATATATAAATGAGGGAAGGGCAGTTTGGGAACAACAAAGGGTAAATTTAGAATTAAAGAAATTTTTAGGTCACATGACTTGCACATGACCTCACTATTTCATGCCAAAAGCCCTTATTTGAACACTTTATATATGACAGGAGTGAAATTTGAACCATTTTTTTTTCTTTAATTTTTTTTTTGTGACTTTCTAAAACTGCCGTTTCAAGGCATTGTCGAATATATATATTTGGTTGGAGCTAGATCGATGCTTCTATTAATTATCAAGCATAGGCCCTGATTGATTTCTCATGGTTTTGTTACAGGAGTGAAATTTGAATCATTTTTTTTTTCTTTATTTTATTTTATTTTTTGTAACTTTTTTCAAAGTTTTTTATTTTATTTTTTATTTTGCATTTCACCCTTAAAATAAGTTAGGATGGAGTCGATGGACTTTCTAAAACTGCCGTTTCAAGGCATTGTCGAATATATATATTTGGTTGGAGATAGATCGATGCTTGTATTAATTATCAAGCATCCCCAGGCCCTGATTGATTTCTCATGGTTCTGTTACAAGCCGGTGATTCGAGTTCACCGGAGTTGATTACCGATCACAACGGTCCAGTTTTTAAATTTTAATTTTGCTGTAATAGGGGCAGGGGTCACCTATATTGATCAGTTGGTACGTTTGGCTAACTTACGGACTCCAAGTTCTTATGGCGGAGCTATTAGCCTCTGTTTTAGCAAATGCTGCTTTGTCTGTGGCACATTGGCATAAATTAGCCCTTCTGTTCTTAAACACAAGTCTTCTTGGGCCTTCTACAATCACCATTTATCCTTCTATATATATATATATATATCAGCTTAAAAATTGTATATATTATATAGGCAAGACAAATCGGCAGAAGAAATAGGCATTTTCATATTGCAGCATCTCACTACATCATAGTACCAAAGCAAAAACATATATAAATAATACCAGAAACAAGTGTACATAGATGGATCAGAGCTAGCAAAAACAAATATATCCGTCATATGCCTAAGTGAGTGCGTGGTCTACTATATATACACACAAAAGAGCAGTAACTTTTTAGACCAATACTTGATGCAAAAGGCCTGCAGATTTTTTAATTATTGTAGTCTATGCTAGTTTTGATCCGCTAGGCTAGCAGCTAGCTTGTGTGACCGGCCAGCTTTCAGTACATGTACTGCTTTCTCATGATCAGAACTCACCTGCATGCATTTAAACATTTACAGAATTAATTAATTTCAGTTTCATATATGCAAAAATGTCAGTTTCATCTTATATATATATATATATATATATATATATATATATATGCAATTAGCATGCATCTTCAAAACAAAATAATTGATTTCCTAAATGTTTAATTACAAACATGTACTAATTAAGGCAAAAACTCTATGCATATATCATACTAACAAATTAAGGCGGGTCGGGGAAAGAATAATAAACTTAATTACCGGGTAAAAGTTCATGGTAAGCGTATTCCTTCCCTTTATGAGCTGTAACTTGAAAGTATCTCCTTCTTTTAGGTCATTCGACTTGGCAAACTGTCCCCAACATCCTCTAATATAGAGGCACTGCTTCTTATGTTTCAGTGACATCGACCACGGTCTTCCTTTTGGATCTATAATCACTATCTTGCAGCATTTAATGTCAATTAAACCATTCGACATTGCAAATTTCTTAGGAATACACTGCAACCAAACAGCATACATACATATATACATATGGGCATCAGATACATACATGCATAGACGATGGTTCATGCACTCTAGCAGTCCTCATGAACTGATAAGAATAGTCATCATTTAAATTTTAAATAATTTGATCGATTAGTAGGACTCACCAATGTAGACCACTTAAGACTATTTCTGCTAAAAGTGGCAACGAAATACGGTCCAGTACTTGATACCAAATTTGATCTGGGGGATGTACCTTGCAATCCTTCAAAAATAAACATTAATAATAATAATAATACTAATAATAATAATAATAATTAAAAAAAGTAAGCAACTAAGAAATTAATATATCCAACTATGCAAAACTTACTATGGAAGTACATAATAGGCACTTTTCCATTCTTACTCAGCTCAAACCTGAATGTGTCTCCTTCCTTTAGGCCATTTTCAATGCAGAAATCACGCCAACCACGTCTAAGGTAAACGTGAGTACCATCGTTTTTTTTGCTCTGCAGGCTTACCTTCCATGACCTTTGTTGAGATCTGAGTATCATCTCGCAACTTCGATTTATTAGGCCATTCTGCTTTGCAAAGTCCATAGGAATATACTAACAACAGAGAATCATATCAATTGGCATGCAAACTTAAACCATGAATATATGTCCACGAGCTTAATTATCAAACATAGAAGGAATTAATACAATCTTAAGAAGAATTAGATACTTTCAAATTACTTCAGACACTTACTAGCATAGAACATTCAAAGCTATATCGCCTCAGGGTGGACACAAAACTAGGATGATCGCCAAGTGCAAAAGGAGAAGCTTCTGCTTTGGGACGAGCCATGGACGAATCATTAAAAATCTTTTCTGACCCTAAATGACATGTTCATCAAATATGAAAGCAAAATTAATAATAGGACACAATTACATTTTTCTATAATCCTTACTAGCTACTTGAAGCATATCTGACATCAATTTTTTTTTTTTGGGAAGTAGAGCATACCTAATCATCTTGATCTTTGTGAGAGAAATATAATGGGATAATAAGTTGGGGAAACAAATTAAAACTGCACAACACTTTTCCAAATTTCTGTATTCCATTTCAAATTATCAAAACAAAGAGTCAATAATTGTTTAATTGGAAGCTCAATGTATGCCTATTTTCAAATCCATGCATAATGTAACCCTGCACCTGACCATTGCTAGTTTAAACTTAACTATAATTGTATATAATTACCAGGCCTCAAATTCTGAGACATACTTCTTACGCACAAAGCCACAATTCAACCCGACAAACCTTGAATGAATTTGCATCAATATTTATAAATAAAAGCCACAACTGTTTGTGTTAGCATGTTACTTCTTTGCAACTTTTGAAGTCGCTAGTTTCTGTTCTAGCCTTACGTTGTTTTTTTCCCCCCAGTAAATCTAGCCTTACTTTGTTGCTCTGAGATTTGCTTGTTTGATGCTCTTTGCCCAGTTCTCCGAGCTTCTGTTACATTCTCCATTTCTTTCAATAAAGTTACAATTATCAGGAAAAAAAAGAGAGTACAAAAGCCCCTCTCTGTCTTATAAAGAATGTTTTGGGCAGTCACAACCATCCAAAAAAGCTCTATATATACATTTTTACACATCAGAAAATGGCATGCATAACCTAATTACTTGATTGGTTTAATGTCATACCAGTTACTTATTCTACGTTGAGCATTTGCATTATAGATTACTGTCGAATAGTATAAAACAACAATAAGAATTAATGCTTATCCCCCCTCCCAAAAAATAAATAAATAAGAATATCGATCTATTTAATTATGCTACATAGAAAGGTAAATTATATACCAGTGTCAAAAGTGGTTAGGAAGTCAATCTATAAAAAGCATAGGGCAAATAATCTTACCACATGATGCATGCATTAATAAGAAAAAGCATCAAATACTTGATTAATTAGGAACAAGTAACAAGAAGGTATCAAAAAAATGAGATCTCATCTCAAGAAATGAGAACTCTCTCCCTTCCTAAAGCCTCCTTCCAACCTTTTCCCTCAGATTACCCAACCAAGCTCCTCCACCATGATTTCTAATATAAACTGTCCCAATATAAACTGTCCCAACCTCTCGTGGCCAGTTCAAGTTCCCAACCATACTCTTGCAGGCCCCAATATTTTTCTTCCACCTCATGACATGCCACCCTCGCCAAGTTTAGACAATCAAGGTACAAATCTCAACCTTGAAACTATTCCAGAATCCCATGATGATGACAACTGGGAGGCAGCTGAGGTCAAAAGATCTTTAGCTTTGGTAAAGAAAATAGTTGATGAGGCTTCTGCAATGTCTTTGGCAAATGCTAGGATGGAACTGGCTTTAGCTAGAGATAAAATTGCAGAGAACGAGTATGCAGTTAAAATGGCTCCATCTTCTGGTACAATAGAGAGGAATTGCACTGTGGAAACCACTCAAAGGATCTTGATAGTTTCCTTAAACCAGTCAATGTCTGCAATTCTGAAAGGGAGCACAATGCATCTGTTGCCCTTGAAAACCAGCAGCCCCTCAATCATGAAACAACACAAAATCATAACTCCCTTGTTCAAGCCAATGTCATGAAAATGTGGAATTCAATGGGATTGGAAGAGGTGCTAGCTGATGATAATGGTTTCTCCATCTTTAAATTTTCTAATGAGGAAGCCTGTAATAATATCCTCTCTAATGGACCCTGGACAACCATGGGGAGACCCATTATCTGAAAGAAATGGCACAAAAGTATGGAGTTGAATAAAGAATTATGCAACCTCATTCCCCTCTGGATCAATTTTTTTAACATTCCACTGGAATACTTAACAGTTAGGGGGCTTAGTTATATCTCAAGTTCTGTGGGAAGACCTTTTCTTGCTGACAAACTTACTGAAACTAAGAAGAGAACCAGTTTTGCTAGGCTGTGTAGAGGTTGATGCTTCTAAGTTCCTTGTGGAAAGTTTCAAAGTCAAAGTGATCTAGGATAGGTTCATTGTCACACCCTGAATCTAGATGACTCGGTGCATGAGTGAAATGAAGGTGAACCGGACCTGAGTCCACAATGCGGAAGAAAAATCTGACCAGTCAACTTATGTCGTCAACAAGGTCCCCAACCTCACAATGGGTGATAATGTAACGACCCAAACCGGGGGTCCGGATCACTAACCGGGTCCTTAACCAAACCCGAGGACACACCAGGGGTAAAATGGTTATTTTACCTTATGAGTGGGTAATAAGACCTCATACCAGCCTAATGAGGTCTAAAACAATTATTCTAATCATTTCGTGATGCACGGTGAGGTTCTACGGTCATCGGGTAAGAATTCCTAAAAGTACCCTTTCACGGTTCAAGGGAATCCCGACATGGTTCCACTAAAAAACCCACAACTCTCAACATGAGTGGAATTTGGAGATGAATTTGGTACCATTGGAAATATAACTCAAAATTCTTGAAAATGGGCTCAAGAATGACCTCGTTTGGGTTTAGAACAAAGAAGTTATGACTATCCGAAGTTGAGTGATCAAAACTGATAAGCTGCCAAAACAATTTGTGCCTACTGGAGGACTTGAACCGGTTCAAGAATCTTGAACCGGTTCAAGAATCTTGAACCGGTTCAAGATGGACAGTAAGCCCATACGTGAACCAAAATGCTCCCTTGAACGAATTCAAAGATGTTGAACCAGTTCAACATGCCCAGAACCTAAAATTTTTGTCCGGAAGGTCTAAAAACTGTGCACTTGAACATGGGAACCCCCTTTGGTCCCTTGGTGACCGTAATCAAGTCTAAACCTGTCCCAAATCATGCAAAACCATTGAAATACAAATTTTGATCTCCATTTAAGAACGATAGCAACATAATCATACATAGTTCTCCATGGTCTTTTACAAAAGAGCAAAAATTCCATATAATTACAGTCCAAAGTTTGCATTTGTTGTAACAACATTACACCGCAATACTTGATCTTTACAAAAGAGCCTAGATCTTAGTTTTGTAAAAAAGCAACAAAATGGTGGTTCCAATACAGTCTAGAGTTGTGGAGGATTGTTATCTGCCAATTCTTTTTCCGAACCTGAAGAATGTTAAATAAAGGGGTGAGCTAAACGCTCTGTAGGAAGTGTCGAAGACACACTTCTTGTGACCCCGTGAACCCATACCAAGCATAGAAAAAAAAACAAGAGAGAGGGGTCATGCTCATTCGGAAGGGAAAACATAACAATAAATCCAACAACACATCAATATCCTCCTCAAGCCATGCCATGCTATGTAATGTAATGGTATGCAATGTCACTCCCCATTTTGAAACCATTATCCATCATTGTTTCCAACCGTTAATGTAACCCGACCCATAGCGTCTCTATGGCGTCATGAGGGAGGAGTTGGCCCGTAATCCTCGACCACATGGCACCTCTATGGCGTCGTCTAGGCCTAGGTAGCTCAACCACACTAGGGTCTCTCCCTAGCTCCTTCTAGATCACATTAACACTCTGGACCACTAGGCGCCTCCTAGGCGTCCGGGTTTTTCGCAAAATTCTATCAAAACATTTTCCTAAAACAATTTCATTTGCTTTCAAAACATTTTTCCCCTTTTTCTTTCCCAATGATAATGTATGAATTATGCAACTCCTTCAATACGATGACAATATAGAAATCCCATTCAATTCAACCTCACAATATGGCATGCTTAACAAGAAATTTCTAATAAAATAAAACATGCTTACTAACACTCAAACTTTAACAACTAAGCAAATGAAATTGAAAAAAACAACTATTTAAGCATGATTTTCAATTAAATCCAACAACTACAACTCAAGAATCACTTCTACATGAAAAGTACACATGGATACACAAAGTTTATATAAATATTATAGCAATTACTCAAGGAACTACCTAATTTAGCATGTTATACATCAAATTTAAGAAGTTAGGTCACAAAAATCAAAGATTGAGTGGATTAGAACACCCCTACCTCAAAGTGATTAGCCAAACAAAGCCTAGGGCTAAGCCAAATTTTGATCTCTCCCAAACCCTAGCAATATGGGTGCCAAATGGAAGCCCTTCTCAAGCTCCTTAATAATCTCCTCTCAATTTTCCTTAAAGCTCACTCCAAACACCTCAAATCAAAGCTTGAATTTGTATAGGCATAAATATGATACATATATGTGGAATATAGAGAGAGGAAAGTGAAAAGCAAAGAGGAGGAAGGGGATACCCGAAAATGGAAGAGAAGGGGAAAAAAAATTGGTCTTGCACTTGGTCAAATGGTCCTCATGGTGCCACTTGTCAAACAAGAAATGGTTTCAAATTTTGGTGAAATTCCAATCTTACCATTGCTTATTCCATTTAATGCCTCCTCTATCCTCCAAAATATCTTCCCAATTATGTAAATATATCAATATAAACATATGAGTGAAATGTCTATAATGCCCCTCATTTAAAATGAGAAAAACCGGGAAGTTCCCAAACTGGAAAATTGTTCCGTCGAAAAAAATTTTAGAATGACGCCACCACTCTTAAATGACGTAAAATGATATAAAAAAAATCACTAGAACCCTCGGCTCAAGAAAATGACTAAAATGCCCTTCGGCGCCAACGTGACACACAAAACGAGAAAAGATGAAAATGCCCTTTCAAAAACAGAAAAACCCAAAAATAGAAAATGACGAAATTCAGGAACATTACATTCTCCCCAACTTAAAAAGGATTTCGTCCCCGAAATCAAGCCATACCTGGGGAAGAAAACAACTCTGGGTACTTGGAGCGAACCTCTGAATCAAGCTCCCAAGCAGCCTCCTCAGCCCCGTGATGTCTCCAAAGAACTTTCACTAGCGATATCGCCTTATCTCATAACACCTTCTGTCGTGTGTCAAGGATCTGGATTGGTCCTTCCTCGTAGGAAACATCCTCATCAATATCCACATCAACCTAACTCAAAATGTGAAACAAATCTGGTTCATATTTCCATAGCATCGATACATGAAAAGCATTGTAGACTCTGTCCAGCTGCGGTGGCAAAGCAAGTCTGTAAGCCACCTCCCCTATAAGATCCAGAATCTCAAAGGGTCTAATGAGTCGTGGCGATAACTTGCCACTTTTCCCGAACCACATTAAGCCCTTCCGTGGAGAAACCCGTAGAAAAACGTGGTCTCCCACCTCAATGGATAGTGGTCGTCTCTGCCTATCCGCATAGCTCTTTTGTCGACTCTGAGCTGTGAGCAACCTTTGTCTGATCAGCTTAATCTTCTCGGTAGTCTCGAGTACAATGTCGGGTCCTAAGGCAGCTGTCTCGCCTACCTCAGTCCAACAGACAAGAGACCTACAAGGTCTACCATACAACGCTTCAAATGGAGCCATCTCAATGCTTGCCTGATAACTGTTGTTGTAGGCAAACTCAATAAGCGGTAGATGATCCTCCCAACTACTACTCAATTCAAGAACACAGGCTTGAAGCATATCCTCCAAAATCTGGATGGTACGCTCCGACTGGCCGTCTGTCTGTGGATGGAATGCCGCACTAAGGTACAACGATGACCCAAACGCTGCTTGAAGTCCTTCACAGAACTTTAAAGTGAACTTTGCATCCCTATATGAAACAATAGCCACTGGAACTCCGTGCAACCTTACAATTTCTTTCACATACAATACACCATGTGCCTCTTCGTCATTTATTGCCTTAATAGGCAAAAAGTGAGCCATCTTGGTCAATCTATCAATGATGACCCATACGGCTTTGTTTCCCTTCTGTGACCTCGGAAGACCAGTCACAAAATCCATGGCAATCTGCTCCCATTTCCACTACGCTACCGGCAATGGCTGCAATAAACCAGTCGGTCTCTGGTGCTCGGCCTTCACCTGCTAACAGGTAAGGCACTTAGCCACAAACTGTGCAACATCCTTCTTCATTCCACTCCACCAATACTGATGTGTGATACCCCTCGATTCTAGAACCACGGGTAATCAAGTCCGGGCACAGATCCGAAGGATACCAGACAATCAATATATAAACAAGCAGGAATAAAACTGAATTAAGAATAAAATAATGATATGCTGAAAAGAATTCTAATTGTAAAACCTCCAAAAATAAAAGTTTTAATATAAATTAACTTTCCAATCCGTACAACTCGGGAATTTAACTAGTGGACCCCTAATAATCTCAACTGATAAAACTTTACAGAATAAAATCCAAAACTAAAACCAGAAAGAAAAATCCTATTTAGTCGGAAGAGTGAATGACTGTATCTGCATCACCACGAACAAGCTCTAAATCTGTTATAGACGATCACCTGAAAAATAAGGGTGGGTCAGGCCCACATGCAAGTTCCATGCCACTACAATCCATATATAAACCCGATACGCAGATACATCCTAGATAGCTCAACAATAGCTAAGATAGTCCATATAGATATAAGTACACACTATAGGACGTTCACCAGCCCACATAATCCGTCTCAACCCGAGTAGAACAACCAAGGAAACATCATTAGGCCTGGTTATCAATCCTAGGCGATATACGCACCCTAACCATGATCAGGAGACTCAAGCTCGTATCACGGCACTTAAGTATATATTTAAATCTCTTCCTAATACAGAAAAGTAAAGCAACCATCCATTATGTCGTTCAACTGTTTTAGTTGACAGGACATGCATCCATGTAGGAGTTAACTGTTTGAGTTAATCCATTCCATATGTATGAAAGGGGTATGACTTAGCTTTTTTTGATCTAATCCATCCCTAATATGTCACCGTCCCATACCGATACATATAATGCAAATGATCCATCAATGATGCACACATGTTTGAACATCAAATCCATCCGGAAACCAACACAATAGAAATCAGATATTGATAAGATCCTATCATGCATCTAGTATATGTTTATAATCATAGATCCTCCTTTTAAATTGTTAAAATAAGAATAAACAATTTAAACCATCCATTTCCATGTAATTGACAGAACCAAAATTAAGACAGTTCAGCAATTATCCTCCATAACACAATATAATGAATATCAGAATTTTAAACTGCACATTATACTAGAATTCCAAATCAACACATCCATACTAGTTCGTTTTAAATGTTAAAATGATGACTAGCATTTACTTCCTCCCAAATCCTTTACGGCATGCAAATTTATAATTAAATCTCATGGTATCTATGTAATTCCCCATTATAAATTCTGTGTCGGATATAATGACACTCCAAAGTTTAAGTACATCATATGAAACTTCAAAAATATTTTATACCAGTTTCATTTAATTTGCTAACACGAAACTAGCAACTAACCTTCCACTACTCCCGACAATATACAACTTATTAGATACGAGTACATGACGTCATAACCAACATTCCTGGAACTGAACTATGCTAAATATATCATTGATATAAATTCTAACAATAATTACAATGTCAGTCCAAATTAAGTTGTCAAAACAACTTAGCAAAACAAGCATTCCTCCTTCCTTGACAGTAGGCCTATTATAAGCTTATGTTTTATGACATGCATTTAGGTTTAGCACCTTAGCATAAATCAACTATTTCAAGGCTTTAACAAGCTAATTTTAATCATTTAAAACCCCCCATCACTTTCCAGTAATTACCTTTAAGCCCCTGAACTTCAGAAAAATTGCAGAAAACACCCGTAGGGGTTTTTCCCCTGGGAGCCGGCTCCCCTTTATTGGAGCCGGCTCCTAGGCTTCTAGAGCCGGCTCTCCCTCATGGAGAGCCAGCTCTCTCTTCATGGGAGCTGGCTCCCACCATTTAGGAGCCGGTTCTCACCCTTGAGAGCCCCTCTCTGCTTCACTGCTTCGTTTCTGCTTCGTCCGGTTATCGTCTGCTCTTCCGGTGAAGCCCAATGTCCTATCCCAAATCTTTTTAACATTCCTAGGGTTCTATTCAAGTTCCTAAAGTCCTAGAAACCCTACATATTCCAATATGAATTTATTAACAAAGCTTCAACCGAAACAATTTTCTTTTCCTCTGTTTATCTTCTTCGCTTCCGGCGAAGATCACTCCTCTGCTCCAAGTTTCCTTAAAGTTCTTAAGGTTAAATACAAGTCCCAACAATCATAGAAACTTCTCAAATTCTATTATGAACTTGATTAACAAAAGTTTAAATAAAAAACAACACAGTTTGAGAAAAACCCAATTTCAGTTATTTAAACGTAAAACAGGTTACAGTCTAATATAACATGCATCAACTATTAGTTTTAAAGGTTGAATTAATCCCTGGAGACTATATAGAATGCATAGAACACAAGTTTATAGGCTGGAGACAGAATGAAACTTGCCTTTGAGATTTTTGAATTAAAATCCCTACGCCGTCTTCCTAGATTTTCCGGCGATCCCGCACTGTTCTAACTTATTTGCTTCCTCCTTGGTTCCTCATACGAACAACACTCCTATCCTTCCTTGGTTCAACCCACAGTCCATGGCTGAAATCCCATCTGGTGGTTCTATCAGTTTCAAGCGCCCCACTGTTTTTCCCTCAAACACCCATTACATGTCTCTGTATCTCTCTATCTCACAATACGTGAAAAGGGTTTTGTTTTCTAAACCTTAACAGACATATAAGATTATATATATAGGCACTTACTAAGACCTAATTTTAATTCGTAGCTAACTATAAGTCGGCTTATTTATCTCTATAAAAGAAAACCCTAATCCTATATAACCATACAAAAAAAAAAAATATCCTAAATAAGTCCTATTAAAACATACGTCATTTAATCCTACTTTTAAGTAAAAAAAACAATTAAATTAAAGCAAAAATTAAATAGTTAAAGCAACACAACCAGTTAACATAAAACAGATAAATAATTAATTTAACATACATAAACAATTACAATACAACAATTAAATTAAATACACACAAATAATAATAAAACAACTAATTTAACCAAATAACAAATAAGTCCAATAATTTAAATAAAAATGAAAAACAAACCAAAATATTCCCATTTTATCCTTTTGAAAACTAGGGGTATTACATGATGTCTCAAATTGTGATACATCTTAGTACCACCTGGATGAACTGCAAAGCGGGAAGTATGAAACTCCCGTAGAAACGTCCTCGCAACAAACTGTGGGAACGACCAACAAACCTCTAAACCGTAGACCTCCATCTGCATGCAAGGTCCAATCCTTCACTGTCTCACCTCCAGAAATTATAGTGTGAATGGCATCTAAATTCGGATCCTGTCTCTGTGACTCAATCACTCGTTCGACAAGAGTAGGCTGAGCCATAAGACTAAACAAGAACACCGACTTACTGCGAATATTGTCATCAAAGCAGCACAATCCCATTTCTGCCAGATCCTTAAGCATTTTCCATTTTCGAATGGCTAACCCAGCCAAAGTCCCACGAGATTTCTGGCTTAAGGTATTAGCTACCACATTTGCCTTGCCCGGATGATACTGCAAGTTAAAGTTGTAGTCCTCTAAGAACTCAACCCATCACCTTTGTCTATTGTTCAAGTCCTTTTGGGAGAAAAGGTACTTGAGACTTTTGTGATCCGAGAATACTTCGAATCGCTCACCATATAAATAATGCCTCTAACACTTCAAGGCAAATACAACTACCGCCAACTCCAAATCATGAGTAAGGTAGTTGTACTCATGAGTCTTCAACTGTCGAGACCCATAAGCCACTACTTTACCATCCTGCATTAGTACATAACCCAGACCATCCTTTGAAGCGTCACAATAGATCACATAACCCAAGCCACGCTCGAGTATCACCAACACTGGAGCCGTGGTCAACCTTGTCTTCAACTCCTGGAAGGAAGACTCACAGGCTTCATTCCACACAAACTTGATGCCCTTTCGGGTCAATCGAGTCATAGGAGCTGTAAGGCGGGAAAAATCCTTCATAAATCTACGATAATAGCCCGCTAGACCAGGAAAACTCCGAATCTCAAAAACATTCTTGGGTTGCTCCTAATTCAAAACTACTTCAATCTTCGATGGATCAACTGACACTCCATTTTCTGAGACAACGTGTCCCAAAAACTTTACCTCTTGTAACCAAAATTCACATTTCTCATATTTGGCATACAAGTGGTGCTCCCGTAAAATCTGTAACACTGTACTCAAATGGACCTCATGCTCCTCCTGAGTTCGCGAATAGACAAAAATGTCATCCATAAAACTACTACAAACTGGTCCAAGTAATCGTGGAAGATACGGTTCATTAGGTCCATGAATGCCACTGGCGCATTAGTCAAGCCAAAAGGCATAACAAGGAACTCATAATGTCCATATCGAGTACGGAACGTCGTCTTTGGGATATCCTCATCCCTAACCCGCAACTGATAATAACCTGACCTCAAGTTAATCTTCGAAAAACAGCTAGCTCCCTTCAACTGATCAAATAAATCATCTATCCTTGGCAAAGGATACTTGTTCTTGATGGTGGCATGATTTAACTTTCGGTAATCAATGCACAATCTCAAAGAACCATCTTTCTTCTTAGCGAATAAGACCGGTGCACCCCAAGGTGACACACTCGGTCGGATGAAGCCTTTCATCCTCAATTCATCAAGCTGGTTCTTCAATTCTTCTAATTCAATTGGCGTCATACGATACGGTTCCATAAAAATTGGCGAGGTACTAGGCATCAAGTCAATAGCAAACTCCATTTCTCGATATGGAGGTAACTCCGTCAAATTCTCTGGGAACACATCCAGAAAATCTCGCACAACCAATGGATAATTAACCCTACACATCTCAACATCATCGACGGCTAAGAGACTAGCCAAAAAGAATGTCTGCCGATCTCGGCCTTTAACACCATAGAATGAAGGAGTGAGGGGATCACACCGATCTCCCACAAAACAAAAACAATCCCCTTCTGAGGTGCACACTGAAACTCTGCCCCTAAAACAATCAATAACGGCTCTAAAGGATGACAACTAGTCCATCCTAAGAATGACATCAAACCCTGTCATCTCGAGAAGGATGAGATCAAACTCAAGAACACGTCCAATAATCGTGATGGAACAACTCCTACAAACTCTACTAAGAGTAACTGAACCCCTGATAGGCGTGTCAACACAAAGCGGTCTGTCTAACTGACTGACCTCCAACCCCAAAGCCGGTGCAAATGATGAAGCAATAAAAGAGTAAGAAGTACCGGAATCAAACAACACTTGTGATACCCCTCGAATCCGAGACATGGGTTGATCAGGCCCAGGCCCAAACCCGAGGGATATCAACCAATTAATCTGTTACAACGAACACGGAGTACAAAAAAATAAATTTGAGAAGTGAAAATTAAGCTGAAAAAAACAAAATTAAAAATCCTCAAATTAAAATTATAAAAACCCATTAATCCAAACCTCCAATTAATTAACAACTCGAGAATCCATCTAGTGGACTCCTAATAAAAATCCCAACGGTAAAATGAAATAACTGAAATAAGATCCAAAGCTAATAAGTAAGCAGTCCTACGTAGTCGGTGGAATAGAAGTTTGTATCTGCTCTTCACGACCAAGCTCTAACCCTGGAATTGACGAGCACCTGAAAAATAAGAGAGTGGGTCAAGCTTACATGCAAGTCCTGATCTACTACGATCCAAACAAGAATCCAATATGCAGATACATCCTAGATAGACTTAACAATATCTAGAGTAGTCTATATATGTATATAATACACACTATAGGATGCTCACTAGTCCAACAGGTCTGTCTCAGCCTGAGTAGAGATTCCATGCAAATCGCACATTACGTGGTCATGTGTACCTAGACCTACCAGGGAACAGCAACTACTGTCCAGCTATCCATCTTAGGCGATATACGCACCCTAACCATGGTCTTGAGACTCAAGCTCATACCATGGTATCATAACATAAATATATAAAGTCCGTTCCAAGTGTGTCATTCAAAAGGTTTATTGACCTGACACCTAGTTATAAGTAGGACTTAACTTTTGTAGTTAATCCATCTTATTTCAATATAGGTAGGACTTAGTGTTCTCAGTGTTTTGAACTGAGCCGTCCCTAATATGCCACCGTCCCATACCGGTGCATAGACATCCATATAAGTAGGACTTAACTTTTTATAGTTAATCTAAATCATTCGAAAATAGGTAGGATTTAGTGTTTTACTAATCCATCCCTAGTATGCCACCGTCCCATACCGGTCCACACAATCCTCCAAAAAAACATAATTGTAAAGACAAAAATTGTTATCTATCAACCATTATCCAGGATATGCATAAATACAGTTTAATACATATAACATGACATTAGGCATTCATTACAGAACCTAAACATCAAGTTCTAATTATTTAAACTGCTAATATAAACCATAACGTTCAAATCCTCCAAAATAGACGATATATCGATACAATTATGACAATTTATGTATCAATTAAATCCAAACTAAGCACAGTTAAGTATAATTAATTCACCATACTTATAACACTAGAAAAATATATATTTATATATAATTATATTATATATAAAAACCTTGCTGAATTCCAGTAAATAAAATTAACAAAACAGTGTGCAAGCTACCAGTTATCTCTTAGGTTTTTCTTGCTCTAATCTTCCATCTAATTATGAATTTATATTTTTCCACCATAATACCAGCCTTATACAGTCCTACACATCATTTTAAACAATTTAAATCAAGTGCATAAACCCAGAAAACCAAACAGTCCTTAAAAACCCCTGTTACAGTGTTTTTAAAAGAGAGCAGGCTCTTAAAATGGGAGCCTGCTCCATTTTTTCTACCTAGAGCCGGCTCTAGGCTCTTGAAGCCGGCTCCAAGACACCAAGAGTCAGCTCTCCCATTTGGGAGCCGGCTCTAAAAAGGTTGGGAGCCTTCTTTCCCTCCTCTTAGTAGCCTCGTCCATTCTAACTTCGTCTTCTTCAACTCCGGTGATTAACAGAGCCTCTGTATCATGTTTTAATTCTCATTCTAGGTTCAATCTTAGTCCTAGATAAATTTTAAACCACTAACATCCAATTACAACATGTATGGAACACAAGTTTTGAAACAAGATTACAGAAACTCCGTTAGAAATTTTAAGCAACTAACCACAGATTAATTCAGTGAATTTTTATATACTGTTCTAAATATTTGTTCTTGAGTTCAAACTTAATCCTAGATTAGTAACAAGACATCCAATCGCATTACTAATCTCAACTAAAACAAAGCTTAATCGTAAACCACTGAAGAAACAAATAACAGAACATAAAAGGTAATGCAAAGCAGTTATTTCAACGAGTCTAAACAAAATTCATACATGCATAAAAGAATTTTTATAATGTTTATTTAAATCCGTTTTATCCTTGATTTAATCCCTGGAGTCTAACTAGGCATGTACAGAACACGAATTAAAGGGAAAGAGAAGAACAGAGACTTGCCTTGAGTTTCAGTTTTGAAACTCTAATCCACCATCTCTGAGTTTTTCGTCAATGTCCTAGACTACCGTTCCCCTCCTCCAGTGCTCTTGGTTCAACCCAGAACTCCCTCTTGAACCCTTCTCTTAATCTCCTAAGGTTCACTCTCCATTTTATCAAAATCTCTCTCTGTTGCTCTCTGTAGTTTCTCTCTGTTTCTTAGGTACGTGAGAAAAGTTTTGTGTATATCCCCAAAACCCTAAACCCGCATTATGATATATATATACATATAGAACCAAACCTTAAACCTAATTCCAATTCTTTTACAAACAGGAAATAAAGCCCTAAAAATCCATTCACTAACTATGTCGGCGACAACCGTGTAAAATAAAACCCTAATATTACTAACACAGTTAATTCACATAAGTACGTAATTAATTAACATACTTAAAAATACAATTAAGTTAATGAAACAAAATAAAATACAATTTAAA
Organism: Cornus florida; assembly: GCF_030987335.1. Lineage (NCBI taxonomy): Eukaryota > Viridiplantae > Streptophyta > Magnoliopsida > Cornales > Cornaceae > Cornus > Cornus florida. The sequence goes on from NW_026775574.1 coordinate 106,948,137, forward strand.
TAACCAATTAAAATAAAATAATTAATTCAACAAAAACGAGCAAATAAACACATAAAAACAAATAAACAGGCAATAAAATAATTAACTTAATAAAAATGCAATTAAATAAAATAATTAAATTCCAGGACTGTCCTTTTAAAATTAGGGGTATTATAACACTCGAGCCCAAGAATGGGACACAAGAAACATACCCCTGACAATTGAAGGACTGGATGGTGGCTCGGCTGGAGTGAGTGCAAACACACGGCCCTGAGTCCTCTGCCCCTGAGGACCACTTGTCTGATAACCAAACTGCTGAGTGGGTACACTAGAAGAATCCCCTCTTCCAGGTCAAGACTCTGAGCTGTCATAGCTGGCTGAGATGGCTGAGGTGGTGGTGGAGGTTGAAACCTGACTGAATCATGGTGGACTGTGTCTGCCTCTGCTGTGAACCTCCACCCCTACCCTGCTGTGCACAATCCCTCACCCTATGGCCCTGCTGGCCACACCCAAAACACCCACCTGACGCGGCTTGAATCTGAGTGCACTGAGACGTGTGGTGCCCTGACTGCCCACACTTGAAACCAATCGCCTGAGCCTGAGTACACTGGGACTTGTAATGTCCCGGCTGCCCATATCTGAAACAAGTAACAGTTTGTCTAGAAGGCCCAATGGACACTTAAGTTGCGGGTGCTGATCTGGCTGGCTGCTGTCTCTTGTACCCTGACTGCTCATGCTTCTGCTTCTTACTTGATGTCACTCGAAGAAGGCACTCATACTCCTGTTGTGCTTATAGGACTCCCTGATAGCCTTACTGTCCTTGCTCTCAGCCTCAACCACTAAGGCTTTTCGCACTGCTTTTGCATACTCTGTCGGTTCTGAGGCAGCTACAATTGACCTGATGGTAAGATTGAGGCCATCGCAAAACTTCTCTATTTTCCCTTCCTCATCATTGGCAATCCCCAGTGCAAACCTCAAAAGTGAGGTGAACTTGTTTTCATACTCTATGACAGTTATATGTCCCTGCTTCAACCAATCAAACTTTTTCTTTAGCTCTCTCTGCTTAGGTGCCGGGAAATACTTCTCGTAATACAGCTTCTTGAATGTATCATAGGTCATCGTATCCAAATTATGGGTGTAAGAAACGGTCTTCGACCAGATCTCAGCATCCCCAACAAAATTATAGGTCGCCAATGTAATCTTCAACTTATCTGTCGCCAAATTCATAGCATCGAGATGCTTCTCCACCCTATCCATGAAACTATCCGCAACAAACGGATCTGGACTGCCCTCAAACAAGGTCGGCATCAACTTCGCAAACTTAGCAATGTGATAAAGAGTATCATTTGTTTCACTTGCCTTTGGAGGTAGTGGTAGTGGTAGTGGTGGTGGTGGTGCCAATGGTGGCACGACCTGTGACAATGACCCTCCTGCCGGCCGAAATGTGTTACACAGAGCTACCTGAATGGCCATTTGCAACTATTCTTCATTTATCTGAAAAAGTGGATCAACTGTTTCCCTCGCTTGTTCCCCTCTTAGTGGGACCAAATCACGTAACAAGATATCATCTTCAACGTGCTGCTGATCCCTTTCCGTGGGATTGGAGCTAGAACTCTCTCCGGGATCCTTTTGTGGCAGCATGACGCTATAAAATAAGAGAATAGATTAAAAGAATGACACTAAAATACACACGAGAGCGAAGTCCTCACACGAATGGCTCAACAGGAAATGACAACACTTGAACACTTTCCATACTCTCGTAATACCCAACCAATAATAAGCATGGTCATGCTAGCAATATGTATCAATTTTAAACACTTATCACATAATCACATAAGCATATAAGCAAGTAGACATGCTTTTCAATCACTTAAACACTTTAACACGTAGCACATAATTATGCAATTCAACTTCCCCTTGCAATCCTAAGTAGGCCTCTACCCGTCATCCTAATGGTATTCGAACCATGGCTCTGATACCAAATTTGTAACTACCCAAACCGGGGATTCGGATCACTAACTGCGTCCTAAACCAAACCCAATGACACACCAGGGGTAAAATGATTATTTTACCTTATGAGTGGGTAATAAGACCTCATACCAGCCTAATGAGGTCTAAAACAATTATTCTAATCATTTAATGATGCACGGTGAGGTTCTACGGTCATCGGGTAAGAATTCCTAAAAGTACCCTTTCCCGGTTCAAGGGAATCCCGACATGGTCCCACTAAAAAACCCATAACTATCAACATGAGTGGAATTTGGAGATGAAGTTGGTACCATTGGAAAGCTAACTCAAAATCCTTGAAAATGGGCTCAAGAATGACCTCATTTGGGTTTGGAACGAAGTTATGACCATCCGAAGTTGAGTGATCAAAACTGATAAGCTGCCAAGGCAATTTGTGCCTACTGGAGGACTTGAACCGGTTCAAGAATCTTAAACCAGTTCAAGATGGGCAGTAAGCCCATACGTGAACCAAAATGCTCCCTTGAACCGGTTCCAAGATGTTGAACCAGTTCAACATGCCCAAAACCTAAAATTTTTGTCCGGAAGGTCTAAAAACAGTGCACTTGAACATGGGAACCCCCGTTGGTCCCTTGGTGACCTTAATCAAGTCTAAACCTGTCCCAAATCGTGCAAAACCATTGAAATACAAATTTTGATCTCCATTTAAGAACGGTAGCAACATAATCATACATAGTTCTCCATGGAAAACAAAAGAGCAAAAATTCCATATAATTACAGACCAAAGTTTGCATTTGTTGTAACAACATTACACTACAATACTTGATCTTTACAAAAGAGCCTAGATCTTAGTTTTGTACAAAAGCAACAAACTGGTGGTTCTAATACAGTCTAGAGTTGTGGAGGATTGTCGTCTGCCAATTCGTTTCCTGAACCTGAAAAATATTAAATAAAGGGGTGAGCTAAACGCTCAGTAGGAATTGTCTAAGACACACTTCTTGTGACCCCGTGAAACCATACCAAGCATAGAAAAAAAAAAAAAAAAAAGAAAAAAAAGAAAAAGAGAGGAGTCATGCTTATTCGGAAGGGAAAATATAACAACAAATCTAACAACACATCAATATCTTCCTCAATAAAGGGGTCATGGAAAAAAAATGTTAAATAAAGGGGTGAGCTAAACACTCAATAGGAAGTGTCTAAGACACACTTCTTGTGATCTGTGAACCCATACCAAGTATAGAAAAAAAAAAAAAAAAAAAAAAGAAAAAAGAAAAGAAAAGAGAGGGGTCATGCTCATTAGGAAGGGAAAACATAACAACAAATCCAACAACACATCAATATCCTCCTCAAGCCATGTCATGCTATGTAATGTAATGGTATGCACTGTCACTCCCCGTTTCAAAACCATTATCCATCATTGTTTCCAACCGTTAATGTAACCCGACCCATAGCGCCTCTATGGCGTCAAGAGGGAGGAGTTGGCCCGTAATCCCCAACCACATGGCACCTCCATGGCATCGTCTAGGCCTAGGTAGCTCAATCACACTAGGGTCTCTCTCTAGCTCCCTCTAGATCACATTAACATCCCGGACCATTAGGCGCCTCCTAGGCGTCCGGGTTTTTCGCAAAATTCTATTAAAACATTTTCCTAAAACAATTTCATTTGCTTTCAAAACACTTCTCCCCTTTTTCTTTCCCAATGATAATGTATGAATAATGCAACTCTTTCAATACGATGACAATATAGAAATCCCATTCAATTCAACCTCACAATATGGCATGCTTAACAAGAAAATTTCTAATAGAATAAAACATGTTTACTAACACTCAAACTTTAACAACTAAGCAAATGAAATTGAAAAAAATAACTATTTAAGCATGATTTTCAATTAAATCCAACAACAACAACTCAAGAATCACTTCTACATGAAAAGTACACATGGATACACAAAGTTTATATAAATATTATAGTAATTACTCAAGGAACTACCTAAATTAGCATGTTATACATCAAATTTAAGAAGTTAGGTTACAAAAATCAAAGATTGATTAGATTAGAACACCCCTACCTCAAAGTGATTAGCCAAACAAGGCCTAAGGCTAAGCTAATTTTTGATCTCTCCCAAACCCTAGCAATATGGGTGCCAAATGGAAGCCCTCCTCAAGCTCCTTAATGATCTCCTCTCAATTTTCCTTAAAGCTCACTCCAAACACTTCAAATAAAAGCTTGAGAGAGGAAAGTGAAAAGCAAAAAGGAGGAAGGGGATACTCGAAAATGGAAGAGAAAGGGAAAAAAATTGGTCTTGCACTTGGTCAAATGAACTTCATGGTGCCACTTGTCAAACAAGAAATGGTCTCTAATTTTGGTGAAATTCCAATCTTACCCTTGCTCATTCCATTTAATGCCTCTTCTATCCTCCAAAATATCTTCCTAATTATGTAAATATATGAATATAAACATATGAGTGTAAATATATGAATATAAACATATGAGTGAAATGTCCATAATGCCCTTCACTTAAAATAAGAAAAACCGGGAGAAGTTCCCGAACCGAAAAATCATTCCGATCTCGAATTTTTTTTTTAGAATAATGCCACCACTCTTAAATGACTTAAAATGATATAAAAAAAAAATCACTAGAACCCTCGGCTCAAGAAAATGACTAAAATGCCCTTCGGCGCCAACGTGACACACAAAATGAGAAAAGACAAAAATACCATTTCAAAAATAGAAAAACCTAAAAATGAAAAATGACAAAATTCAGAAACGTTACAGATAAATCCTCAATCCTATTCAAATAATGGTCATGCAAGCCCCTACTATGTGAATGAAATGATGAAGTCACATGAATGCATCACCCTAGGTCCCAAGCTTGTGAAATAACCATACTTGAAGATATTTGAGAAAAAGATGTTTTTAACTTTAAAATATCAAAATAAATCATTTTCATAGATGGTCATACCGTGGAAAAGTTTTATAAACATTTGAGAAAGATTGGATTAAAAGAGAGGAGTTTCGTGGCATAAAATAATATTTTCGGCTAAAACAAATGACAGATTAAAAGAGACGTGAAATGTCATTGATTAGGTTGCCAAACAACCCCCAAGGAATGCCCAAAATAAATAAATGAATAAATAATTTCATGTGAACAGTGCCCTAGTTGACTAACTCTGCTCTTTTCATGGCAAATATAGAAACGGATACCAAATCTTAATGAAGCCTAAATGCCGACAAAATGGCTGAAAAAACGAGCAAGATGAAGACCTAAATGAATATGAGAATGACCATAAGTCCACACACATGGTGAATACGGACATATATAATTGGGTACAACCCCTCTCATTTGAAGTGAAAAATAGAGGCCAACAAGGCCGATACCACCTCAAACATTCTAGTAATCATGAACAACATGAAATGACCATGGAACTTACAATAATCGTACATACCATAACAAGGCTACTTATCCATATACATAAATACATCAAGTTAACTCAAATTACATCATTCATACATATAGTCCAAGTTTAACAAAAATGTTACACATAGCATGTCAAGAGTCCTTCCAAGCTACATCAAAACTATGGATGAGAAGAGTCCTCAATGGCAACACCCTTTTCCTTAAATGAGTTAATCAACGTGGGGTGAACAAATAATGCTCAGTAGGAAATGGTATGAAAATAAACTACGTTCTCGAGTCCCACAAGTATGATGAAGCTACACAATGCCAAGGGATATGTCTTTTAACTTTTAGTCTCGGAGGAACCTATCAAAGGATTATCCTAAACTAGCATATGAACAATTCATATAAATGTACAAGTGAAACAAACACCTCATCATAAGGAATCATATAATGAATAATCCATTATTCCACTATAAGCAAGCATAAGTAAAATAATGAAATGAAATAAGCCACAAGTTACAACTACATATGGACGCCAACTTGAAAATAAAACCTGAAATCAACAAATGGATAACTTAGAACACACCCACACTCCTGGTCATGTAGCTAAGCTATGCATTTAAAATAAAATGGTCATTTCAGAAACTAACCGATTGGCCAATATAAAGTGAAGAAACTCATGTTTTACCCATAAGTGCCGAGCCCTCACATTCTCAAAGTAACAAAATTTTCAAGTATATCCCAAAAATCATCAACCAATTTCCACAAGGTAGCACATACCATGATATATCCATATTGCACCTCACTAGTGCATATAAGCAATGATATCGATACAACTTATGCCCTGGAGTCCGAAATGTTACAATAACATGTTATTCAATGCAATGGCATCAAGTAGGGCAATATATAGTCATTTTAGCTCCTATAAACGTTATATTAACACATAGAGTACAATAATCCAATTAGCCTCACATAATCGTACTTTCAAGAATAAAATTCACAAGTAACTCAAATAATAACCATATATATTCATATATACAATTTAAAGCAACTTTAAATGGTGAAAAACATATATACATAGTCATAATCATCAAAATTATCTCATATATTCATTGAAGTGAATAAATTAAACATTTCATATGTGGATTTCAATTTGAAGCATCATTAAAACATTAATATCATGCAATTACATCATCAAAACTACATTTTAATTCAACCCACATGCACATATGCATGTATGACACACACTAAACCCATAAAACCCCAAAGTGTTCATAATTTACAATTATAATACACCCTACCTTACTTTGGGATGGAAATCCCAAAATCCACCAAAACAGAAATGCTCCAAATGCAAAGTTAAGGTCGTGTAATTGAAGAGGATGATGGGGAGAATGACAAATCCTCTTGTGGCTTCCTCCAAATCCCACCCTAGCTCACACGAAATCTCCAAAGTGCTCCAATCTCAAAATAAAAGTAAGGGTTTTGAAGCCCTTGGTCCCCAACATTTTTCCCTTTTATGGCAGATGAAGAATCTCAAGGGAAAAAAGGGAGATATGGAAGCTTGAAAGCTTGAGGCTAAAAAGAAAAATGGTAGAGAAGAGAGAGAGAGAGAGAGAGAAAAAGGAGGTGTTTGGCAACACATATACCCATCGCCTATACATCCACACACATATATCTCTCACACAACCACCAGTATACAATCTCTTACCAACTAGTCAAAAGTGGTCCTCACTACTTCCTCTAATATTACAATTATGCCATGAATTCAAAATATCAATCTCCACATAGACATATATGTCACATAATAAATATACAATGCTAGACATGACACAAAATATATGAATAGTGTTGGAAACAAATCTCGAGCACTTGAACCGACCTGGGCCCACATGACCCGAACACGAAAATGAACGAAAAAAAAATGGAGAAAAAGGAAAAAAAAAAATAGTCCTTACATTCATCACTAGCATAACTGATTTCCAATGGAAACCCAGGTATGCTCTACCTGCAAGTGCTTTGGTCAAACCAATATTGTCCTTAACCAATGGTGTTTTTTACAAACCTCATGAAACTTTTTCAGGGATGAAGAACCAAAATGAGCAAATAAATGGATCGTGATGTTTCATAAGCACCAGAAAACTAACTATGCCATTCATAATTCCTCTTAATAGAATGGACCATCTCACCTTCATGTCCAAGATAACAATCATATTCAACTTGAGACAACCTAAACCCAACTCATATAAGCTTTAAATGAACCAAACCAAGCTAGTCACCCTTTTCTTGCCAATTCAACCCAACCTGAACTAAACAAAACCTGTAGCCAAACCATCAAATATGTTTCTTCTTATGCGACAATCACTACCCCCAAACCTACACAAATTTTTCCACAGTCTAACCTTGAGAACTGCAAACCTACTGTTGTTAATTCTACCACAATCAACAATACTACAGAAACAATTAATGATACCAACCCCATGCCCATTAACGAGCCAAGGCATGATGAACACTCCTCCTCCTGCAAAAAAATCAACACCACCATATTGATGAGGGCTCTGCCTCTTTCAATGCCAGCTTTGGCAGCCATCTCAATTCCAATAACACTTCCATGTCATCTATTGGTGAGGAGTCTTAGGTGGACAATGTTGATAGCAAGAAAATTCCTAACAAAGGAAAAAAAAAAAAAAAAAGAAGAAGAAAAGGAAACAAGAACCCTAACATGCCTATTTTAGGCTTCCCTAGCCTACTTGTACAAGTCATTTCCCAATGATTGTCACAGCTGCATCGAAAATCAGGGGTCTTAATTCCCCAGTTAAATATAAAGAAATAAGGAAGCTTATTTATGACTCTAAGCTCCCATTGATGGCTATCTTGGGAACCCAAGTCCAGGAAACCAATGTGGATAGTATCATAAAAAATATTGCTCCCTCATGGCAAATTCTTCCTCAAGGTATCTCATATCACTTCCCTATGGTGATCAAGCTTAGAATTCTAAACCCTACGAGAAACTATCTTTTCAAGTTCTTAACTTCCTTGATAATATTATAAGATGTTTATTCTAGCTCTTCATTCTTCCAAAGGTGTTTATTAACCAACTTGATAATATTCTAAGGAGGTTTATATGGTCAGGCGTGGATTTTAAAGCTACTGGTGCCAAGGTTTCTTGGGTTGATGTTTGTAAACCAAAGGATTTTGGTGGCATTGGTTTACCTAATTGGGCAACCCTGTAACCCGAGGGTTCGGATCATTAACCGGGTCCTAACCCGACCCGAGGTCACCCGAGGGTAAAACAGTCATTCTCATGAATGAAACATTTTTCTAAGTCTCATAGTACAGGATAAGGTTATTGGATTGCTGAAGAATAAGAAGAAGGGAGGCAAAACAACACAGGGGAAGGCAACAAGAACCAGGCATCGACTGAAAGGGCTCTACACAGTAGAAATGTACACTATCCAAATAATATGAATTTTCACATACAAAACACACTAGCACCTTCTTCATTTTATTCATCAATTTAGGACATACTCAACATGAAATTAAGACAAGGTAACTCAATGAAAGGCAAAATATAATGCATTAAACAACCCTACCTCAAAAGTGTGCAAGCCAAACAAACCCTTAAGCTATCCCAAATCCGAAATCCCTCTAAATGGGTGCAAGATTGGTGTCAAAACGTAACCCTCAGTCGAGTAGAACAAATTTGTCTTCTTTGTCTTCTTTCAAATCTCACCCTAAAGCTCCCAAAAATGAACTTAAAGCTTAATGTATATAGAGAGAGAGAGAGAGAGAGAGAGGAAATTGGAGAGAGATAGAAACAACTAGCCGAAATGAGAAGAAAAAAAAGGGGGTTGGCTAGACTTCAAAATGAAAATGTGGCCTTCATTTGGCCACTTGTCAAATGGTGGTTCTTTGGTGCCAAAGTTACCCATTTGCCCCATTATATGTCATTGCAAAGACAACCAAGCCCTCAAAATATCTTACCATATATGCATCCACATCTATATATAAAATGCCAAATAAATGATAAGTGCAAATGGAAAACCGGGAAGAATTCCGCGCACACAAGTCGGTCCCGACCCCGAAAATTCTAAAGATGATCCCGTAATTTATAGTATGTTTAAAATAATTAAAATACATTCCCAAAACTCCCGAAGTCATGAAAATGTTCCGAATGACCCTCATGACCCACGTGGCATGCAAAATGAGGCATGAAAAAAATAAATAAAATAAAAAGTTTGGAAAAAAATCCGAGACATTACAAACCCTGAATAGGATTTCTATGCTAAGGCACATTTGGAACCTATTCAAAGAGAAAGCCATCTAATTGGCTTGATTGGGTGCAGGAAAACCTCATAAAAAATAAAAGCTTCTGGATACTTAAGCCCTCTCAGCTAAGCTGTTAGAACTGGAGGATGCTACTCCACCTCCGAGGCCTTTTCTAGACCTTTCATGCATCAAGCACACTGTAGGTGATGGTAAATACATCTCTATTTGAAATGACTTCTGGCTCCCTCTAGGAGCTCTTGATATGAGGATTGACCACAATCTCATTGCAAACTCTCAATGGGATGATTTGGTTAAGGTGTCATTTATCAGACGTAATCAGTGGAGAGTACCTCGCAGCTTCAAAGAAATTGTCACGGTTTATAGGATCTACTGAGCAACTTCATGGCATCGTGATTCATTAACCATATTATAGTAATTTGGATTCTCTCTCTCCTACTGGTGTGTTTAACCTTCGAACCACCTATAGATCTTTTCTCCCTCCATCCCCTTCTACCCTTTGGTCCAGCTCCATTTGGTTTTCCAGTCACATTCCTGCGACAATCATTTATTTCTTGGCTTGCTCTCAGTCTCAGACTTCAAGCTCGAGATAGTAAGAGTCTTGCCAACAAAGATTTCTCCAAATTATTGTTCTCTTTGCCTAGCCAATCTGAGAGCCATTCTCACCTTTTCTTCAACTGCCCATTTCCTCTGAAAGTTGGCAATTTTTCCAACACTACATCGGGGATTTCAATTACCATGCTATAGCCGATTGGATTGTTTCCATGTGGAACCCCAACTCTAAGTCTAGTACTGTTTTCGTGTTCAAGTTATGAGTGTGCGCATAGTCATCTACTTCATATGGAGGGTAAGGAACAGATCGAACAGGCGTACCTTTTCCAATAAACAAACTTCCGCTAGCACCGTGCAGAGACTCGTCTTTAACAGCGTTCAGAATCATCTGCTCGCTTGCAAATTCCTTGACTGTAACAGCTGGAGGAAGGTTGTGGCTGCAGATTGGAGTCTTCCAAGCTCTGTTTTTGTGGATCAGTAGCTCCATCTGTTCGCTTCTTTGATCCTTGCCCCAGCATCTATTTTCAAATTGTTGTTGGCTCAACGGTCGCTGGGTGGTTGCTCTGTAGGACTTTGTTCTTTTCTTTTGTTTTGCCTCCGGGTCAGTTGGGCCTCTTGCCCTGTTTTTGGGCTTTGTCCTTTCTGTACAATTCTCTTCTTTTGGGTATGAATATTTTTATTTACCCAAAAAATAAAAATAAAAATAAAAATAAAAATAAAAATAATAATAATAATAATAAAGAAAAAAAGGTAACAACTAATATTGACAGAAATATACAGGTACATACATATATGCATTAATTGATCTCTCACACGAATACATATATATATATATATATATATATATGGCAATTAAAACAGATTAAACTTACTATGGAAGTCCATGATAGGCACTTTTCCATTGTTGATGAGCTCAATCCTGAAGGTGTCTCCTTCCTTTAGGCCATTTGCAATGCAGAAATCACGCCAACCACGTCTAATATAAACTTGACTACCATCCGACTTTTTCTGCAGGGTTACCTTCCATGATCTTTGTTGACATCTCAGTATCATCTCGCAACTTCTATTTATTAGACCATTCTGCTTTGCGAACTTCACAGGAATATACTACAGCGTACATAAAATAATATAATATTATTAAATGGCATGCAAAATTAAATCATATATATACACACACACACACACACACACGTATATGCAAGGAACTTAATTATGAGACATATATATATATATATAAGGAACACAATCTTAAGAAGATCTAATTAATTAGGTACCATCAAATTACTAATTGAGACACTTACTAGCATAGAAAATTCAATGCCATAACGCCTCAGGGTGGACACAAAACTAGGATGATCGCCAAGTGTGAAAGGTGAAGCTTCTGCTTTGGGACGAGCCATGGACGGATAATTAAAAGTCTTTTCTGACCCTAAAAGACAATATATAGCATTAATTCATGTGTGTGTTATATATGTGGTACGGACTCTAACATGATGAACTGAAAGAAGTTGTTGCATTAGATTCAAGAGAGAATAAAAAAATTCAGATGGCCAGATCGACTGACCACTACTTAAGTAGTCCTTGATAGAATCTGCAGACTCTGAATTACTTTTTTGCAGTAGTTTCCATGAATCAACATGATCAGTAGTACTGATATCCAGTGACGTATATTCTCTCTCACATCCGCTTGGTTTAAACACGGTAACATCAAACACCATGTCTCCTTCATGCCTAAACACCAAGAAATCACCCACACTCAACTCATGGGTTTGCGCAAAATCAGTCCAACCATCTTCCAAACGCCGTCCCTTGACCTTCACTGCCCAGTACTTCCCGAGACCGCGGCTTCTCAGTAGGGCCTGTTCGCACTTCTCTCCATTATTCAAGTACTTGAAGAAAGAGATGGGTATCAACTGCAGACACCAAAATGCATGCATGCATGCATATTAGTAATGTACCAAGTTTTCATATCCATATACATGTGTGTGTGTTTATATATACAGAGAGAGATCATATAATATATACTCACCAGTTCATGGTGGAAACCTGGTAAGAGGGGCTTGAAGAAGTGGGGTTCAGTTGGAGGGATTGTTAATGGAGTTGCCATTGTTGAATAAACGGTGTCTACTCTGTACATATTATCTATCTCTCTCTCTCTCTATATATAATGCTAATTATTCTTTGTACCTTTGTTTGCTGTGGTTTACTTTAACATACATGGGTTGTTGTAATCAATAAATGTGCATTTAATCAAAATTGATTGAGTCTGCCTGTCTGGTACGTACATAATACCAACTACTACTACAATTGGGTTAGAATCTGAAATTAATGAGGTTAATTGCCTTCTTTTTTCCCAATGTCTCGAAGTTTACTCCGCCTTCATGTAGTGAAGTGGTGTTATGAAGGTGGCCCTCAAATAATTAATTAAGATGGAACTGATTGATCTTCACTGAGAAAATTTGAGAAAGTTAGAATTAAATAGTTTGGACATATATATTAAGGACCTAGTGACAAGAAAAGAGATTATTAAAAATGATTTTAAAAAGTTAAATATAGTAATTGAATCAGCATATATATATTAAAAATGAATCTAAAATAGTTTTTAAATTTTTTTTCCTCCTATTTTCGGATTCTTAAGTTCAATTTAGCCCAAAATATAACATAGAGGTATTCGGAGTGGATGAGAAGGCTCGAACTTGGCTACCAACCACCAATGGGGAAGATGCCCACCGGCCACTAGGCTACCAAAGCCTTCGCTAGAGATCTTTCCAATTTGAGTGATGGAAATCCGAGGACCCGTTTCCACTGGGTCTTTGCAAATTTGTATTATGAGAGGGTATCGCACCTGCCCCATTAAAATATGAAATTGAGGTGACCGAGACGTGCTGAACTAACTTTACAGCCACTTCAAGGAAAAATTATTCATTCCAAATCGACCGATTCCCCCGTCTTGTTCTGGAACTCATCAAACGTCAGCGAATAGACCGATTCAAGTGGGTTCTTAATCAACGGGTTCCAGTCCAGTTATCAAGATCACAATTCAAAACCTATTCTGAGTCACGTTTTCAATTATAATAGTTTCTAACTCACATGAAGACTAAATATGAGAATGTAAACTAGAAATCAAGAATGGGACAGACATTCATGAAGAAAGAAGCTGTGTATCTCACAAAAATGTATTTCTATTCCTTCCCTGGACAATACTTATAAATTAGTTCAGCTAACAGTAATACAAGAGCATCCAAGATTTCTGTAAATAGTGGAACCCTGGATGGATGACGATTCCCAACTCAACAACTTCCTGAAATGGGAACATTCAAGAATATACACAATTACCAAGTGAAAAAAATGCACTGCCTTCTATTATTTCTACCTCCCCTATATTCAAATCTCTATAACCCAAGAACATTTCTTAGATTTAGCAAAGCAATGCATTCGGTTAAATAATCTGTTGCTCCCTGCCGCGAGCTTCATTACCATTGGAACAGCACTTATCACCACTGCATTGATTTCTCGTTTAATAAAAACGGGTACCAAGACCGACCGTGTTTTCTTTTGATAATCATCATCTTTTCCATAAGCCTCTGTGATGCAATTTCAAAAATAGTCCCTCCTACAAATTTTGAGTAAACCAATCTTTGTTGGGATTACATTTTTACTCAGTTGAAGGAACTCCCAATCACAGATCAAGGTTCTCCAACCAATGGATGGTTACCTTTAATATTGCAAATGCTCTGGTCTGAAACTTTGATAGCATTAGAATCTCCATTGCTGAGTTTAAAAGATCCACTAGATTCAGTAAGAAAAAGCTCATCCTCATTCAGACATTTCTCAGCTTGTTCCTCAGAAGTACTAGTAGATGAACAATTGCACTCAGAAAAAGGTTTCCCTAAACCTTTTGTCTCAACACCATTTGGATGAGGAAAGCCAGGTTTGGCAAATCCATTACTGCAACTGTTGTGGCCACAAGCAGAAGCCAATTCACCAGCTTCTAAAGGGGCTTTCCCATCTTTCTTGAGGACTTTAGCCTGACCACGCTCCACAAGGAAACCGGGAGGAAACAGAGGCTGCAATTTTGCTCCAGAAGAATTTCTTCCAGACAATTTCCTTGCTGCATCTTCTCTAGTGCTGGAAGATGGCAAACCCTTTCCAGACTTGACATTTTCCGGCTCACCCTCAAAATCAACAAGGTTCTTTTCATCCTTGTCTTCTTCATTTGAGCTTAAACCAGAGACAAAAACACCATGAGATGCTTCATCCTTTTCACAGACACCATTCTGAGAGGAAAGAGAGCTCTCACTTGAAGAACCCATCAATGTAAACTCTTTGGTACAGGTGCTCTCAGCTCCATCTCCAACCTCAGTACCAGAAATAGGGGCTGGGGATTCGCTATTTAGAAAGTGAGCTTCAGGTGTATACATCTCAGTTAAAGAAGAAACAACACCAGAGACCAGTCTGTGAGCACGTTCAACAAGAAAAACTGTTTCTTCTGCTGTATTAAGATGTCCATTGCCATAAAGTTCAACACCCTTTGTAATGGATGAACTTGACCCAGAATCCGTCACATCTAGATCCTCTATTACATTTTCAGAATTAGTTATGGATGGTAACTCTTCTTCACAGCGAGAGAGCTTTGGTTGTGGGCTTCCATCAGATGGCAAGGAAGTAGAAATGCTAATGCTATTACTCGACTCTGCTGTAATGAAGCATTCAGCTGGTTGTTCTACGCAAGGTCCTACATCTTGCACCATTTCCATAATCTGCTGCTTCTCTTTCCTTGTAGGTTCAATGGGCTTTAGACAAGATGGACGGGCACAAACCCTGTAAAGCAACAGGCAAACATGGTTGTTTGACTATCCATCACATTATTAGTTATTCAACCATAAATGTGCAACACAGAAAAAAAAAGACAAAAAAAAAAAAGAAAAAGAAAAAAGGAAGTGTTTGGATGTGCATGCATGTCAACCAAAACACAACTGACTGCATCCCCTTTCAACTAAAATGTACATGCAATTTAATACATAAATACACACACACACATTTGAAGTCAGAACAAGCTCCTCACAAACTGAAGTCAAAACAAGTCCCTCGTGCATTAATACAGAAACCAAAGTGGCCTTAAGGACCTCTGATGACATTCAAAATATGTGCTCACTCACTTGTAACTAAACAAAAAATACAAAAATAAAAATTAAGTCGTTAAAAAGAAAAAGAATGGAGTTTGTATCAACTAGGAATAAAAAAAATAAAAAAAATGAAGTTTAGCTCCATTCAGATTCAGAAATCCTGCAACGAAAACCTTCACTAACTCCAATCCACGTAATCACTGAAATATCAATTTCTTTTCTCTTTTTTCTTCTTTCCTTTTTTCTTATTTTTCTTCATGTTCCTTTTTTCTCCCACTTAAGCCCCTAACAAATATAGGGACCTAAAAAATGAAATGCTTTGGCATAACCATATATCAAAAGATGATGTAATTTCCCGATGATCGAAACTATTTCACGTCTAAATCTTCCATCCATTCTTAGGCCAATAACTGACAACTATTATGAAGACAAAGTTGTTTGGCTTAACTTATAGCACATCTTGCTAAGTGCTAAACTGGGTTGCTCATAACTCCTTGACATTCAACTTTTTACCTACCCAACCACATGAAAAACAATAGCAATACACAAACCTCAGGTATTTTTTAATCAATTTTAGTGGGATCTAGATAGAACTGCTTTAACCATCTAATAGCAGATCTTAGTCTCATGGATCATCCTTGAGGCACAGCAATAAAAATAAATAAATAAATAAATTTGAGAGTAGACATTAATCTGTAAGCTAATAGCATCTGAAAGTAAAAAGACAGCTACCTGCTATATAAGAGCATGTAAGCTCCCTGTACAAGCACATCATCCAATTCAACACTCGTAACCTGAGACAAGTTGTGGATAAATTTAGATGAAAGTCATGAAACAGATAAATCAAGTGCATAAATTAATGGAAATATGTGCACTCATAATCTGAGATAGTTGTGAATGAAGTTCG
The DNA here is from genome assembly GCF_030987335.1 of Cornus florida. Taxonomy (NCBI): domain Eukaryota; kingdom Viridiplantae; phylum Streptophyta; class Magnoliopsida; order Cornales; family Cornaceae; genus Cornus; species Cornus florida. The sequence goes on from NW_026775574.1 coordinate 106,964,354, forward strand.
ATGAAACGGAGAAATTGGATAGATAGACTAGCTAAAATTGTGAATGGATTTCACAAGGACAACTTATTACTCGTTTTATGTTTTTCTCAGAAATTTAACAATTAAAAAATCACCAAAACCCATGTTTATATTTTAAAATACAACTGGGAGGTTTACAAATAAAATGTTCACTGATTATGAAGCATAAGTGAAATTTTATGGACTGTATTATGCATGAGAAATAATGTGACATAATGGAAGCATCCACAAGCCATTGTCCTCAAATGGGATTTTATTTTTTAAGGTTAAAGAGTTCCACTCCCACTCAGAGTGCAATCAGATGACTTGGCAAACATAGGGTGTGAACATATGATTAATTCAAAATAAAAGATTACCGAATCTTACAATAGGAGTATCTGGACAAGTACATGTGTTGGGAAGGGAGGTGTGGAGAGAGAGAGAGAGAGAGAGAGAGAGAGATTCTACCTTAGAGTCATCAATCCTGAACCAGTTTCCACAAAGATCCTTGGTATAACAAATGTAATGGCCGAAAAATGATGCGTTCAACATGTCCACATGGACAACAACTGCGTATAGCTTGTATATGTCATCACCATCATCTCTTGCTTCACTCATGTAAGGTCTAAGGTCTAATGTCTCGGGGAAAGTCACCCTCTTGTTAAGTTTCCCAAACCTCCCACTCTGCAGATACGTAGACAAATACTATCAGTAATTAAAAAGAAAAATAATAAAGAGTTGGATACTGATTCAGGCATTTAATCTAAATAATCAATTAGTTAATTTTTTAACTCGTTTAATCATTAATTTGAAGGAAAAAAACACCCCATGCATATAACATTGTGCATATAAAATTATACACCAACTCAAGATATACTTCAAATTTTAAGTAGGAAAAATTAATCACCATGTCTTTTGAAAGAAAATCTGTAAATAAATAAATATATACCAAATTACATGGTACTTATCAAAAAAAAATATACCAAATGACATGGTACAGACCTGAAACCTTTTCAATGCAACTGTAAGAATATTCGGAGCCCGCCAAACAGTAAGACGCTTCCATGCCATAACATAGTCATTGCATCTGCAGGCAGTATTACCATCACCATAATCCAGTAAAAGTGATTGATACACTGGCACATAATGCACATTACTTTGAGGCATAATGAGAAATACTGATATAGTCATTGTATTCCTAAATTAGTGCAACTACCTTACCTTAAACGTGATAGATCACTAAGGCTAAAATAATAATGAGTCAATGTTGAATTAGTGTTAGTTCCGCACCAGTAAAATTTATGAGAGACGTATTAGTAAAAGATTCAGATTCAAGGACAAAGAGATCATCATCTCATGCTTTTTCTATGTACATAATTTAATCTTTTCTTTTTTCTCAACCAACTCCGATACAGGTCTATTTGGCAAATAGCAAGAAGCACAAACTACAATGTCAGTGCAAAAAAGAATAAGAAAACATAATAGTTAAAGAAATGAAATATTCAATTCAAAAAGGTATTTCATATACAATGTTATTTCAACCTCTCACCCAGAGTGACGGGTTCTGTCATCGAGGGTTCTTTATGCAGAGCATGCTACCAAGCAATGGAATAAATTGCTCTGGCACTATTCAATGCAGCAGGTGATAATATCATTATGAAACCATAAACTTTTATAGATACCACATCTTCAAACTGCAAAAGATACAAAGTTGTGACTACAGCAAGGATAAAAACAGAAACTCTCAAATCCTCCGCGCTCTTTTCCTGCATGACAATTAAAGTCTCCTCCTATATAACTAGCATCAATTCATCCATATGTTCCCAAAATTGTGTTTTAATATTGTTATCTAGTCCTACTTGGGGTGCATACACGCTAACAATATTGACTATATTTCCTCCTAATATGTATCACATCTTTCAAATTCTTATCAATGATTATCCCAACTCCATTTCTATTTCTTTCTTTGTGGTATAATATAACTTATATCATTCAAACTCTCTAGCTTTTGCACCTACCCACTTAATTTCTTGTAGACATAAAATTGATAACAGGTTCATTATTGAGCTATAACTTTTTGACTTTGGTTTGATAACTGGTTCATTTTATTGATATTGAGCTGATAAAAAATAACTCCATGACTCAGCAATTTGGAGAGAATTCTCCCAGTTAGAGAGATTTACTGCCACACATATACTTCGAAGTTGATATTGGTTCTTCTTTCAATAACTTTTCTCTGATCCATGGTTGGATGGGGTTTCTATACAGCAAGATATGGTCTCAGAAGGCTTCTTCCTGGTTTTCATTACACAGACACCATTAGTGTTCTATGAAACTCAGGTACATGGACTGTGCCCTCTTCCTGGCCTGCTGAGATTAAAAACTATTTGCATAGATTCACATATCAGGCTGCTGTAGAGAACGAGGTTGTTAAGCAAAAAGGGAGATTTTGTTTTCAATCTGCAGAGCTCATGGACCAAAAATGCCTTGTAATAGACTGGTTTGGAATGGATGCAGACCTAGAGTATCTGTACTAGTTTTTTTTTTGTGTTGCAAAGGGCTAACAAGTCATTTTATAATCTGCAAAGAAGGGGCCTATCACTGCTATATGTCATAACTGTTATAGGGAAGATGACTCAAATGAGCATATCTTCTAGATATATAGGTTGGCAAGACAGGTTCGGATCTGGTTTGTTAATTTGTGTGGTTGGGAGGGTCTTTTGACTATACAATCTTTGGATGCAGCCACTATGCGGTTTGTTCATCACTGTGCTGATTCTTCTCTGAGGAGTAAGGAGTCGAGAAGATTTTATACCTCCATCATTTGGTGTTAATGGAATCACAGAAATCAGATGCTATATGGTGGATCATCATCTTCAGCTGAAAATATAGCTAGAGAAGCTTGTTTTGAAGGTCTAACCTCATCAGGCATCTCTCTAGAAGACTTAAGTGATATTTTCTGATTTTCATCAATGCTGTTTCTTTTATTTCATTGCTTTCTTTCCTAGTCCTGGACAAGGTTTCTGTCTTCCATTTTTACTTCTTGTGGTCTCTTGGTCATAGACCACTATCTTTTTCTTTTCTTTTTTGACAAGTCATAGACCACTATCTTTTTGTACCTTAATGCTTTATTTTATATCAAAAAAACTTCCCAAATTCAGGGAGAAAAAAAAAAAAAAAAACTCTGAATAATTTTTATCTGGATATCATTTTTTTATTCACTGTCATGTCAACCACAAGCCTAAATTACTAATAGCCATTATTATTTATTTATTTTTCTCAACCTTTCTACACAATATCAAATGCTTAGTTGTGTTATGTTTTATTTTATGTTCTTTTATGTGTGGACTTCGTATTTAGTTTTTGTGGTTCATTGCATTTACAGGGTATTTTGATCACTTAATAGTTATCCCTTTGATATTGTAAATTAAATGGAAACGGAGGTAGAAAAAGTTTTTTTTTTTATTTTTTTTTGGAGGGAGAAAAAGTTGAAACGAAAGCAGTATAGGACTCAAGGGAACACGAGATTTTTGTTGATCTTGCAGTAGAACAAGTGAGAGCTGGTAAAGAAATGGAACACACTTGAACAAAGAGAGGAAGAATTTTATTGAGAATTTTAATAATACCACCAAAAAAAATTATGGAAGGATACAACTGAAAAATCATTGGGACAATGTAAGAATAAGAAAAGAATGGCAGCTCAATTAGGCATTAGTAAGAGGAGAGACTTGGGTGGGATCTTGAAACGCAAATTATAGTTGCTTTGGGTGAATGGCGGGAGACATAGTTACAAGTATGTATATGTGTGTGTGTATATTTTCATTTTTTAACAATAATTTTAAGGGTAAATTACACTTACCTCCCTGTAGATTGCCAAAATAACAGGGACCTCCCCTCTTTTTTTAAAAATAACACTGACCTCCCCTGTCAGTTTTGTCAGTTAATGAAAATGGTGAAATGACTATTATATCCATGTACTATTATTGTTATTTAATTGAAAACAATGTCTTCTTTTTTTTTTTTCTTTTTTTTTTTTTTTTATAAGTAATTGAAAATAATGTCTTTTGAGATGTCCTAAGGGCAAAATTGAATTTTAATTTTTTACTTCACATGACATCATCAAAATCCACGGTGATCGTACCGGCAGGGGAGGTCAGTGATACAAAACCATCACTGACAAGGGAGTTCAGTGTTATTTTTAAAAACAGAGGGCAGGTTCCTGTTATTTTGGCAATTGAAAGGGAGGTCAGTGTAATTTACCCTAAATTTAATGATAATTTTTCTTTTCTGACTTTTAAATTAGAAAATGCAGAAGTTTCCAGGTGCGCCAAAACTTCGTGTGAAACGTCTAAAAGCATTCATTTAAGCTAGATGAGTTGTTTCGAGATGTCACAACCAATGGAGCCAGGGCTTGGTCACCTACTTCTGGAACAATGCCTCCTTTGTACAGTCATACCATTAATGATAATGTTGTCGGGGGGAATTAGTGCACATTCTGAACACGAGGAGATAGAATGTAGAAATGATCATTAGAGAGCCTTTAACCCAAATGAAAAAAGTACTCCAGAAGAGAAAGAAGCAACAATCTACATCTGACCGTGGGATATGGAACGTGTGTGATGTGTTTAAAAATGTGTTGTACAAAACATAGGGTAACTACTTTATTTTGCCAAACAGTTAAAAAAAAAAAAAAAAAAAAAAATCCTCCATCTAAGGGAAAAATAGTTATTTCTATATGAAAAAGCTTGAGAAACTTTTCTGACAATAAAAGCTCTTCTACAATACAATTCTCAAACACTAACACATAAGCCTGATACCTTCTGCTTCTCTTTTTCTTCTAAGTAAAAGAATAAGTAATGAGCCCTAAGAAATTGAGTACTTTTTTTTTTTTTTTTCATATTTTGACTTCAATAATTTTCAATTCATATCTAAACCAAAAATATTCATAAGATGGTTAAATACTAATATGATAAAATGCAATTGTTAAACCGGGTTCCGTATGGGTATGACTGTCTAGTTGGACCAAGTTTCCTGGCTATTGAAAAAGAATTCTGCCGCCGTCTTAAAGATCACTTAGAAGAAGCCTGAGTACACTGATTATTCAAAAGACTAAAGCCAAAAGTTTTTCTTGCATGAATGCAATGTTAATAATAAGTACAAGGCATACAACACAACAGCACAAGCCAACAACACAAGTGTTACTTATCAAAAAAAATAAAAATAAAAAATTTAATAATAATAATAATAAACAATACAAAGTGCATAATAACCACATAATGTACTTCTAAAGTTACAAAAGGAAAATTTTCAGGGAAAAAAAAATGTTGGATAAGGATAAAAGAAGCACGACGTACCCATCACATTTATACATATTATCTCCATGGAGCCTCTCTCTGATCGTGAACTGGTCTAAGCATTCCTCTAAAGATGCAGCATCCCCTTGAATTTCAACAGTTAAATCCATCATATTTTCATACTGATTTGAAATATTATTGCATTTTGTACAAATCACCTGAGAGAAACAAACACATTGAGGAAAGACTTGAAGACAAAAAATTATATTAAGATATTGAACTACATGGAGACCACAAGGGTCTTCAACCTTTTGGAAAGCTAAAGCATAATCCAAATGAAAACTGTGGTTCAGGAGCCCAAGGAGGCATATGCAAAACATTCCGCAACCAGAAAAATCCAAATCACATTGCTAATTGTGTTTCATGCAAGCCAAATCATGCTTAATGGAAATAAACAAATCATAAGAATAGATTACTTGTCAGTCAGGTTTCCCATGCAGCCACTCATCAGTATGACCAAAGCACCTCTATGGCTCTATCTTAATGCCAGTTATTCAAGTACACTAAAAAAAGTAAGATAGCTTCAAACAGGAAGGTACCTGAGATTGGAGGTGACCACCAAATATATGCTGAATAAGGGTTGTCTCTTGAGAGCTAGGATGAAGGGCCTTTTCTCCACCAAATTCATCCAGGCACACTAGTTGCATTGTATCGATTGCAAACCTATAATATGATTGTAAGTTTTACCTTATTGAACTATCACTTGTCATAACACATACACATGAAGTCTGTGATGAAATAGTCTTTATAGATGATTCAGTGGGATGACGTCACTAGAGAAACTAAATTAAACCAAGTTGAAAGAAAGCAACAAGAACCTCATGAACTCATGGGCATCCTCCTGTTTTCCATAACCAAGATTGCCACCTATGTTAGGTAACCGTGAGAGAATATTGATTGGTGAAAAGGGATGCCGACTTTCACTGGCTCTTTCAATATGTGTTTGAAGTTCACATAGGAAGCACCAATCATTCCGTCTGCCTGAGAAAAAAGAAACAACAAACAAGAGAACGAAGAATTGTTTGACCATTTGCTCGAAACAAACATTAACCCATGAATAGTTCTGATCTATAAATTTACATTCTCTACGATGGCCTTTTCCCAACAAGTAGGCAACAAGTGGCCGAGTGTATGCAAGACATTGTAGAACAACATTGGCAAAGCAGCTGCACAAAAGCCAGAACAAAATATAAAACGTGATTTAGAACTCCAGTACTTACAACATAAGCATGTGTGATAAATGAATCTGAACCTCCCAAGCCAATTAAAGTATCCAATAATTATTTTATATCAAATCAGCGGAACAGTAAACATAACCTGTTTCCACAATTTAAAAGACCACAAGGAGTAAATCCTGCTTTGTCCCAGTTGAAAAGTTCCACAAAATCCTCGTACGGAAAAAGAATCTGAAAATATGAATGCATATACTAGTATAATTCAAGTCGAAGATTTACCAAAATATAAAAAATGCAATGTCCAAAAGGCAGCCCTTTACCTCTTTCGACAGCTTTAGTGTCTTAGTGGCTCCACTTGCAGGAACTAGTGCAACCGCAGGGGAAGATTTACGTCCGCACTGCATAGATGCAGACTGCACCGTTTTTACCCTGCCAGATAATTGCAAGTCCTTGCACTTTTTGTTATGCCCAGATCTCCAATGAGATGATTGGCATGCTTCTGAGCTGGTAAATAAAGGAAGGCAAAACATTTAAGTTACAATAGAATATATAGATGGTAACCTCCCACCAGACGTGCATGAAACCAGTAATAAGTTAATAAAAGATCAAACTCTAGCACAAAAGAATGAGAACTAAGCAGCAAAAAAGCATAAAACTACTGCTTACCAACAAAACGACTGGAGGTGGATGTCAGTAATAGGAACCACATAAACTCTCAGTTCCCATGAGAAAAATCAACAGTAGAAATAGCTTTTATCATACTTTGAACATCTAAATCTTGGCTACCAATTTTACAGTCATCTTCATCAAAAATATTAACAGTATAGTGACATGAGCAATTTCATTTGTACAGTAACCAGCTATGAAGCATGGACACGGACATGGGGCACGGGTACGATATGACACGGATACGGCGATACGGAAAATTTTAAAAAAATAGGAAACGGACAAGGCAAGGATACGGTAATAAAATAATACTATATATATTTATATATATATATATATAATTGTTTTTATTTTTACTCAATTTCTAATCTATATTCATAAATATAAACTTTAGGCCCACCAAATATCCCATCATATTAAAGAACAATTAAAGGTCCACGAGCTGAAAGAGGGTTGGAGACCAAACCAAAAGCAAAGTCACGGCCCAAAAAGCTTAGAAGCCCAAGCTAAATCACAGCTAGCCATCGACTAATACTAGGGCTTCACTTCAGAGAATAGAATCAGCAACCATGGAAATTCATGGCGGCACCAGGTGCTGATTATTCGGTGGTCTTGGAGGGGAGGATGATGAAGACAAGAGGCCGGTTTGTTCCATGCTTGAGCCATCCGATCTGAAACTTTGAATCTCAATTGGTGTTTTTTTTTTTATAGATCTACTTTGAATCACACACAAACACACATATATATGTATATATCTTTCATCATCTCCTTTTTCTTTTCAAAAAATCCGAAAAGCATGTCCTCCAGCGTGTCCGGCATAATAAATAAATAAAAAGGACACTCCTACCCAGTGTCGGACACGTGTCCAAGGCTGGGACACGGGTGTCCCTGTCGGACACGTGTCCAACACTGGCACGGCAGCCCTTCTTGCTGTGTTGGTACTTCATAGGTAACCAGTGTGAACATGTGAAGTTCGTGGAAACCAAGTTTAAGAAACCATCTAAATTAAATACATATCTATGTCCCATAAAGTCTATACTGAACTGAACTGAAATGTACATATCTGAATTGCTTATGCTTTTAAGTCGACTCATTTTTGAAAAGTTCTATACTAATTAAATAAATAAATAATAAAATACAACATGTTTCACTAGCTCAAAGAGACAGCTCACCAACACACCCAAGTCGAGCTCCAACATAATTTTTTAACTCGTTGTGAACTTGAGCTGAGCCTGAAAAGTCTTGAGCTTAGCTTGCCTTGGTCCACTAGCATTCTATGCCTAACAGGAACTCGAAAAAATGATATTTGGAGCAGCAAGAATTTCTTTGTAACACTGAGTATGAGTTGCAAACTTGCAATATTGTATACAAATGAGCTTTTTAATAGTTATCAAAGGCTGAAAACGTAATAAGGTTCCAAGGCCTCCTAGAGGCTAAGCGCAAGGCACAACATAAGGCGTGAGCCTGATACGAGAAGCATGTATGATGTATGATACAAATTAATTTTAATAGTAGGTTTAGGGAAAAAAAATTAATATATGCAATAAGACTAGTGTGAAGATCAAAATAAAGAAATGTTTCACCCTATTAATTCCATGGATTAGCTAATCAATACACATATATCTATTTAGTTTGCAAATAAATCAATGTACATTTGGAACAATTTAAGATACGCAACATAATTAGTCAAAATATTTTTAAAATGAATGGCATAATAAAATCAATAAATCAATGTGCATAAATCCTTTCAAAATGCATACGCATTAACTAAATTAAATACCATTCAAAATGAGCAACAATAAAAAACAACAATCATGTAAATTTTAAAAACATATTATATTATAATAATAAAAAAAAATCATTTTTATATAAAAAGAAAAAGAAAATAATATGAAGGCACACATTTTTTTGAGCCAGAAATGTACTAAAAAGTACAAGCCCGGGGGCTTTACATGAGCCTGACTGAAAGAGTCTGAAGTGTAATAGGTTGAGCCGCTTCGACTCAGCCTTGACTAGACTAAGGCTTTTTTAGAGCCTAGTCACACCTTCAACAACTATGGTACTTTTTTGCTTTAATTCTTCAGCACTAAATGAGTAGAATGAGATACAATAAAATCAATTATAAATAAATGACACTCATAATCCCACATTCTTCTTCATCGCTCAATGATTCTTTGTTGGGAACTAAATTTTTCACATCTTATTATCTTGGAAGCTTATGTATCAAATGTTTTTGAGGTCCCTTGGCAAAGATTAAATAATTTTGGATTGAATTTTCTCGTTACATGTTTAAAATAAAAAAGATAATTTCTGCTCAACATTTCAATATTCCAATTTGGTTTGATTGGTATTTGGATGGGGTTGTTAATTAGGAACCCCACCGTCAAATATGTTGCCTTTCTAACTAGGCATCAAAATTAGGATTCATTATAACAACGTCAATACCCCCAAATTAATGCCACCTTGGAGAAAATAAACTGTAATGTTTATCAGCAGTGAAAGATAGTCAACATCAACCATGACACACCACCCCTGTATTAAAGCCTTGATAGCTTCAAAAAGAAAAACAAAACAAAACAAAACAAAACAAATTTTCCACTTCCTCACTACTTCCTCCCATATATCCCATATAGCAGCTATTTTGGTGGATCACGATTCCAGAACAAAACAAGTCAACCATTCCACCGCAGAGGAGCATATTCCATTGAATTAGTATTAGTACACTGCTAACCCAATCTATACAATATATGCCAACCAATTTCACCAACTGCCTCCCATCTTCATCTAACTCTACACCCAATAACATTTACACACAATTAAATCATCTCAACATTGAGAAAGGCCCTAGAAAACCATTTGAACAAACATATGAACAAGCATAACAGTAGTACAACAAGAAAAAACACACACGCATTAAGGAACAAGCAAGAACTGAAATTTTTTCATTAATTAATGTTTTATAAATCAATGAGACGATGATAAGTGATGAAAGTAGAAGAAAAGTAAAAGGTAAAAGAGAAAGTCCAAAAAACTTGAAGAAGGAAGATGTGTGCAATCAGATATAGATAGTGAGAAAGTGAAGAGATACGTACCAATATCGGACCCGTTTGCATCCGGAGCAATGCTTCTTTGTGAAATTGCCGCAAACAACGCAGGCGTCACCCATTGCGATAACGCCGGGCAAATTCCGGGCAGCGTCAGGGTCGGAATAAGAAGACTCAAAATTGGCGTCGACCACAAAATACTTGGAAGCCGTGTTCTTCACCAGGTGAAGTACTCCGAGGGCAAAGATAAAAGCTGTGACGATGAACTGAATAAACCAATTCAGATCCAGAGAAAATCCAGAGACATGCATCGACGACTCCGCTAATATCCCAGATTAAGATTAGGGTTTTTCATTGATGTACGCATTAGACTCAACGGCAAGACAAACTCTCCATAAGGAATAATACACAAGTGTTTATGTGTGTGTGTGTGTGTGTGTGTGTGAGGGGGTTTCTTTCTAGCTAGTTCTCCCTCTATCTCTCTGCCTCTCTCTCTCTCTCTCCCTCCCTATGAGTAGAGGGGTTTTTTACACAACAAAACGGGGAAACTTCGTATAAGATCTCTGAGTTTCTTTGCACTTTCCCCTCTCTCTCTCTCTCCCTCTCTCTCTCTCCAGGATCTCTGAGTTTCTTTGCACTTTCCCCTCTCTTTTTTTTTTTTTTCTCTCTCTCTCTCTCTCCAGGATCACTCAAGTCTTTTTACTAGGGTTTTTTTTCATTAAATTGATTAATGGGCTTGCTATGCTCCCTGTCCTCCCTCCTCTGGAATGTTGTTTGCTGTCCAATACGAGATTGCTTGTGCGCTTTTAGGACTTTCTAAGCAACATTGGATTTGTTTGAGCTTTATTAGTATTATAAAGGTTAAAAGACAGTTGGGTTCAAGTAGGTTCGAAAGATTTCCATGTAGCGTTTTGTCAAAAATATTACAAGACAAGATTACTTTCTAAAAACTGGCTTTTTAAAGCAAAATTTCTTTTTCTTTTCTTCTCTTTCATGCTTCTTTTGCGGTCCATATGGATACCTTATTATGACTATGAGTAAAAAATAGGGTAATTTACACCAACTTTCTATCTGGTTTGTCACAATTATACGTATTTCTATTTTGGTTTAAGAATTTATTCGCATTTCCCTTCAATTAAAGTGAAGGACGGAATGTGATGACGTCATGTACAAATTTTATTAAAATTCCCATAATTACTGTTTTAATTTAGGAGAAGAATTTGTTTGTTGCGGGTTGTGATTCAATAATATAAACAAAATTAAACTAATTAAAAGATTGAGACTAGAGAGAGAAGATCTTAAGGATTGACTTCACCACGAATCTCATATTATAGTCAATTGTTCAACCTTGAGATTTCAACACTTATGTATAATTCGGAATTAAACTCAATAACATTCGTTTAATTTAATTTAAACAAAGATGAATCATGAATTTCAGTTAGTAATAACCTATCTTCGGTTGACACGAATTATCTACCTACCTACTTCTAACCAATGTTGTAGTATAATTCGTCTTTCCTAGGAATAAACTATGAAAACATTCATTCACAAAAAACGTTTGAACACCATTGCATGATCTCTATTCTTATTATCCGAGAAGCCCTTAACTGTCAATCTCACACAGTAAGAATACGTTGAATTCGGTTTTAGAAAAATCAAATCTAAGACAAGGTATTAATTTCTCAAAAAGTAATTTATTTCATTAAAATTCCAATTGCTTAGAAGATCTAAGTCAATTGCTCAAAATCATGCAATCAAAATACATAAACAATTAAAATCCCAAAGTATAGAACACTCAAACCATGGTAATCGTATTTGGGTTACATCAATGCCCTAAGAGAGGATTTAGCTACTCATGACGATGGAAGATATCATCTGTGTTGTTGTGAAACGAGAGTGCTTTTTTGTGGCTTTGTGCATCCTTTTATAGAAGCAACTCAATTCTATCAATGGTTGGATGGGCTTTAGATCTTCTGGGGTCATCTGGGCCCATCTGGGACTTATTAGGACTTAATTAGAATTAATCCCACAATTGAGAAGTCTGACTAAAGGGAAAAGGCTCGAGTAGAAAACATTGTGCTCGAGCGTTTTGGCTGGTGCTCGAGCCTTTTAGTAAATGCTCGAGCAAGAATTTTATACTTAGCCATTTTTCTTCACTTTATTTCCGAAGCGTCTTTTTCATCAGCACTTAGAATATTTCTGGACTTCTTCTTTAGGGTGCTCGATCACCTTGGCTAGGGTGCTCGAGCCTTTTACATTATGCTCAAGCTTTTTGGATGATGCTTGAGTATTTTGCATTCTGCTCGAGCTTTGGCAACTTGGAACTTCCGAGGTATCTTTTCATCTTTCGAGGGAGTTTATGCTTAAACCTCTTTCCAAAGGCTCGATTACCTTGGACTTCTGCTCGAGCAAGAAAATCTCTGCTCGAGCCTTTTTGCCTTAGTTGCTTTTCTTGCTTCAATGAACTTTGTGCTAGAGTTAGGAACTTTGTGCTCGAGCTTTAGCACTTGAACTTCTCCAGAAACACCAATTTGACTCCAAGCTTGCTTCAAATGATCGGGGACAACTCTGTAAACCTCGATATCAGTCTTTAAGTCTCCAGAATCTCGATTTTATCCTTTTTTTCTTTAGGAAAGTACCTACAAAAGCAAATAAACTAAAATTAATCTAAAACTGGATAGAAATATCACTTAGGGTCTTAATATACGCACGTTTAAGGGATCAAATATGCAATATTCAGCGCTCATCAGGCCCACGAACAAGTCCTTTCTATTACAACCCAAACGGAGACCTGATATACTAATACGACCTAGTCAACTCGCACAATAACTACGTAGTCCGTATATATACATAGATACATACTAAAGGACTTTCACTGGACTATAGGGCGGACTTAATCAGATAATAGGCAACATGCAAAATGCACACATGGTAGGCATAAGTACCATTATCTACCAGGGCACACAATAATCCACTATATGCAGTTATTCATCCCCAAGGCAATATACGTTTCCTAACCACTAATCATGAGACCTTAAGCTCATATTGTGGCACTTATCCATATATATAAATCCAGATCCTATCCAAAACACAAAATAAACTATCCGCCATAGTCTTTCAATGGCATGTCATCTACATAAGAATCCGTAACCTGACACGAAGAATGAGACTAAACTTATTAGTCCGCCTATCCATAATATGCCTCTATATCCTGACAATGGTGCAGAAGTCCGTAACCATATCCTAACAATGGTTCACAATCCAATAAATGATGCAAGCATATATATATATATATACACACACACACACACACATACATTAGATAATCCAAAAATAAACATGAAAATAATCATACAAATATCATTTGCATTTATTTAAGCACAATAAACAATTCTAAATACCATGCAGTTAACTCACACCAAAAGGAATTAACCTACATCTTAATTAAATTGCACAATCCTTCATATTATAACACATTATTATATTTTATACATTCCGGGAATTAATCATATCCATTTAGATTATAAAAATCAATTTAAACCTTCTACTGTAGCATTAAAATCCAATAATCCAAAACCCTAACCAACTAAGTCAACTTTTCTGACTGCAAATCATCTTCTTCGTTTCAGTCCTCTGTTTTTCGTCCAACCTCCATTGATAAGGGTCCTAAACTTTGATTCTACGTTCAAAAGTGTTCCAATAATAAATTTTAAGCCTTTAAACATGATTAAAATAAATTAAAACAAAATACATGCATCAAATCATCAAATCATACAAGATATATACAAACCCATATATTTATAATCCTACATTGTTCTAGTCCCATTTTAGCATGAAAAGAAGTTCATTAATTTTGTTTAATCATCCTGGAATTGCCTTAGGTATGTATTGAACACGAAGCCAATGGAGAAGAGTAGAACAAGAATTTGCCTTATGGGAAAACTCGGATCTCCTTCTCTCTGTTTTTCGGCGACCTTCGGGTTGCCTTCACTGCCCTCTACTGCTCGAGTCCTATCTCACGAACAACCCTCATATCCTTCATTGGGTTTGGCCTTACTTTCTTGGCCTTCGCTCACAAACTATCTCTGAAACTCTCGGTTTCTCTCTTTAAATCTCTCCATCTGTCTGCCTCTAAATACACGTAAAAACTCCTCAACAATTCTATATATCATATATATAGACTACCTAAATAACCTAATCATGATCCTACTCCAACTAAATCTTCTGACTTAATAGAAAAGAAAAGGAAAATACATATAATAGTCATAGTAATTATATTACTAACTATATTAGTTATACACGTATATATATATATATATATATATATATATATATATATGGATATTAAAGAGTATATATAGTACTATTATTATTATTATTATTATTATTATTATTATTAATAGATATAGTTTCAGTTATATACATATAACTAATGTCTATAGGTCATAATCCTTACCCATCTAGGCTTTCTATCCAAGTAGTTCATGAGACCCATTTGGTTGGTCCATTACTACTATCCAAATTCATCATTTAAAATAAAATAAAAACAAAATAAAGTAAACATTTAAACCTAGCAAATAATGACAAATAATTTCACACAATTAAATACGTAATTTCACATAATTAATTAATTAAATGCACACAGTTAAATCACATAATTCACATAGTCACATAATCAATTAAATTGTAATAAAATAAATAAATAAATCCAATTAAATCCTTTAAAAATTAGTGGTATTACACAATGTATTATATTCAATTTAGCCACAGTCCCTATAATGGAGCATATACATGATAACATACATAGCAATTATCACAATCATGGCATGTCAAGGCTTATAAATTTCATCATATAGTCATGTAAGCACATAAAGGCACATTCAATCATTTAGGCATGCAAATTTACACTTCTTGACTAACTTTGACATGAAATTCATTCTTGAAAGTTATACCACATGCATAGAACATCATTATATGCATATACTTTAGCATGCTCTTACAACAATATACTCACAAAAGACCAAATGATGTGAGACTTAGAAATCCATATCTTAAGGATGTTAGCCAAACAAGCCTTTAGCAACCCTAAATTTTGAAATTCCTCCAAACCCTAGCAATGGTGGTCACAAAAAATAGACCTTGTTAAGCTCTTCCACTTTCCCTTTTATGGTTTCTTCAAATTCACACCCTAGCTTCATCAAATCATAGTTTGAAATATAGGAACATATATGGTGTATATAGATATAAAAAAAGAATGAGAAAGTTAGAGAGAGGAAGGAGGTTGGCCAAAATAGGGAAAAATAAGGGGAGGTGGCTTGGTTTTCCTTTTTACCTTATGATCTAAATGGTGCCACATGTCAACAAATTGTGGATTCTAACTTTAAGCAACTTACTACATTGCCCTCACTCTTCTATTACAATGTCATGCTTATCCCTAAAATATCTCCTCTAATATATAGATACATGTATATGTATATATGAGTAGAATGTCTATAATGCCCTTTAACATAAATGGCAAAATTGGGAGAGGTTCCCGAGCCCGAAAATCGTTTCGACTCCTGAAAAAATTCTAAAAAAGATCCCGTAAATTCTAACATTCTTAGAATAATTAAAAATGTGTTTCTAAAACTCTCGACTTGAGAAAATGACTTAAAAAACCCTCGGGGCCCGCGTGGCATGCAAAAAATCCAGAAAAATCTGGGACATTACAAATGCAGCAGAAGGGTCTTTCATCACTGAATCACCTGAATAAAGGACTGACTTGTCATACCGAGAGAAGGTAGGTCACCACTCTTCACCAGCGCAAACTCAAAGGCCACCTCCTCGTCTACTTCTTTAGTGACCTTCTGCTTGTCTTTTTCGGTGCCTTTGTCCTTAGATTGACCGCGGGGAGGGGGGGGCATTTCTCTCCTTCTTCTTTAGAGGGGCCACATCATTTCCCTCAGCTCCTTCAATGTCTTCAACTACCTCAATAGTCCTCTTTTCAACCACTCTCTTCTTAAATTCCTCAGTTTGCCTATTTTCTTCCTCAGTGTATTCAGTAACTGGAAAAGATGGGATGGAGATGTCCATTGCAGTGACTTCCAAAGCAGTTGAGGCAAGGCTAGCTCCTGAGATTTTTTGATAAAAGAAAGAGCTTAATTTACCGATGGGGGGTTCTTCCACACTTGTTCTCTCAAGAAGGAACGTCTCTCATTAACAATAAAGGCAGAAAATGAAACTGAAACAAAACCAAGAAATTCGTAAATATACCAAAAGAGAAATACACGGCAAGCCACACAATTAAAACAGTTATGATGAAATGAGGGATGTCTTTTGATGCATATCTTGCCAAATTTTGAGGGAATAGGAAATTTGTTAGAAAGAGCTACCTGTCAGTTCCCACTCACAACAATCATTTTTTCATTTTATCCTTTCTCAGACGAAGAAAGGCCAATGCATATCCTTTGACTAGAATTTGAAGGTGAGAAATAGTACCTAGCTCCTTATCTCACCTTGGGGTCTACAAAATTTGTAGCTAATTAAGAGGTCAACAAAGTTAAGGCCGGCTTTCTTTAATTTATTACGGATTAAAAGGGAAGATATAATTAAAAAAAAATTGGGTTCACTTGCAAATGAGATATCCCCAATTTATTCATAACTAGATGGTAGATGGGTGAAGGGGAAATCGTAGGGCGTGCAAATGCCCAACGGATAACAAAAGCTCATTCTCCCCCACTTCCTCCCCTGAGCAAAAATAGAAACCTAAAAGGCACACACTAATTTCAACCCCTTCGGGAATGTTGAATTGATTTCTACTTCTTCATGAGGAATAGACAGAATTGAAGCTCTCTCAGCCTCTGAGAATGATTCAAAAGATCCAGAGGTGGACACCTCGGCCTGGGAAGAAGATCCCCCCCTCTCTCTCCATATGATTATTAGTTAAGAGGATGATAGTTGAGGATTTAGAAAGAGGGACACGGATCAACCTAGGCGATGTTGTAGGGGTTATCTCGGGGTCTACGATATCTACACGGTTTATATTGGCTTCCGTACTCATGGTTAACTAAGAAAAACAAATAAACGAACCCAATAGAAATATGACTTATAAAGGATGTGGATCAAAAGAGAAACACGAAAGAGTTATGAGGATGCCAATGAAAGTAACACAATAAAGAGATAACGAGAAGTGTGATACCCCTCGATTCTAGAGTCACGGGTGATCAAGTCCGAGCACAGAATACAAGGGATATCAAACAATTAATATTTAAATAAGCATTTGAATACAAAAATAATAATAAATAAATAATAAGCTGAAGGAAACTAAATAATAAATCCCTATTTTAAATATCCTCAAATAAATAATAATTAAAAATCCCATTGAAGATGCAAGGAATTCATTTCCATTTTCTCTCTCTAGAATTCTTACACTTCAACAGAATCCTCCCCTTCTCCATCCATTACTTCTCATATTTTTAGATACTTACAAACACTAATGGACTGCTAGATCTGGGCCCGTTCCTCTGTGGGTTTTGGTCATCTTTGATGGGCTATTCGCGTTCGGCCCATATGGCAGTATTTCTCTATCGGCGGGACCCAGCTACTCGGACCGGATGCCATGTTTGCGGGTCATATCTGATAAGCGCCGAATGTTGTATATTCAAGCGCCCTAAATTGCATTAGTTAAGTTCTTTATTTGTGTATTTTATATAGATTATCTCCAATTGTATGTTTTTGCACTTTTTCAGGTTAAATTGCAAAAAGGAAGCAAAAATGATGCTTTGTGGAGTTTTGAACATAGGAAGGTGCAATGCTGAATTCTTGCAGCAGTGAAATCCGGATTTTCTCACCATTTTTGACATACCAAACTCGAGAACTGGACTTCTATCATAACATGAAAGATTTATATCTCTGAATCAGCTTTCCAAATCTTTAAGAGGTTCGTCATTCGGAGTTCGGAGCAGAGAGTTATGATCTTCTTATTAGAGGTGCTCAGAACTGTCTGGCAGCAATGAAAGTCTGCCTTGTTCTTCAATTTAGACCAATCAGACCTGAGAATTGGATCTCTACCAAAACATAAAGTTTTTACAGCTCTGAATTAGCTTTCCAAATCTTCAAACGGTTTGTCATTCGGAGTTTAGAGCACAAAGTTATGGCCGTTTTACCAAAGTAGGTCTGGGCGGAGCAAACCAAACATAGGGCATTCTGCCCAATTTTCGAGTGCTCGAGGCCCTATTTCGAGCACTCGAAATTAGGGCAGAATTCTACACGACTCAGCCCACTTGTGCTCAGATTTTAGCCCTTTTGGATTGCCTCCTTTATGAAGTGGTTGGAGATGTTGGTTGGTAGCTTTTGGGGTGGATAAGTGATCTAGATAAGGGAAGCAAAGCCACTCATTATCTCTTAAGCTTCATTTTACAAGATTAGAGGAGAGAGAAGAGAGCAAAGGGGAGGAGTTCTTGAAGCTTCAAGGAGGAAGCTCGAAAATGGAGGGGAAAGCCTTGCTTCTTCCTTCATCTAGGGCCACCATGGGTAACTAAACCTCTTCTAGGGAGGTGATGAAGCCTCCCCTTTTGTTCATGTTCTAGATTAGGTTCTATTTTGGGGATTATAATGTATAAACTTTGGTCTTTTCATAGTTTAAGAGCTTATTACTTCTTGTAATGAATATTCATGTTTAAATGATTGATGTGAGTTATTTAGCTTGTCTTGATGATTCTTACATTAGTCTTATTGCTTTTATTTTCATAGTGACAATGAAGATATTAACTATGAATGGTTTTCAAGGCATGTTGATTTTGAAACTTGATATTCCATTGCTTAGGTACCTCCTTTGATGGACTATGCTTGATTCTTACCTTCATGTGCTTCATCATTTGATTGAATGCTTGATGGTCTTTTGCTTAAGTTAATGCATTTGATACTACACCCTAGTCTAGGTAGTCCAAATGTGTTGTCTTTTGATAGACCATTCTTGTTTTAATCTCATGAACTTTTTATTGGTTATGAAACAACTATGTGTTGCTACATAATTCTTGATCATTGCTTATATAGTGTTTATCCCCAATTTAGTCTTAATTTAGCATGTATTTAGGGCGTAGGTGGATTCACTTCCCTAGTTTCCCCTTTTATTATCTCTAACTCTCATTTACTAGCACTATTGTTTTATGCACATTTGAATTCCCAGTTTAGTGACAAACAAAACAAACCCTCTATGAACACTCCTTATCACTCTAAAATGACTCTAGACACTTAGGTTGCCATAGATTAGCGCAGTCCCAGTGGTTCAACTTACCCAACCAATAGCCCTATTTTACAATGATTCGTGCTATTGCGAAGGTTGATGTTTAATTGACCAACGGATCAATTTTTGGCGCCGTTGCCGGGGACTTGCATACGGTTTAGCGACCAAGGTTCTAGGGTTAATTTTAGTTTGATTGTTAATATTATGTCTTGTGAATATTCCTTGTGTGTTTTGATCATCTTCGTGTTGTAAGATTCTAGGGACTCGAGGCTCGCCGTGGGATTGCTAGCAAATTGTAAGTCTAGAGGACCCCAGGTAAGTCTCTTGACTTCTAGTTTCGCATTGTGAATATTGTGTATGTGTTTAATTTAGTTGTGAAGCCCTTGTCGAGGCTCTTATCTTGTTTATATTTCGTGTTCAAGCATCGGTCCTTGTCGTGGCCATTTACATTTTTGTCTTGATAATTGAGGAGAAAGGGATCATTGCATGTGGATGTTTTGGTGAAGGGTTGCTGTGTAGTTTAATTGTGTTGTATATATATTGTGTGAATTCACCTTAATGTATCTAATCAAGTGACTGAATTAGTCCTTAATGGGGAGTAATTTTCCTTCAACTCAATTTTACACACCACATGAGTTTTGTGCCTTTTGCTCTAGTCATACACATCATACAAGAGAATGTCTTCCAACGAGACAATTCTCGGACTTTTATCTAGAGCAACCAAATGAGAATTTCTCTGAACCGGGTAGTAATCCATACTTCAATGGTTATGACTCGGGTAGGGGAGATCACCAAAATTTCTTGTGGCATGACATGGAAAATTCAGCCCCACAATCTCATGGGTAACATTTTCAAGCCAATTTTCAACCCAATGATCATTATTTCCAGCCCTCTTCTCCTTTTCCACCGTCTTCATTGGATGAGCTAATTGTTGCTAACAAACAAATGATGGAGTCTATGCACACGCAAATGATGGACTCCAACAATCAACTATTGGCTTCCCTTGCTAGCATGCAATCCACAGTAGAGTCTATCAATCAAGTGGTACCATATCACCAGTCCCAAGTTAGTGCAATGATAGATGACCAAATATCTCAAATTCAACAAAGGATTAATGTTAAAAATCATGAAGAGGAGGAAACATTTTCATTTGAATTTATGGCCAATCCAAAAAAAAATTCTATGAATGATGAGATTACTCCTAGTAACTTTCATCATGAGAATGATCAAGTGGTTATTACATGTGAAAATGATGAAATGGTGGTTGAAGATCAAATTGTTGCCCTACATCAAAATGAAGCAATTGTGGCTCAAAATGGGAAAAATAATGATGTAAAAATTGTATACTCTACTCCAAAACAGCCCCTACATAATCCTTTGCTTGATGCACCTCCTTTAATGGAGGATCCTTTAAAAGCTTGCTTAGCTCATTTCAATTATGAGGATTTTGATGTTGACAATTCTATTTTGGAGGTAAATTCTTTGTTTGATATTCCTCCACTTATTCTCTCTCTTCCTTGGGCAACATCAAATGTATCCCTCTCTTGGGAGCTTGCACTTCTTCTCATTCCTTCTCCTGAGTTATCTCAAGCTATTGAGCCCGAACCGCCGGATAAGTGTGAGGAGGATGTTGAAAGTCTGAAGGATAACTTGTTGAGCATTCTCGTGCTCAATATGACCCTTCATAAGTCGTTGCTTGGTGCACCTTCACCTAATCCATCTTCCCATAATCCAAATAAGCCCCATAATCTAAAGTTCTTCATTGAGGATGAAGAGTGGGTTGAGGTCTTTCCGCTACCTCTTTTCCACTTTTGTCTTCAAGCTCTTCCTCCTTCGCTTTTAAAAGAATTATCCTATTTGGGGAAGCTTGAATCTCTTGAGAGACATGGTATAGGGTAGGGAGGACTAACCTGATCTCGGTGTGTCTAGCTATCGAGATTTTTGAGGATTAGTACCTGCTCTAACTTCGTCTAGCTATTGACATTAAATTTAGCAAAGCAAGGGAATAAATTCTTTCAATGTTCCAAGCTTCTCTACCTTCTTAAATTGCTCGTGCCTTGAAATTTTCTGGGAAATGGTTTCGATAAGCCAAAAATTTGATTTTTCTGAAATGGTCTTCAGTTGTGTTTCGCAATTTTAGACTGGCCTTTTAGACCTTCTCAGCTCTAATTTTCATTCCCGGAAATTTCCATCGCTTTCGAGCAATTTCATAGGATCTTTGGCATGTAACTCATGTGCAATCTCTCATTTTTAATGCATTGTTGAAATGTTCTTAATCTCATCCATGCATTGAAGAGATGTTCCAAAGCTTGGAAATTTTCTCAAAATCATCCATGCATTGTGTGAGGTTGCAAAAGTTGGGAAATCTTCTTGAAATCATCCATGCACTCATTGAAGAAAAAAAAAAATTGCACAGTTTGAAATTTTTTTTAAATTTTCCATGCATTGCAATGAAGTGTAGAGTTTGACAATTTTCCCTCCTTGCATTAGAATGGATTGAAGTTCAAAAGTTTAAAAATTGTCCATGCATTAGAAAGAAGTTGAAAAGTTTTCAAAATTATCCATCCATGCATTGGATTGGAATAATGTGCCAAGTTTCAAATTTTCCATGCATGGCTTGAATTTAGGACTGACATGCAAATTTTAAAAAATTCTCTATGCTTAAAATTTTCATTTTTGAGAATTCCATCCATTTTACATCATGTTGCAATGTTTTAAGCTTGAAATTTTCATTTTTGAGAATTCCATCCGTTTTGCATCATGTTGCAATGTTTTAAGCTTGAAATTTCATTTTTGTGAATTCCATCCATTTTGCATCATGTTGCATTGTTTTAAGCTTGAAAATTTCATTTTTGAGATTTCCATCCATTTTGCATCATGTTGTAAAGTATCAAGATTGGAAAATTTTCCATTGGCATAATGTTGCAATTTTTCAAAAATCCTTCCCAGTGATTTCATCCGGTTTGCATGCCCACTGTCCTAATTTAGAGCACTCTACTACCAAGCTTCAAGTGCTCGCTGATGCCCTTCAATTTCAGCCCTTCATAAGCAGCCACTGCCTCATTTTCGAGCCCTCTCAAGTTCCTTTGGAGTGCTCGCAGCTGCTATCCATTTTCAGCCCAAAATACCGAACTCTCTGTCTTCAACTCGCGCACTCGAAATCCCATTTCGAGTGCTCGAAATTCCTTCCACCAAATCCCCGAGCCTACTGGTCCCAATTTGAGCACTCTACTTCCATGCTTAGAGTGCTCGACCACAGCATTCATCTTCCACCACCATCAACCCTCACACCATGCAACCAATTTCCTCTCTCTACCCAAAGCCACAACCATCCAACCTCACCACTCTAATTTCATCTCTTGGCACCATCCCACAATAGCCGAGCCCTCTGCTTGTTTTTCGAGCACTCGTCACTCCTAGCTCGAGTGCTCGAACCACTCTCTTCAACCTACACAAACCACAACCCACTTCCCTCTCGAAACCAACCAACCTTCCTCAAGCTTCACCAACTCCTCAAACCCACCACCTTCCCAAACCATCATTCCCTCAACCTTAAACCTTCATCTCTCTCTCATCAACCCACTTAAACCAACCACCATCAACCCACCCATCTTTCCACCCTCTCGACCACCAAGCCACACCAACACCTACCAATCATGAACCATGCACGCACACAAACCTCCATGAACCATGCATGCACACAAACCTCCTCCCTCCCAGTAACCTTCTCTCTCTTCCACCATCACCCACCCACCAAGCAACCTTCTCACCACTCTGCCCTCCCTTTCGGCAACACCCCACCACCCTTCACACTCAACTCCTCCACAACACCATGCATGCATGCACTCCATTAACCATTCAACCCTCATCTCTCCCATCTCCATGTATTAACCCAATCCAACCAACCACCCTCATGCTTGCCAATTGAAAACCGAAAAAAAAAAAAAAAAAAAAGCATAATACTATATATATATATATATATATATATCTAATAATAATAATATTATTATTATAACAAAATAAATAAATAAATAAATAAAATAATAATAACAATAATAACTATACAAAAAAAGAAGAAGAGTAAAATGGTACCGTTTTGGCATTAATTTGTTATCTATTTCAAACTTGCGGCTAATGTGTGCAAATTTGTGTTTCGTATGCTTTTTTTTTTTATTTCAATAAAATTCATCTTCGTCTTATTATTTCTGTTTTGATTTTTCTTAAAAGCCTATGCTTTTACTTGTGTATAGTAGTTATGTTTTGACAGGTCTTCCTGTCCAAGTTTGGGGGACGCGTTTGCGCATTCACATCGATGGATATTTTTGCATTCGTCACTCCACTTGGTAATATTGTTCTTTTACCTTCTTTGCTCTTATTTTGTTTCACTTGTCTTCACACATTGAGGACAATGTGACATTCAAGTTTGGGGGTGCAATAGGACATTTTTGGTTTCACATTTTTGCTAAGCAATGATAGTATGATTTGAACTTGTTGGGAATGAAGCATTTGTTTAATACCTTGTGTATAGAAGTTATTGACATTTTTGAAAATAAAGAAAAATTTGAGTTGAAATGATCATGTGGATTCAAATTAGTCTGTATAAATGTCTCAATTAGATTCTTACTGGATTTGACACTCTTTAAAGCTTCACAATGCACATACGCACATTGGAAACTAAACTGTGAGGCATGCAACTTGATCGACCTTGACCTTGGCCTAGTTAATTTGATTTGATGAACCTGATAAATGAATATCTTTGGCATGATTTAAGTTATCTAAAAAAAAAAAAAAAAAAAAAACTGAGAAAGAAAGAAAAAAAATAACCAGTTGACGTTCGTAACCTTTCCAACTCGAGCTATTAAGCCCTAGGAATGTCTCTACACTTAGCACCCTAAAGCCGTCTGGTTTGGGAGTTGTTGGCCTAACGCTTGCTACAAGGGTTGGTTAGAAAGCTTAAAGGACTTAAACATTGCACGGTCATTCAAAAAAAAAATTGTAATAAACATGGTTCGCTAGAGTTCGTAGCCTTTCCAACTTGAGCTATTAAGCCCTTTGGAGTGTCTCTACACTTAACACCCTAAAGCCATCTGGTTTGGGAGTTGTTGGCCTAACGCTTGCTACATAGGTTGGTTAGAAAGCTTAAGGGACTTCAGCATTGCACAACCATTCTATGTTTCGCTAATGAGTTGCAATAAATTATCAACAAGCAACAAAAGTTGTCTTGTAAATAAAATCATGCCTTAGGGACCTCATTTAAAGAGGAATTCAATGATTTGAAAACTTGTGCTTGGAAATTGGAAAAGAAAGTAAAAGCCGCATGTTGAGAATCCAATTCACTTTCACTGAAGTTAGAGTTGATTTCCATTCAAGAGATGATAATTAAGTTATTTATATAGACTTTGATGTTGATGCATGTATGTGGAAATGTATTTAGCCAATTTTTGTATCAACGCTCCATATATGCAAGGTAGTTTTCCCAATGACTTCATCTCCAGTTTTTGTCTGTTTCAAGTTGTATTTGAGCTATGTATCTATTTTATTTTACCATGGTAGATATTTTTGTAGTAGCAGTCCCATGTTTGTCATTCCATTGAGTTTTGCATTTTGGTTTTGCTAAGGGACTAGCAAAATGTAAGTTTGGGGGTGTGATAAGCGCCGAATGTTGTATATTCAAGCGCCCTAAATTGCATTAGTTAAGTTCTTTATTTGTGTATTTTATATAGATTATCTCCAATTGTATGTTTTTGCACTTTTTCAGGTTAAATTGCAAAAAAGAAGCAAAAATGATGCTTTGTGGAGTTTTGAACATAGGAAGGTGCAATGCTGAATTCTGGCAGCAGTGAAATCCGGATTTTCTCACCATTTTTGACATACCAAACTCGAGAACTGGACTTCTATCATAACATGAAAGATTTAGATCTCTGAATCAGCTTTCCAAATCTTCAAGAGGTTCGTCATTCGGAGTTCGGAGCAGAGAGTTATGATCTTCTTATTAGAGGTGCTCAGAACTGCCTGGCAGCAATGAAAGTCTGCCTTGTTCTTCAATTTCGACCAATTAGACCTGAGAATTGGATCTCTACCAAAACATAAAGTTTTTACAGCTCTGAATTAGCTTTCCAAATCTTCAAACGGTTTGTCATTCGGAGTTTAGAGCACAAAGTTATGGCCGTTTTACCAAAGTAGGTCCGGGCGGAGCAAACCAAGCATAGGGCATTCTGCCCAATTTTTGAGTGCTCGAGGCCCTATTTCGAGCACTCGAAATTAGGGCAGAATTCTACACGACTTAGCCCACTTGTGCTCAGATTTTAGCCCTTTTGGATTGCTTCCTTTATGAAGTGGTTGGAGATGTTGGTTGGTAGCTTTTAGGGTGGATAAGTGATCTAGATAAGGGAAGCAAAGCCACTCATTATCTCTTAAGCTTCATTCTACAAGATTAGAGGAGAGAGAAGAGAGCAAAAGGGAGGAGTTCTTGAAGCTTCAAGGAGGAAGCTCGAAAATGGAGGGGAAAGCCTTGCTTCTTCCTTCATCTAGGGCCACCATGGGTAACTAAACCTCTTCTAGGGAGGTGATGAAGCCTCCCCTTTTGTTCATGTTCTAGATTAGGTTCTATTTTGGGGATTATAATGTATAAACTTTGGTCTTTTCATAGTTTAAGAGCTTATTACTTCTTGTAATGAATATTCATGTTTAAATGATTGATGTGAGTTATTTAGCTTGTCTTGATGATTCTTACATTAGTCTTATTGCTTTTATTTTCATAGTGACAATGAAGATATTAACTATAAATGGTTTTCAAGGCATGTTGATTTTGAAACTTGATATTCCATTGCTTAGGTACCTCCTTTGATGGACTATGCTTGATTCTTACCTTCATGTGCTTCATCATTTGATTGAATGCTTGATGGTCTTTTGCTTAAGTTAATGTATTTGATACTACACCCTAGTCTAGGTAGTCCAAATGTGTTATCTTTGATAGACCATTCTTGTTTTAATCTCATGAACTTTTTATTGGTTATGAAGCAACTATGTGTTGCTACATAATTCTTGATCATTGCTTATATAGTGTTTATCCCCAATTTAGTCTTGATTTGGCATGTATTTAGGGCGTAGGTGGATTCACTTCCCTAGTTTCCCCTTTTATTATCTCTAACTCTCATTTACTAGCACTATTGTTTTATGCACATTTGAATTCCTAGTTTAGTGACAAACAAAACAAACTCTCTATGAACACCCCTTATCACTCTAAAATGACTCTAGACACTTAGGTTGTCATAGATTAGCACAGTCCCAGTGGTTCGACTTACCCGACCAATAGCCCTATTTTACAATGATTCGTGCTATTGCGAAGGTTGATGTTTAATTGACCAACCGATCAATATCTGGCCCATGTCACTTCTGGCCTCCTCAACTGCCCCCATAATTACTCCCTATTTAATAAGGAGGTAATTATCAAAGGCGTCTCATCATGACGTTGACGGATCGAGAAACTCTTATGGGGGAATGGGCGGTCGGATCGGGAATCAATGTTCCGGGATTCAATAAACTTCTCGCCTCCCTGACGCTTCGGCCCTCGGGTCCACTTCGTCTTTATAAGGCTCTAGAATGCCACTTCATGCCTTTTTACCGTCTCCATCTCTCTTTATCATCGGTCAAATCTCTCGTTCATCTTTTTAGAACAGTGCTAAATTTCATCTGGTGAAATTTTTCAAGAGTCATTCTTCCAGCAATCTTGCAGTGCTCCTTGCTGCTTTCTACCCCAGAGGTTAGTCTTGTTCTTTTTTACTTTCGATAGACTTCTTTTTACTCTTTTAGATCCTTCATTCGCTTTCACCATGGTTGTAGATCTAGATGTTCTCCGTATGAGACTTAGACTTCCTGACAACATCCAAGTTAGGGTTTGCCCTAGAGATGTTAATATTATGACCGGTGCCGGCCTTCTTCCCGGCGAGGTTTTATTTACTAACCTTCAACTGAATGTCGTTAGGTTCCCTCTGTATCCCTTCTTTAACTATGTTTTCAATAGACTGGGGATTTCCCCTCTACAGGTAAACCCAAATTTCCTTAGAATCATATCCGTTATGTTACTACTGATTCGTGACAGAGGTCTGGATCTTGACCTCATAGATCTTCTTCTTTGCTATAAGGTCAGTAAGATCCGAACTGAAGAGCCATTCTACCACCTTTACCCGTTCGACAAGATGTCCATATGTACGGATACAATCAAATCTGAAAAGGGTTGGAGGGATAACATTGTGGGTGTTAGTGGGGCCTGGTCTTCGCCGGCTGCAGAGGATTACCCAATCCCGAGCGCCTTTGGCGTCTGTTCTGTCTCCTCGTATAAGAAATTCAAATCCCATAAAAACGATTGTCCCTGCGAAACATGTGTTCCTCGCTTTTGTACTTTCTTATGTCGCTCCTTAGGCATACCTTGTGATGACTTGAGCTACAGTGTTTGCAGGGATAGGAGTAATTACTTGAAGAAATACGTTCTGAACGATATTCCTTCTTGCTCAGAACTCCTCACTTCAGACAACCTTCTAGCGCTCTCATCCCTCGGCTATACAATGAGTAGGCTTCAGATTCCTTCCTTTGGTAGGAGGAAAAATCCTCCCCCAGCCACTACTGCTGCTGGAGCAACCTCCTCTCCCGCATCAGCCTCTTCTTCAGCCACCATCTCTGGCACTATCCCGAGTGTGGTGGCTATTGATCCTGTTGTTAGCACCCCTGCTACCAACCCGAGCACATCTCCACAGATCACTACTACCCCTGCTGCTGCTGGGGGTGTTCGGGACAAAGAGCGAGGCAAAAGACCTCATCCTGACGGTAGAGTCAACCTTGAGGAGGAATCTCTTACAAGGAGAACCCGAGTTTTTGGGCCGAGCGCTCTCTTGCATCGCCCAGTCAGAGCTCCTGCCCCCTCCGGGCCTGTTGCAGCTGCTGCCTCTGCTTCTGCTTCAGCTTCTGCCTCTGCTTCTACTCCTGTTTTACCACCATGGGCTCCTCGATACACCCGAACGGACGGGATGTTCGTGAAGCCGAACGAAACCATGTTCAAGGATGGCCAAACCGCCATGGCGTACTATGGGAGCATGTGGACTCCAAAAGACCTTGAGGCAGCGAAGGGTCTGTCATAAAAGGATGTGTTCAGCCGCTTTCCCCAATCTGCCATGGAGGTGACTTTTATTTTTTAACTTATGAATCTTCTCATAATATTTGCTCTTGCCTTCATCCGACCAGGCGATCGGTTTAACCAGTATTCATGCATATCTATGCAGACTTTGTTCGGTATGATGGCTATGCAGAAACAGGTGGAAATGGGAAACGCCAGGGCCCGTAAATTCTCTGATAGCCTGGATATGGCTAATAAGGAAAACGATATTCTTGCCAACCAAAACATCGAGATATTGGCTCGGCTTGAAAAAGCTGAAAAAGAGAGAGATGCTTTGAAGAAGGAAACCGACTCTCTCCAGGATGAAAAAGATGCCCTTCAGCTTGAGAAGAGTGTCTGGCAGATTGAGCGCGATTCAGTCAGAAGTGAAAAGGCAGAGCTCCAACGCCTTCTGGCTGACGAGCAGTCTGCTCGGATGGCATTTGAGAGAAGAGCTCTGGATGAGCGCAACGCTCTGATTGGCACCATTAGCAGAGTGAATGGTGGCATGTTGGCTCTTCATGCTCGGTTTTCAAGAGTTGGAGCTCTTGGATATGCTCAGGGATTCCGAGATGGTTTCTCCGACCGAGTTCCTGCTGAGGGCCAGACCAGTTCAACTCCGGATGAAATTGATAAGGATCTAGGGATTGACCCTCTGGGGGTTTATGTTGACCCAGAATCCACCAAAGCCGAGCACATATTTGATGAGTGTCAGGAGATTGCTTCCTCCAGGATCACTACAGCTCCTTCTACCGTTCAGCCTCTAATCGCTCTTCCCTCGTCAACTGTGGTATCTCCTATAGTCACTGCTGACGTTGGGCCCCAGCAGAACGACTCTGTTATTCATCTCGATTCCCCACCTCGTGAGGGTGAAATGGCTAACGGGAACGAGGAGGTGGGTCAGCACAACCAGGAGGCTGTCGGTACTGAGGCAGCTAGCTAGGGCTCTTCCAGATACCTCGATTTCATACTCTTTTGTAGTTATGTGATTTGAAAACTTCACTTTTTGTAACCTCGAAGCTTATTATCAATGAGATGATAAAACTTTTTCTTTTTTCTTCTTTTTTTTTTTTTGTGCTATGCTCTGTTCAAACCCACTTTCAATATTTTTTCATATTGACTTTGTCGTGTGCGTGAGTGCCTGGTGTTCGGCTTGAATGCCACTTGCCACTTGGCTTTGCTTTAGCAAGTGTCTGGCATTCGGCTTATGGTGCCAGCTGCCACTTATCTTACTTAAGTGCCTGACGCTTGGCTAGAATGCCACTTGCCACTTGGCTTTTCATTTTTTAGCAAGTGTCTGGCGTTCGGCTTATGGTGCCAGCTGCCACTTATCTTGCTTAAGTGCCTAGCGCTAGGCTAGAATGCCACTTGCCACTTGGCTTTTCATTTTTTGGCAAGTGTCTGGCGTTCGGCTTATAGTGCCAGCTGCCACTTATCTTGCTTAAGTGCCTGGCGCTCGGCTAGAATGCCACTTACCACTTGGCTTTTCATTTTTTAGCAAGTGTCTGGCATTCAGCTTATGGTGCCAGCTGCCACTTATCTTGCTTAAATGCCTGGCGCTCGGCTAGAATGCCACTTGCCACTTGGCTTTTCATTTTTTGGCAAGTGTCTGGTGTTCGGCTTATAGTGCCAGCTGCCACTGATCTTACTTAAGTGCCTAGCGCTCGGCTAGAATGCCACTTGCCACTTGGCTTTTAATTTTTTGGCAAGTGTCTGGCGTTCGGCTTATGGTGCCAGCTGTCACTTATCTTGCTTAAGTGCCTGGCACTCGGCTAGAATGCCACTTGCCACTTGGCTTTTCATTTTTTGGCAGGTGTCTGGCATTCGGCTTATAGTGCCAGCTGCCACTTATCTTGCTTAAGTGCCTGGCGCTCGGCTAGAATGCCACTTGCCACTTGGCTTTTCATTTTTTCATCCATCATTTTTTTTTTAACCCCTTGAAAAGGAAAGCTATTTTTATAAATCTCAGGAATTTGCACGTTCATACGTACTTGATTGAAAACAAACAACATCCGATAAAACTGAAACTTAGCTTTTATTGATAGTACCTCTTCAGAGACGTAGCATTCCAGGGCTTGTTGACCAACCTTCCTGCCATGGTTTCTAATGTATATGCCCCCTTCCCTATGACTTCTGCAATTCTGTATGGGCCTTCCCAGGGTGGCATTATTTTTTTGACTATCCTCACCTTTCTTTTTAGAACCAGATCGCCAGGAGCAAAATTTCTGTGTTTCACTCTTTTGTTGTGACTATTCGCCAATACTTGCTGGTATGATGCAAGCCTTATTGCTGCAGCGTCCTTTTTTTCGTCTATCATATCGAGGTTCAATCTTAATATTCTGTCGTTCTGACTTTGACTCCATGTTAAGCTTCTGATAGTTGGGACCAAGTGCTCAACCGGTATAACTGCCTCGGTACCATACGCCATTGCAAACGGGCTCTCCCTAGTCGGCCGCCTTAGGGTGGTTCTGTAAGCCCATAGGACGTTCGGGAGTTCATCCAACCACTTCCCTTTATGGTCCTCCAGCTTCTTCTTAATGCAGGCGAAAATTGTTCTGTTTGTAATTTCTGCTTGTCCATTGGCCTGGGGATGACTTACTGCAGCCAACTTCTAATTAATTCCATACTCCTCCAGCAGCTCTCTTACTTGCTTGCTGTCGAGGTTCGTGTCATTATCCATGACTATTGACCTTGGAATGCCGAAACGGCAGATAATATGACTCCAGATAAATCGTCTCACATGAGTCTGAGTCACGCTTGGATATGGTTCTGCTTCCACCCACTTAGTAAAGTAATTCGTGGCCAGTAGCACATACTTGTTCTGAGCTATTGCAGTTAGCAGAGGACCGACCACATCCATCCCCCATTGCGCGAAAGGCCATGGTGAGGCCATTACGTGCAATTCCTCAGGTGGTTGGTGGATCAATGGTCCATACCGTTGGCATTTATCGCACCTTCGAGAGAACTCCTCCGCATCTCTTGATATGTTCGGCCATAAATACCCTTGTGTCATTGCTTTGTGCGCTAACGATCTTCCCCCAGAATGATTTCCACATATGTCTTCATGAATAGCTCGCAACAGCTGCTGAGCCTCTGTGGGGGTGACACACTTCAAGTATGGGCCAGAGTATGACCTTCTGTACAGCTGGTTATGCACTATGGCGTACTTTGCAGCATTCTTTTTGATTTTCCTAGCTTCATCCCTTTGCATAGGCAGAACGCCATCTCGAATATAAGTGATGATGGGGTCAATCCAACTCGGTTCATACGGTATGACATTAACTTGCCAAGGTTCAGAGTCTAAAGGTTCTTCAAAAATAGATGGCTGGGTCAGTATTCCTATTGGAATCACCCTCGCCAATGTCTCGCCAGAGCTCGAAGCACTACATGCTAACCAATTTGCATCTGCGTTATGTTCTCTCGGTAACTGTATGAATTCAATCTTTGCAAAGTCCTTGGCTTTATGCAGAACGGCAGAACGATATGCCTCCATCGTGTCATCCTTGGTCGCGCACTCACCATTTATCTGCCGAACAATCAACTGTGAGTCACTATAAACAGTCAAACTTCTGACCTATAGCTCTCTGGCCAACTTTAACCCATTCAGCAACCCCTCGTATTCCGCTTCATTATTGGTGGCTCGGAACTCAAGTCTGAGTACTTGACTCAATGAAGTACCCTCTGGGGTTTGCAGTTTAACCCCAATTCCTGCCCCCATCTGATTAGAGGAGCCATCCACATAAAGTTTCCAAGAGCCGCATCTAAGGTCTTCTTCCGTATCTTCAGAGTCACATTCTAGCAAGAAATCGGCTACCGCTTGTCCTTTAACAGCCGTTCTCGGCTCATACGTTATGTCAAATGAGCTTAACTCTATGGCCCATTTTGTCATTCTGCCCGAGAGTTATGGCTTGTGCATAAGCACTCTGATTGGAAAAGTTGTTAGGACAAGTATAGGGTGGGATTCGAAATAATGCCTCAACTTTCTTTTTGCGTTTACGAGTGAAAGTATCACCTGTTCGGCCTTCGAGTACCTTCGTTCTGCCTCGGTTATTGTCTTACTGACATAAAACACCGGGTGTTGCACCCCTTCCTTGCAACGAATCAGAACGGCACTTGTCGCAACACTAGATACTCCAAGATATAGATATAATTTCTCTTCTGGATCCGGGGCTGACAGGACTGGTGGATTCTGCATATATTCCTTCAAATGGGTCAATGCTTGTCGTTGTTCATCCCCTCAGACCTGTCTTCCATGACTCCGAATCGTGTCAAAGAACGGCTTGCAGCGGTCTGACAACTTAGAAATGAACCGACTTAATGCAGCTATTCGTCCTGTGAGGGCTTGCACTTCTTTGATCGTCTTTGGCTCGGCATTCTTAATCAAAGCCTCTGCTTGAGCAGGGCTAGCTTCGATGCCTCTGCGATTGACCACATGTCCCAAAAATTGACCGGAACTCACACCGAACGAGCACTTGGTTGGATTAAGCCTCATCCCATATCGCCTCAGCACATCAAATACATCTTGCAGATGTTTCAGATGATCATCCTTCTTCCTACTCTTTACCACCATATCATCAATATAGGCTTCCACAATCTTTCCTATTTGATCCTTGAAAATTTTGCTAACAAGCCTTTGATAAGTTGCTCCCGCGTTTTTCAGTTCGAAAGGCATATCTTTGTAACAGTATGTCCCTCGCTCGGTAACAAAAGAAGTTTTTTCTTCATCTGCCGGGTCCATAGGGATCTGATTATAACCTGAATAAGCGTCCAGAAAGGTTAAATGCTCATACCCGGTGGTGGCATCCACCATTTGATCAATCTTAGGCAGCGGGAAGCTATCCTTCGGACAGGCTTTGTTCAGATTGGTGAAATCAATGCATACTCGCCATTTCCCATTCTTCTTCTGCACGACAACGACGTTAGACAACCAATCAGGATAGTGCACTTCTCTGATGAATCCCGCATCGAGCAGCCTATCAACCTCCTCGGCTATGATCTGGTTACGTTCTGGAGCAAACCTTCGTTGCTTCTGCTTTACTGGTTTGAAATTGGGATTGACATTCAAGGAATGACAGGATACGGAGGGATTAATTCCAGGCATGTCTAGGTGACTCCATGCAAATACATCGGCATTGTGAGACAAGAAGTCAATTAGCTCCTACTGCTCTTCCCTGGTCAGTCTTACTCCTACTCTGGTAGTTTGCTCTGGCTTGGACTGATCGATCTGCACATCCAGAAGGGGTTCTTCGGTCAAGTCAACTGGCTCCTCCACCCTATTCTGCTTGGGTGGAGGTTCCTGTAATTGCTATCTTGGGCTCGCCGAACGGATGGGCGCCTTCCCTTTCCCAGCATATTTTAGTGTGACGGAATAACACTCTTTGGCTGCAACCTGATCCCCATGAATGTCTATCACCTGATTTCTATCGGGTCTGAGGCACCTCATGACCTGATGCAGAGTTGAGGGCACACCTTGGACTCTGTGAATCCATCCTTTTCCCATCAGGAGATTGTACGAGGGGTGAATCTCTACAACCACAAAAGTTTCCATAAGAGCTCGTTCTGCAGCTTGAACTTCTACTTCCACCATATCGATGGGCTCCACCCTCTTACCATCGAATCCTAACAGGGGATTTCCAGTGGGCTTGAGCCTCTCTGGCTTAATCTCGAGCCAATCAAATGTGTCCCTCGGCATGACATTCGCACTACTTCCGGGATCGATCAGAACTCTGCGCACCAGGCAGTCCGCCACTGTCAAGCTGACCACCAACGGATCTTCATGGGGGATTTGAACACGCAGCAGGTTTGTCCTGTCGAACTTTATCTGTATCGATGTGATCTGTTGGTGCAGAGTATTCACACTGCTGACCCTTTTCTTCATCTGCGCCTGCCGTAGGCGCGTTCGGAGTAGCTTATCTGAGTCTTCGCTAGGCTCGGGTCGACTGTGAATAGCATTAATTATATGAACTGGCTGCGAATTGTGGGAGCTTTGCTTCTGACTCCTTTTTACTTGCTCCATCGGTCGATTATGCTCTATCGCCGAGCCTTGAACATAACTCGCGAACTCCCCTCTAGCTATCAACATCTCCACTTGCCTTCTCAAATTCCTGCATTCGTGAGTCTGATGATCGAAATCGGAATAGAAAGCACAATGTTTAGCCTGATCCCTCTGTTCGAGGGGTTGCCTAATTGGCAGTGGTGGATGAAACTTATCTTTGTTCTCCTGATATAGCCTCGCCAGAGTGACCTTCAACGGAGTGATTAACTCTTCCTCCCTGAACCTCTTTTCTGCCTTCCAGGAGGTCTGATGTTGCGGCTGAGCCTGCTTCTGCCTGATCTTTGCCTTGGACTTTTCCTCGGTTGACACGACCGACGCTGTCCGAGCATTGGCTGCCTCCTCTTCTTCCAGGCGCACAAAGCCATCGGCTCTTTCATTGAGTTCATCCATAGTCGTCGGCGTGTTCACTACCAGACTGGTATGGAACGGAGTGCCACGTGTCATGGCCAACTTGAAGGCTTGAACCGCTGTAGAAGGGTGGCATTCGATCACCATACTCTTAGTGAGGTTAAACCTAGTGAGAAAAGCCTGGAGACGTTCATCTTTGTGCTGTTTCATTGTAAATAGGCTCGAGATGTCCTTCGGCGGACGCTTGTTCCCATAGTACTGGCTTATGAACCGATCGCACAGGTTCCGGAAGCTATCAATGGAGCCCCTAGGCAAGTTCTTGAACCAGCTAAGCACCGGTCCGGCTAGACTTGTAGGGAAACATTTGCACATTAAAGAGTCGTTCTCCTTATTCAGAGCCATCTTCAACTGGATATGGTACACATGATCGATCGGATCGGTTGTTCCGTCAAACAGAATAAAGACTGGCATGGCAAACTTCCTTGGATGCGGAGCATTCAGGATCTCATTAGTGAATGGTGAATCAACCATCCGAGCCGCGGATCGGAGTGCTTCATTCTCTCTCTGGAGCCCAGCGGTAGCTCTATGAGCTACAGATCTGCTCTCCGAACCGCGATGAGTGAATGTAGCCATGGAGGGCCTGTAAGACGGATCGAACTACCGTTCCTCAATGAGCTCTCTTTGCCAAGGCGATACAACTCGGCGGCGATCAACCTCTATCACTTCCTCTCGGTTGAACCTTTCCTGATGCGGATCGAAGGTCATGGCTTCGTTCTGTCTGACCTGCTCATGTCGCGGATCAACGTGAGTCAATCCTTCGTGATCCTCAACTCGACGAACATTTGGCGGCAAATCGTCCATCCTCCTTTCATCACGGTGGAGAGCTGACTGATTGTTCTCGTCCTGCTCGCCTTGATGTGCGATATTAGATTGAATACCTCCTTCACCGGCCGGAAGTGGACGCGGAACCGCGGGCATTTGCTGATGCTGCATTCCAGCTTTCAATTCTGCATTCTCTTTTTTGAGAGCTTCGATCAAGTTCATCAACTCCTCAAGCTTCGTTTGCTGGACAGCCTCCATTGGATTGGAGCTTTCACCTATCATCATTCCTGAACGGAGTAAAGGCATTAAACTCAAGTTCTTGAGTAGATCTGAGCTTCGTGAGCGCAAATTTTTTAGATCTGGACTCGAATTCTCCGAATTATGCTTACGGTTGACGAGATCTGAATTCTCCGAATTCTAAATCCGTCAGATCCGGCCACAATCGAACAACTCGTTGTTGCGTAGATTTGAAGCCACTTCCGTCAAAGCAACATGAACTAGAATTCCTCCAGAATAGGTCACAATCGCTCAGATCTGGATCCAATTCCCAAAGATCGAGTTTCGTCTTCTCGAATTGGTCTGAATCCACGCGATATTAATCAATGATCAATCAATCTTCAACGATTCCCACAGACGACGCCAATTGAAGATGCAAGGAATTCATTTCCATTTTCTCTCTCTAGAATTCTTACATTTCAACAGAACCCTCCCCTTCTCTATCCATTACTTCTCATATTTATAGATACTTACAAACACTAATGGACTGCTAGATCTGGGCCCGTTCCTCTGTGGGTTTTGGTCATCTTTGATGGGCTATTCGCGTTCGGCCCATATGGCAGTATTTCTCTATCGGCTGGACCCAGCTACTCGGACCGGATGCCATGTTCGCGGGTCATATCCGGCCCATGTCACTTCTGGCCTCCTCACCCATAATAGAATCCTTCAATCCTCTGATACCAATAGTTAATTAAACTACAACTCGGGAATCCATAATGTGGGCCCCTAATAATATCCCAACTAACATAACTGAACTGAAAAAAAAACTAATAACTAAACCATGTAGAAGAGTCCTACGTAGAGTCGGAAGAGTGAATGACTGTCTCTGATCGGCACAAACAATCTCTAAGACTGGAACTGACGAACACCTGAAAAAATAATGGTGGGTCAGGCCCACATACAAGTTCTAATCTACTACATCCCAAACAGAGACCCGATACACATACACATCATAATTAATTCAATAATAACTAAATAGTCCATATAAAGATATATACACACTAAAGGAACCTCACTAGACTATAGAGTTGTCTCAACCTGAATAGTAGGCAACATGCAAAAACGCACATATAGTGGGCATGAGTACTTAGACCTACCAGCGTACACAACTACACTATATCTAGCTACACATCCCTAGCAATATACGCACCCTAACTACTGATCTTGAGACTCAAACTCATATCGTGGCGCATAATTATATGTGTAAAAATTCGTCCTAATCCAACCATCAAAAATAAACTATCCAATTATTATTTTAATAAAATGTCATCCAATTATTCCATTGACCTGACACGAATAAGTAGGACTTAACACTGTGGTTAATCCGTTCTCTTATTAAAAATAGGTAGGACTTAACTCGTAAGTTAATCCGTCCCTAATATGCCCCCATCCCATAATGGTGCATTAATCCATAACATATCTAAATAACAGTTTCCAATCCAAGGATAATGTAAATATTTTTTTTACATTTAATAAACCAAATAAATATGATATAAATCTTATACACATCTTTTGCATTTACTTGAGCAAAAATATCAATTCTAAGTAGCATGCATTTAATTTACATCACAAGACATTAACATGCATCTAAACTAAATTGTACATCTCCATGTTCTGATTAAATTAATTTAAATCTAACAATTAATTAAAATAATTTAATCCAACAATATTTAATTAATTTATCCTTTTAAAATTAATTAAATTCCATACTTAGCATGTAAATTTAAATCATGCATTTCAATCTTTAATGAATCTATTTAAATTAGATAAATATTTAATGCAGATCCATCAGGAAAAAAATAATAATAAAATAAATATTAATTTAATATTCCAGCATTAAATAGATTACTATTAAAAATATTTAATGCAAAAAAATACTATCCAATCAAAACAGAACAACAACCATATATAGAACAATTTAAAGAATGATTTAAATAATTAATCCTATCCTATTAAATCCATTGGATTTCTTTTCGTTCAACGTGCATAATGTATAAAAAAAAAAACGAGCTATTTAAATTTCTCTGAGCCATTAGTTTCCATGGTCAAAACGTATTGTTGCAATATTGATGATCTGATTGTTTCAATAAGCCATTATTTGTTTTTTTTTTTTCCTTTTCCTCGTTCGGCGTGTAAGCAAAACAAATCATAAACTTCGTATAAGTTATATCACAAACTGTATCATGTAAAAGTATGCTTAAAACAATATATAATAATATGCACACCACCAAACAATTTTGACTTAAAAAACTAATTAAACACAATTATTAAAACACCTAACATATTAAAACACATTAAAAAAAAACTTAATTTATTAAAATATAAAATCACGAACCCATTATTAAAACACATGAACTTTAATTTCTAAATTAATTCATGTAATTAAATCTGACTAATTTATTTAAAGAACCTAGAATTAATTTAGCATGCATAGGGTATGAATCAAAGGAGAAGAGAATAATTAAAACTTGCCTTTACAGATTTGATAAAAAAAACCCTAGCCTCCTTCTTCCTTTTTCTCTTCATTCCTCTTCCTTATTTCTCTCTCTAAAATATAGTACGTGATATATTTTCTAACCTCTTTCACAACTTTATAGTTATATATTTATAGGCAGCTAAAATAACCCTAATTATTTTCCCATTCCAAGACAAACTAAAATAAAATAAAAATAAAATAAAATAAAATTTGAATACTAAAAAGTAACTTAAATATATGTTACGTATAATCTATGTGTACTCCTTGTTATATATAATATATAAATATATATCAGATTATTATTTAAGGACTTTCCTTATATATATTTATTTATTAAATATACATATACATGGGTAATTATCCGTACCCATTAAACCCCTTATCCAAGTAGTCCATGGAGCCCAATTGATTGGTCAATTACTACTATCCATATCCAATTCCTTAAAAATAAAATAAATAAAATAAAAATAAAAATAAAACAATTAAATTCCTAAATAAATACACATTATCACATACAATTCAATTTAAACAAATAATTAAATCAATTAAACAAGTAAACAATTAGCCAAGAAAACAACTAAATAATTAAATGCAATTTAAACTATTAAAATAATACCGAGACTATCCTTTTTAAATTAGGGGTATTACAAGAAGAGAGTCCCAACAATCACGAATACGAACCGTCTACTGTACTTCAAAATTTGTATACTCTAATTCCCTTTAAAATAGGGACCGTTTCTCAATTTAGGAAGGAATTGGGGGCAAAGTGTGGAGGGAAAAATCCCTCATCCAATAGAAACATGCCATGTCAAGACGTAGGGACCATAGGAGAAAGTTTTTGACTAGTCATCAAAAGTCCAAGGTCCAGCATCGAGGCCCAGGATACGTATGGCAGATATTCGGTCCAGTAGGGGAATACTGAGCCTGATACCGTATATTGGTCCATCATCATGCAAACAACCTGATCCATGATCAGGAAGAATCCAACACTATATGGTATCATCTTGAGGGACACGCAATGCGAGTCCTAGTCCAATTTGACCTTTTTAATTCATTACAAATAGAGGCATAAACCTCCCAATAAAGATATCTAGTCATTAAACAATTCAATCTCTTTGAATATTATCTTCCATTTTTGAAGCGTATTGTAATTAAGGTTCTTTGACTTTTCTAAGTTAGACAATTTTTTTGCAGTTACACACCTTCATCTCATTGAAAATGCTTCTGTTTCATGTTGTTTGTCATGT
The DNA here is from genome assembly GCF_030987335.1 of Cornus florida. Classification (NCBI taxonomy): domain Eukaryota; kingdom Viridiplantae; phylum Streptophyta; class Magnoliopsida; order Cornales; family Cornaceae; genus Cornus; species Cornus florida. Next base: position 107,004,185 of record NW_026775574.1, read on the forward strand.
GGACTCAGATGCCATTTTGATTGCCTTTCATAAGGGGAAGTTCCTCATTCTCATGGTGGGATCTAAGGCTCATTTAGGTGTCATTTTGGTGCCTTGAGTTTTGGTTTTGCTTAGGTTCAAGTTGGGGGTGAAATAGGCTCACTTTGGACTAAAATAAGAAATATGCAGAAAATAGAACTGGTTGCATTTTTTTTTTAAAACCTGTTCGTTAGTACATGCACATTTTCTGAGACAAATCAAACCTGTTACAATTTTGCTGGAACCTTTTGCACTTTATTATTCGTTTTTTTTTTTTTTTTTTTTTTTTTTTTTTTTTTTTTTTTTTTTTTTTTTTTTCGGTCGGCTTGTTTAAGGGAGTGTTTGGGTGGCCTTTTAAGGGCCTTAAAGTGGGTTTTAGGAGCGTGGAATGAGACCTAAATGGGGATTGCTGGGTGACAAGAATATACCATTTTATCGCTCTTTTAATTGAATTATTTCCATGTCCATTTAAGCCTTTTTCATAAAGAAAATGACTCTTTTTTTTATCCGATTCTTTTCTAATGACAATGAAACGTACTTTTCCATGAGATTGTTAAGTATTAAAATGACTTATTTATGTTTAATAAAGGTTGAAAATATCTTTTCCATGTATATTTTCAAGCATGATCATTCTATGAAAATGTGACTTAAAGTGCCACCTTTATTTAACTTTCTTCTTTCATTTAAGTTGTGAGGCTATGTATGACTCTTAATTGAATGAGTATTATGATTTATGATCCCACCATATATATGAGGTTAAGTGTTACAAGGGGAGCTTGTCTCACAACAGACTGGGATGGGAAAATGATTGGATATAAATGAGTGGGTATGCAGCACTACCCAATAGCTTAAGCTTTTGGGTAAATGGGCAAGCGCCCACCCGCTACAGTTGGTAATAGAGTCAGATCCAGTTCTTGATTCGGTGTCATGCCAAGTGTCCGGCTCGGAGGGCGTCTGGGTCTTCTTCCCAGGTAGGCAGAGTTGCCCGAGCTGCAACGACGACGTTGCGAGTTCAGGTGGGGGAGAATGTTACAAAGGAGAGCTTATCCGACATCGGATCTAGATAAAAAAATGATTGAGTATAAATGGGTGGGCGCGTATGACGCACTATCCAATAGCTTAAACTTTTAGGTAAATAGGTAAGCGTCCACTCGTTACATTAAGGACCTCGTTGACAAATAGGTTGGCGGGTAGAGTTTCGCTTTCGCACTTGGAGACTCGGGTTTAGGGTTCAGATTACCTTTCTATTCACTAATGTGCCGGGTCCTCGGGATTCAGGGCGTGACACTCTTAGCACTTTTTCATTTAGGGGATCAAATTAATTGTTGATTCAATGGCTGCTACATGGATTCTAATTGCATGTTGGTGCTTAATTGGTCATCCTTGAGAACCCCTTAAGGAGAATCCTAGAAGGAAGTTCTTGCCCCAAGAGCGTCCTGTAAACCCTAAAATAGAAACTTATATTTAGAAAGTTGTTAAGGTTACAAAAATTTGGCTTATGTGGTTGATGGTTGTTTTCAGTTCCTTCTCTACTTCAGGACTGAATAGGTCTTATTAAATGGCTTTGCCCAACCACCCTCTTCCCATTTGCATTTACGTCTGATTGAGGTATAAAATATTGGTGGAAAGAGTATAATGAGATCTGGGATGCATGGATACAACATCATGCATGATAGATATTAATAGCAAATCATGGAAATTTTAGGTGAAATTTTGGTAACTGTTATTGAGATACTAATAATCATTATTTATCTAGTTTCTGAATATGCCATAAGTGGCATATATTGCCTGGTCATTATTCAAGTATATATGCATATTTGAAACGTATATCTTGAAACAGGCACTGTACCTGTAAAATATTTTCATAACACCCCTTCATAAGTTCCAGTTATGCACATTAGAAATACTACTTTCCTGCATGGACACCACAGAGTTTGATCTATTTGTCATATTTCCTCATTCTAATTGGGAACTACAATTAATACTTCTGTACGAAAATACAATGGAGGATGGCATCCTCATGAAAGCTACGAGACAATTAACATTACTGGTTTGCATCTGCAGACTCTGAAGCCCTTGGCCGTTCTTGACTTGGACTAGTGAGCTAAATGGCTGGCACAATCTCTTGAGCTGTTTGCCCATTTGGATTCAGATCATCATACTCACACGGAGGAGTTCCCTGCTCTCCAAAGAAAACAAAGTTCCCATCTTTGTGGATGGAAAAACTAGATGGATTTGGGGGGCCAGTAGTATTGGGAGAGGCATGGAGAGAAAAGCCTGATGGACTTGGAGGGCCATCAGTCTGAGGAGATGCATGGAGAGAAAAGCTTGATGGACTTGGTGGGCAATTAGCATTCATACCATCCATACCGCGAATGCTACTTCTGTCTTGCAATTCACTTTTCCTGAAAGTATGGGAGGAGAGATCTTTTTTATCAAAGTGTCGAACCATCACTATGATCTTTCTCCATACTGAAGTTTTGGGCTCAAAGCGGCTCAAGACATGCCTATGCTCGTAAAGGAACAAAGATATATATACAATGAGAGCTGAAATTGAAGCAACTCCAGCAATGATGAAGAGGCCCCAAAAGCTGTCAGGACCAAGACTATTTGAAGAAACCAAAGTGTTCGGGTCTGGACAACTGCTTTGATCACCAAACCATTTTTTCTCAATTCCTACCATTATATCTTCCTCTGTAACATTTAAGATTGCTCTTGAAACATCAGGTACCAGAGGAGAACCTATTGGAAAGGCCTTCAAGTTGCAAAATATAAAGAAGAATTAACCCATATTTAAGGTTTCAAGCACTTATATATGAATGTGTTTGTGTTTGTGTGTGAAAGAAAGACACACAGGAAGATAATGAGAGATTACGTACAAAGCCGAAACCATCAGTCTTGTATGTAGGTTCCACCAAGGTATATTTTGAGCAGTACTTTCTAAGAAACAGCTTCATGTAGGGGATTTCATCAACAGCAGCTGCAATACCTTCCTTTCCACTACCTTTCCTGAAAAGTTCATTCAATTCCTCTAGAGTGCTATAAATCTTCAGTTGGGAGTCATCAAAGTTCATCCGTTTTAGGAGTCCCAGAACGAAGGAACCCTCTTGGTAACCCACATTCTCCCCTTTCTTTACAAGCTCATGTATATCCGTAACCGTTGGTTGGAGCTGCTGAACTGTTAACATCGATGTTAGACTTGCGGTGTAACTTTGAGTTAGAATGAGCACCACGAATACCCAAATGATTACCACAAATCTAGCCAAGTTGTTGACCACTTTCTCCCCTGTCAAAACAAATTAATTAGTGTTGAATCAACATTTAAGTGAAGTAACTATATATATATATATATATATATATATATACGGAAAGAATACGTTCAAATTATTCAGTGTTTTTGAATTAACTTGCCCTGATCATGACCTCATGAGCAGTTGTGGGTTGTGTAATTTCCGTACCAATATTGCTTTTATTAAAGCAGAGAAATCTCATATGCACCATAATGTGTGGAAGCCTTTTCTCAGCTAATTTGGTGTAACTAGTGTATCTTTTATATATAACTTCAATTAATTGCTACAAAGGCCTTTATTATATAAAACCATGCATGCATGTGTAAATTGAAGAGGGAGGAGAGACATATATATTACTATGTGCGAAAACCATGGTGGAGAAGGAGAACCAGAAGATAGTCCCAACTTGATGGGAAGGTGGCCCCCTGAAATCTTCATTTATTCGATGTTCAAGAACGTAAATCACAAAACCAATGAAAACGAAGGAACAGAAGGTTATCACCCAGAGGTCCCAAGTCAATGGCTTCAGGAACACCCAAGCATTTTTTATCTTCTTGTCTTTGATTGGTACGATCATTGATACGCCAGACTCGGTATATGGTAGAGTGAAATCCACATACAGTGACCTGTTCGCAATAATAGTAGTATCTCCTACCACAGCATCATAGTTCTGTTCATTATTGGGACAAAATTTTCACAATGAGTGCATGGTGAAAAAATTAGTAGCACTAGAATAGAATGAATGGAGTGTATGGTCTGTTTACATGAGTAACTTAATTTTCTACAGAGATCAGCTTATGCATGTGTATATATACATATATATATATATATATATATATATATATATCTATATATTTTGTGAATGGTTGAGATCTAGACAACGTACCTGTTTCTTAATTGGAATAACAGATTCCCAATTAAACACAGTTCCATAAATGACCGTAACTTTTATGCGTGCTAGTAAGAAAAATTAATTAAAGAAAACAAGTAAAGAAGAGTTACCCCAAGAAACACTTGTTGCACCATGTCGTTGTAGCTACCGGCACTCTCACCATCAGGCTTCATGAAAGGTATGTATTCATAAGGAACAGAATATGGTAGAGATGCCATAACGGCATCAAAGACATCTATGCAGAACCCTGTGACCTTTGTTGTGTTAGTTTGGTGATTTGGTTCTACTTTTACAAATTGAATAAAACCGTCTTTTACTGGAACTCCTATTTTCAACGTCTTTCCATTTGTCGGAATCACCCAACCCTTGGGAGTGGATGTAGTATCACCTGGCCATATAATAGATCCAAGATTGTTTCTCGAAGTGGAATAGGAATAAGTAGTTGCTGTGGAATTCAATTCTTTAGTGATTCCTTTTTCTGGTGTCCAGAATCCAATCCCTCTTTCCCCATTACCCATCACATTTACTATTTGAAAAGCTGATGATTGCAGCTGCCCATCAACTATATGGAAATCTCCACTAAGGCCTCTCAATTTAGTATCTAATACTGCTTTGAGAAGCATTGGACCATCTTGAGAGACTCCAAAAGTTTCAAGGTCTGTAAAATTTTCTGCAGAAATGTTTGCCTTTTGAAAGCCAAAATTAGTACTGTTGGTAGCACCAAGTACTTTCTCAGCTGCCATGGCTAGTGCAGTGGTAGCATCATAAGCCCATAGTCCAAAAACATTGAGTTTTGCATCAAGGACGTTTGGATTCTCCTGTTGGAACTTCCTTCTCCATCGAATTGTAAAATTCTCAAGCTCTTTCGTTCTTGGAATGTAAGGTTTCACACCCAACACCCCTTGCATTGAATCAATCACCGAAGCGTCCAATGAACTCAAGAGATCAGTTATTCCATCCGTCATGATCCAAACATAGCCTTCACTCATCATGCCGACCTCTTTTGCTTTGGTGAAAAGCCGAGATCCTAGAGAGGGCAACATGTGCACAATGAAGACTCTAGTGGGCATAGTCATCAACTTATAGAGCTCTGCCACAATTTGATCATCCGTGGCCCTTGGAGGGATTACACTCCGGTAGGGCACACGAGTGTCAATCTCTTGCAACTCATCAGTAAGAAATGGTATGATCCCCTCTCCAAACTCATTGTCTACATAAATGGGCACCGCTCTTCTCCATCCGTGGGCTTTGACAATTGCACTAATGGCCTTTGCTTGAGATGAGTCATTTTGGGTAGCTCGAATAAAGTATGGAGACCGGAAGGCCGAGAGAGAAGGGCTAGTTGCTGAGAATGAAATAACGGGCACTTGAGCTTTGTCCCCAAGATCAATAACAAAGTCTGCCTGCATGGATGTTGCTGGCCCTATGATGGCTCGCACTTGCACATTTTTTAGGAGGTCCAAAGCTGCATCAAGCTAGAATAGTTAAAGCTCTGAATTAAATTAATGCATGCATGTTGTATATCGTTGAATTTGTTGATAAGATTAGAAGATATTTAAGAACGAAGAAAGGTATGTGCAATTAGTTGAATTTGGGGAAGGACTAATTCTATCAATTTAGATTTGATTAAAAAGAGAAATAAAGAGTGACCAGCAATCAATTTGCTGCTAAAGAGCAGTAGTGGTAGTAAAGGTGTTTATAAGCGCGCACACACACATGTATATATATATATATGAAAGAACCAATAGCATAACATACATTATATATGTAGCAATATGGGTGACTATCAAACAGTTAATTAATTAACTAGTCATAGTTAAAATGCTGCTCGGTTTAAAATCGCTCTACAAGGTATGATAAATTAAAGCGTGTACTTTGGTCAAATATGTAAGTAATAGTCAGATGAGGAAGAGGTGAAACTTGAACACGGGTACACCTATTCAGGAAATTGGACACTTCGTCAATTAGGCCACTAGATAATGCCCTGTAATCTACACAAACATGTTAGATATAAAAAGAGATAAAAATCCAGTTTAAATGTTTTTATCCTAAAATATCCAATTTAAATGTTGCAGCCAGAAGTAATATTCGCTCTTCCCTAATTTTTTCGGTAGGTAGTGACGAAAATTGAACCCTAAGTTACAATCAGGTCAAAGCAAACCTGTCAAAATCAAATAAGTATTATAAGTATATATTTCTCTAATGTCACAGCTGGATGAATAATTAAATGGCTGCATATAGCTAATCATACATGACAAGAAAATCAAGGAACAAATTAAACTTAAGACAATGAGAGTATGTCTTGAAAGTTTAAAAAGCAGAAGTGAAAAAATTATAATTTTTAGCATTAGTTATTTTTATAAGTGTTTTTTCATGGTTTAGTGATATTTCATCATCTTTTATGGTAGAAGGTCGATAATTCAAATCTCCACAAGATAAATTAAAAGGAATTAAAGTGACATTTTTCTGTGTGTTGTAATGTCATTATTATTATTATTATTATTATTATTATTATTATTATCTCTCCTCTGTTTAATGGTTGGAATCTCAAGCCAAGACATCTTAAGCTAATACTTTTAAAAAAAACATTTTATTTTATTTATTTTCTTTCTCCGGTAGGGTGAATAAATAAATAAATATATATATCAAAGTCGTACATGATTAATATATATATATATATATAGTATAATATAATATGACAACTAAATCACAAAATAATTTTTATTCCTAGGTCAGACGCATGCACTATTATTCTAGACAAGTGAAGCCACAAAGATTCCCTTGACTTCTGAGTACTACATACCTTTTTCTCAAATTATTTTTTACAGTTTCATTCTTCTAATTACTTATCAATAAGATATATATATATATATTCATGTGGCTCCATAATTTTATACCATATATATAATGGATAATGTAAGTATAATAATTTTGGAAAGTCAAAAATGTTTCTATATATAATTACAAGCTAAAAATTCTGAACATTACCTCGCTCGTACAGATCGTTGTCCAGTTAATGAAGCAATCCATCCTGGCCTTCATAGTCATAGGTCAAGGACTTTGATTAACAATCAATCAATTCTGATGTACAATTCACTACTAGCTGGTTAAACAGTTCAACACTTGAACATCATTGCCATTGGTGCAAATTTGAATATCGATTATAATAACCACTTCGACAAATATCAAATGTTACTCTCCTAACTCCTATCCTAGCCGGAATTAGATTAGAGCTGAGTAATACATGTATCTCATATATATATATATACCTAGCATTAAAATAAATATATAAGTTAATTAATTATAAAGTTGTTTTTATCATTTTAATAATGAAAACCGTAAATTAGTCCGTTCAATATTCAGACTCCTTGAAAAAAAAACTTGCCAGTATCAGAAAGTTTCCTGTTCTACTTCTCCAGTTAACCATGTCAATGTCACAAGGTTTATTAGACTTACAGGAGCCACTTGGTTTGTTACATGGTAGTGGCCATGCATGATGGAAAATTATTGCTGATTATATATTTATATACAGAGTGGAGAACACAAAATTAATTAAAGGAAGATCCAAGAGAGAGTTCCAAACGTATATGCTAGCCAATTAAGAAGTAGCTGTAAGTAATATTTCTAAAAATCTTAAGAAACCAATTCACAATATATTATAATGACAGCTAAAAAAGATTAAGGCCAGCCAATAAATTAATTAGTCTCACCATCATGACCTTATTTTTCATGATGGGTGTTAATTAGAATTAAGATTTTCAATAATTAAACCCATTAATATTTAATTACTTAATGGTCAGTTCCATCAACAGATTAATTGATGGACATGAATCCATAACACACACACAGAAAGAGATGGAGTATATATGGTGGTACAACGTACCTGCTGAAGCTGCACCAACAACATCCTCCTTGGAGTCCCTGGTGTTCAACACCAGCCTAGTCTTGTAGTAATTAGCTTCATGAGATGTGTCGTCATACATGTCCGAGAGGGCCATCGAGATACAGCTCAACCCCATCTGTCCAATCCATCTATTCAAGTCAAGAACAACTCCCACGTTCACATTCACTGGAATACTTGTTCTGCTCTCAACCGTTGATGCTAATATTTCTGTAAACAGAAGCGCTGATGAGAGAGAGAACAAATGAGACAAAACCAGTTGGGTTGGTCTTCTCCTCATCTTAAACACAAATATTAATTGGCACCTGCTTATTTATTTGATCCAGATTCATTGTTTTGTTATTATAAGATTCATCCATTTATATACGATCTTATATATTTAATTATTTATAGGCCTAGTGTATGATTTCAAAGGTACGTACAAAAGAAAAGCCTACTTATTATAAATAAAGTTTTGCTTATGTGACATAGTTGGGTACTTGGGTGTATGAAATTTCATAAAATTGCAGGCAGCAAGTCAAACATTGGGGCAGGACGTGTATATATATATACATATATATATAGTTGAAGCAGACCATGTTTTACATCATTATTTGACTATTTTGATCGATCTGTATAGTTGAATTACAATGGTAGCATTAATTATTCAATGGATAGAAGTTCAATTTCATTGACGAAGTGACCAAATTTCATACAATCAAATCAAACTTAAAAGAGATCGATCCTAATGAATTAATATTTCTCAATCTATGGTATTTCTGTAATGAAATAGACCCGCTCCTGATGATTTTATCTTTACAAAATTCATGATATCTAGGTGCATTAATTAATTAATACTCAACTGGTTGATTTTCCTCTTAATTGCTAGTACAGATTTAAACATCAAAGATCACTCTAAAATTTATGACTTAAGAGAAGTAAAACACAATAATCTAATGTTAGTTAAAATATCCAAAAACTCAAATGTGTGTACGTGTCAGCTAGCTTATCTTCACATGTGATGTATGTATCATATATGTATGAATATATATATAATAATTATTAATTATTAATTCAAATAAAAACTCTCTGACCTAATGTATAAGTGTTGCTTAATTATAGGAGCGGATCCAGTGGGCAGAATTAGATGCCCACATTTAAAGATATCATTTGTCCTCTCTCTCTATATTAATACTGCTTAATTACACCCCCCCACAACGCAACGCGCTTCTCCCTCAGTGAAGTTTCCTTTTATTGTGAATGTGTGTGTGTGTGTGTGAGAGAGACAATGTCAACATATTCCAATTAAGTCTACCATTGGGCATTCAATTGTTGGATTTGAAATGAAAAGTCAGTCCCTTTGATTCCACACCACACCGCGCGAATATGTGTGACGGATAGAGAGAGAGAGGGAGAGAGAGAGAATTAGAGAGCGACTATGTCAACATATACCAATTAAGTCTACCATTGGTAGTTCTCCCGCATCCAACATGGGCTTCAATTTTATAATTACTTGTTTGTAATTTTGTCTACGGTCTATTAGTTGACTTCCAATGATTCACTACCTCGTAGTGTATTAATTCTTAACTCATTAATTATTGCAAATAAAAATGAAATTATAATTAAAGCCTAATATGTCTCGTCTATGATGAGAGCAAGTAAAATGAGAACTAGAGATCTGGGTGGTTGTTGTGGAGACAATATATCACTATCAATTCCACCCAATGTTCAAGTGACGTAGAACACAACGCAGATGATTTAGAAGTTTATTTAGATTGTTAAAGGTAAACAACAGTTTTTTTTGGAATAATTTCGACAAGTTCTTGACTTTAAAAGACCCCAGTTTAATAAAAAATGGACTAACTCCCAAAAATCAACAATCTTTTTTTTTTTTTTTTCTAATTGGTTGGTAGTCGCATACACTTGTCTCTTTTAAGATTTGAACTCATGACCTCCCTTTGGAAAGTAAGAGGCTGATATCACTAGGCCACTAATCCGTTGATAAAAAAAAAAAAAAAATCAACAACTTTGCTGTTGAGGTAGGGTGCTCTTCGGTATAATTCAATTGTTTTAGGATTCGGAAATTGTGTTTTAATAATTTTGAATATTTTGGAATTTTTATTAATATTCTAAACGGATTCAAATTACCCTCCTTTTTGGTAATTAATAGTTTTTAGTAATTAGATTTCTCATCTCCGGCAGTTATGTATATATATATATATTTTTTTGTTAATTTGAAGTGTCATAATAAATTTACACAAAATTTTGAATTATTTATTTTTAGCCTAGCATTTGTTTTATATCTTTTGTGTAAAAATATATCCCCCAATAATAACCAACGAGTGTCATGTCATGCCTGAACCCCACAGTTAATGAAATGAGAAAGAGAGGGGAAATGAAATATGGTGATGTTGTTGTGTAAAAAAATTATATAAAAATATATAATAATTTTACACAATAATGTGACAGTTACGTGGCAGTGTATTTTACATAAGAATATTTTAACAGACTATTTTAACAGACTGTTAGAGATATTGTTACGATTTTTTTATTTATAAATACGTGTATAACAGAGCGCATTATTCAATCAGTTACCAATAAATATATCACAATTCTCTACAAATTTCTTCAACTTGGTGGATTTAGGAAACTTCAATTGAATTAGTTAAGCAAGAGTTCTCACTCCCATTGAATGAACTATAAGCCAATAATATATACGGAAGCTGTAAAGCACCTGAATTTTTTATTCATAATAAATTTCCATAACAAGGCTATCATATACCAAAATTTTGGTTACACAAAAACTAGTAATGAAGTGGTTAAAAGATTGGTATGTCACAGGCACAAATAGGAATGTGGCAAACCAAGAATAATACATCTAAGATAACTTTAAACTCCACTTTCTACCCACATCAAAAAGGTATATTAGTAAACACTAAAATCAATTCAACCGTCTAGTTTGTATTCAACAAAAAAATGTAAAAGTTCCAAGGTTGTCCTACTTTTCGTTCGATAATTACATTCAGAAGAAAAATTACTATGAGCCCACAATAGTTTTCCATCGGAGTGCGTCACCTACATAAGATCAAGCCTAGTATGACAGGGTTTGAGGTAACAACATTTTGGCTCTTATACAACGTAAATTCCATATGCTCTAAAATGTTAAACTTCTGGATAGTGTAACTAAGTGTATATATCCTCTAGCAGTAATCATATTCAGATCAATTTTTGGTTTGCACGCAACACACCCCAAAAAGTTCACAACAAAGCAGCCTGGTGACATTCAAACCAAAAATAAGAACAAATGTACACAATAAATACCTTAAAAATAAGAACCTGAATTAAGAATATAATTCACGTACACAAGTATAGGTGTGAATGTACATGATAAATGCCTTGATTTACAACCTCCAAAGCAAACAAAGATAGGAGTAATCAATTAAGCATAACCACCCTAGTAGCAATGTTTTCATAGCCATACCAAAACATAAGTTGACTAGAACATGGTAAACAGCCATGAAGAATTTGTTTTACAGACACAAACCCAGTTCATTCCTCTGTTGAAGCAGGATCCAACCCAGCTGAAGGGCTATCAGCATAATACTCTTGATGTTTCACATTGACGCCATACTGCTCAATTCATGGAAGGAAATAAAAAGTAGTTACAAAAAATCACTGCAAAATAATGCATAATTTAAAAGAAAGGAGTTCTGGAACCATTTAAAACAGGTACCAGAACTGCGAGCAGCCCTAATTCAATATCAACCAGGAATTTACTTGTTCTGATAATAGCAAAAGTCAAATCTCCCAACGAATGAACCCAAATGCCTTTAGATGTGTGTGTGTGTGTGTATATATTTCAACCAAAAAACAAAACAAGAATCACCACAGAAAAGCAAACACGGCACACAAAGAACAGAAATATTTACATGGTTCGGTGTAACCTACTACACGGTGAAGATCCGACTAAAGATTTCATTATGCGAAACCCAAGAAATCAGTTCTCTGTCAACACCCTCAAATAACCCAAGGAATCGTATGTCAAACCCTTCATAGCTCTGATTTTATGCATGGCCAGGTGAACCCTTGTTGTCCTTCCTCACCAAATTCACAATATCTGGTAACCCTCCCACAAACCCCAATGGGTCAAACCATAGTTGAGGCACTCCACAGGTATGATAAATTTGAATCATCCAACCCTCTGCCACTGGAAGAAGAAATCCCCTGGTACTCCTCAGAACCCACTACCCTCCCTAGGGGTGCACAAAAAACCGGTGAAACCGGTAAACCAAACTGAACCGGACAGTTCGGTCTGGTTTTTCCACGGTTCGGTCAGGTCCCGGTTCCACATTTTTGGAAACGTAATTTTATGGTTCGTTTCTAGTTTGGGTCCTTCAGCACCAAAACAAACCAAACCTCAGTGCTAACGCAGCGCCATAGAGCACCACCTCCTACTCCTTCACCGCCGTAAACTCTCAGTGCTCCTCCACCACCCCTCTCTCTCTCTCTCTCTATGGCATAAACAGTGTCACCGTCGCCGCTTATGTAATGACCTCGCAGTTTGTGTTCTTCTAAATCAATATAGGTGGTGATGAAGTGTAGGGATCGATTACACAGGCTGGTGAAGGAAGAGTTGGAAAGCCGCAATTGATGCGCTGAAGCAAACAGAAAATGACACACGTCTTCTTACAATGGTAAGCAAGACCAAAGATACTCCGATCACCGTCGGAGCCTAGAATTCTATAGGGAAATCTGGGGGAAAGCCTTAGAGAAGTATAAACTCTGATAATATCTCAAAATTATATTGATAAAGACTTGGTTCAACAGATACATAGGGCTGTCCTTTTTATAATACAAGAATTAATGACACTTATAAAAAAATAATAATAATAAGACAAGAATTAATGACACTGATAATGACTTCTACTATTCTCATAACAATTTCAGATTTCCATGTCATAATAACTACTTAAAACTTTGACTAGACACTTTCCAAGACTATTGATTGCCTCGATCCTGACTACAGTACCCTTAATGATTTGCATCAGACCCTCCTCCTTGAAGAAAACTCGCCCTTGAGTTTGATGCAATTTACCATGATCAAATAAGAATCCAAGTAACACCTTCCATCCTTTCTTTCTTCTTTTCCTTACTTGAGCAAAATACACTAATGTTACTGATAAAGAATCTGATTTTCAGACCTCTCTTCAGATATTTTGTAGATTTCCAAAACCTGCTTGAACACAAATCAGGAGCCAAGACCTGAATTAATCTGATTTTTGCATCGGAACAACACCTGATTATATGTTGTGCCAAGAATTCATCCCAAATCAGATCACAAGTATGGAATTCATGATTCCTCAACTCCAAGAATAAAGACGATTCATTTCTAACCAAATTATACAAGGAAACTTCTTCAGATGTATATTCTAAGGAACCCCTTACCATTGGAAATTCAATGGTTTTATCTTCAAAATTTTCCTCTATTTGTCTGTCGACAGACATAAGTTCTGAAATTTCTTCAACTTTGTAATCAACTTGAAATATTTGCTTTAATTTCTTCAACAGTTCCCACTTTCTCACCACAAATCCACGATATGCAGATTGAATAATGATGGCTGCTTTATCTTCTGAAATGTTGCTGGCTGCTTCTTTAGACTTCTCCTCTTCCACCTTTTTTTCCTCATATTCCTCTTTATAGTTGTCAAATTCTGGAAGTGATGAAGTTGAATGTACCCCCATGATCTCATCTTTTTCATCTACACTTTCAAAAGATTCATCAAAAGTTGAGTAGGTGTCAACATAAATCCCAAGATCTTCCTCATTAAAGAATTGTTTTTCGTAAATGTCGTGGTTGTTTACATCTCTTGGGAACTTGGCAGACTTGTATCTTGAACCTTTGCAAGTGTAGGACCAAAATTCAGGCTCTTGGGCATGGTTCACCACTGCGGCCCAAGTGTTTTGTGGCTGTGCTGTCCAATATTCGCATTGATATACATCCATTTGTCTCCTAATGTCCAGATTAAGAGGAGAAATGATTCCGTATTGTTCTAAGATAGTGTTCAATCGAGAAATTTGATGTTACAGATTTTTTTGCAGATTTTGAACATCTTCTTTTGTGGCTATTGTGCTTCCTTGCTTAGCCATAGATCCGCAGTAATCACAGATCTGAAGGAGAGGCTCTGATACCGCTTGAAGCAAACAGAAAATGACACAAGTCTTCTTACAACATTAAGCAAAACCATATCTAATTACTACTTAAAACTTTGACTAGACACTTTCCAAGACTATTGACTGCCTCAATCCTGACTAAAGTACCCTTAATGATTTGCATCATGCGCAAACTGCCGTGCAAGTTTCAAACGTTGGTGTGCGACGCTGTTGGATCTACCGTTGTGGTCTCAATAATAATGCATGATAAGATTGTTGCAAACTGTGGTGGAACTGAACTGAACTAAACCGAACCAATTCCTCACGATTCGGTTTGGTTTGGTTCCAGTTTGTGTGGAACCATTAGGACCGGTTTGGTTCCAAAATACTCCCAAACCAATCCTAATCAAACCGTGTGCAGCCCTAACCCTCCCCCATCTCCTCATAAAATGCCCCTAGTCCCTCTCCTCTAATTTATCCCCATTGTGCCACTCCCACAACATCTGACATAATCACCCTATGCTTCTCTAAGTCATTCCTCCACCCAATATTCCATGAGATTAGACAAAAGGTTCATGAGGAAACACTAGCCATACCCCTCCCCTTCTTCCCTGAATAAAACAAAACTTCCATATCACCTCCCTTGGACCATCATAGTTAAGAAAGAAATAAGATTTTTCAACACTCTCTCCCTTCTATAGAAAGATCCTCCCCTATTCCTTCTAGCCTCCAGCTTAGCTTGCATATCTCAGTTTTCTGTCAATACTCTCAAACCACCCAAGGAATCTTTGACAAACTCTTCATAGGTTACACCGAGGAAAGAGCTAAAAGCTCTGATTTACACACGCCCAGGTGAACGGGTATGATAAATCTGAATCATCCACTCCAATAATACTGGAAGCAGAAATCCCCTGGTACTCCTCAGAATCCACTGCCCTCCCCCATATCCCCCTAAAATGCCCTTGTGCAGCTTCATCAATTTCAAGGACCCATCAGTGCCCCTCAAACCCAATCCCAGAATTCCCCACCACCTGACACATGGTCACCTGATTTAGAATAACAATAAGAAGAAGATAGGCAACAGTTCAGTAGGGTTCAAGTCATGGACAAGGTATTTGGTGGACGGGAGCTTACCCTAATGGGCAGGCTATGGAGAGGAAAGCATAAGAAAGAGGAGAAGAAGGAAAGAGGATCATATTCTCTCAAACAAAGCTTTAAGGCAACAACTTCTCAAAATCATATTCATGGCGAGATGATTACAGGACTTAAAAAATAAAAACCCAATGAAAAATAATCCTTACCCTTTAAAACAAGGGAGAATTACAAATTACACCTACTTTTAAAATTTAAAGACTAAAAAGTCCTAAGAAATTTATAAGGACCAAAAAAACCTAGTTTTAATAAATATTTGCAATCAAGAAATATATGTATATATATATTTTTTTGGACATTCCAAAAAAAATATAGTTTATTTTTTTGGTAAATAAAATATTTGCAATCAAATTCGGAATTCTATTAACAATTTTATTGTCCAATATTGCCCTTTCTGGTTGAAATGCCTCCAATATCATTTTCTTATTAAAATATTGACTATACTCTTTACCTCTAATTTGTACTTAGTATCAATTTACAATAACAACAAAAAAGCACATAGTTTTAATTGCCAATTTTGTAAAATATTTACCAAGTAATATAAATTTTACCTATTGTAATAAAAATAACAAATTCAAAAGATTCCACTATATATATATATATATATTTGCATGAAATACATTCATGCACAGTTAATGATTTAGGTGTTGTTTGATAATACTGAAAAATTAAGCACTAAATTTTTTACCAACAAGCCAGTGGCCTAGTGGTACCAGGCTCCTACTTCTCAAAGGGAGGTCAGGGGTTTGAGCCTCGGTGGAGACATGTATGTGTGACTACCAATTAAGAAAAAAAAAAATAAGTACGAAAATTTTTTAGAGTTGAATATTAAGCGCTGAAGTTTTTAAGTGAGTTAAATATAAATATTTTTTTATTATTTTTTAATTTTAAGCGTTCAGCATCTGAAGTTCCGGTCACTTGAAATTTTACCCCAATTTAAATGGCACTTTCCTTTTTAAGTAATATTCAGATTGCGTTATCATACACAGTTAATTGGATAAACACTTAATCTGTTCAGAATTAAATGCATTATGATAAACACTTAAAAGTATATTAGAAAGCATTCAAAAGGGAAACGCATACCAAAAACTATACGAGGCCTGAAGCCAAAAAAAGACCCCCAAGGACCCAAGAAACCCAAAAAAATCTACAATCTCCTCTAAAGAATTACAATTTCTCTCATGACCCAACTACAGAGATTACTAATGATAAGAAATTTCAAAGCCCCAATGGAAGATTCCTCCCCGTCAACAGATCTTCTTTCCTCTCCTTCCAAACACACCACCAAATGGGGGTCGCCTTCCAAAAATTGCGAGTGTGGGCTCCCACAAAACAGCCTCTCCACGCATCGATCAAAGACCGAGGCATAACTTATTGGACGCTAAACAAACAAAAAATAAGACACCAATAATCGTGAGCCACAAGGCAATGCAAGAGGAGGTGATCTAACAACTCTGCATCCCTCTTGCGCATGCAACACCAATTGACAGTAATGTCTTCTCTTTCTCAGATTATCCATCATCAAAATCTTGCCCCAAACTACAGTCCAAACAAAAAAGGCTACTCTAAAAGGAGCCTTCATATGCCAAACCAACTTCCAACGAAAACTAGAACCATATAAGTCGGAAAGACAATAAAACAAGGAACGGACCTCAAACCTCCCATAAGGAGAGGGCACCCAAAACATGGAATCAAGGCCGTTACTGTAACAACCCTCACTCTTTCCAGACACACTATTGTCCTCTTTTGGCTCCCCTAGACCAAATACTTCCCAGGGGGTCACCCTACTACTCCAGAGCAAGCACATTTAACTTTAGAATTCTGATGGCCGTGAACCCATCAGAACTCTGTAGTTAAGAGTGCTTAACTTGGAATAGTACCAAGATGAGTGACCTCTTGGGAAGTCTGGTCCAGGGGAGCCAAAAGCGGACAATATTGTGTCTGGGTAGGGCGAGGGCCGTTACATTTACCATCCAACTCATGTCTATATAAAAGATCCAGAAGATCGTAAACATCGTCCAATTCCCAATCTTGGAAATGTTGCCGAAAACGCAAATCCCATGTAATCCTACCACTATCAAGACGATAATAGTCAGCAACCAAGGCATGTCTATCCTGGGAAAAGAACGGGACAACAGATGATCGCCACAACATAAATCTTCCCAGAACCGAATACCCCAGCCATCCTGAGCCTTGAATCTTATATGTTTAGAAAATTCATCTCAACCCTTTCGAATGAACTTCCAAACACCCACACCCCAGCTGAACTAACTGCACAAGAGGACCAACCACCTCTCTCTCCCCAAAACGACATAATAACCCCCCTCCAAAGCCGGTGTCTTTCGCCTTTGAATCTCCACAACCACATGCCTAGGAGAGCCCTATTGAAAGGGATCAACCTTCTAATATCCAAACTGCCCACTAAATAGGCCTACACACATGCTCCTAACAAACAAGATAATACTTGAACTCCTCCCCCTCACCAAAAGAAATTCCGCTGAATTCTCTTTATTTTTCCGACTACGAAGGACGGAATATGAAAGAGAGAGAGAAAGTATGTAAGGAGACTCAACAACATACTCTTCATAAGAGTTACCTTCCTACCCTTAGACAAATGCTGCTTCTTCCACCCACCCAGCCTTCTCACAAATCGCTCGATCACAGGGTCCCATCCTCCCACCCTCCTCAACGGAGCACCTAGGGGCAAACCCAGATAAGAAATAGGAAAGAAGCTAACCCCACACCCAAGAACCACAGCAAGAAAAGCGATGTCTTGAACCTCCCCCAGAGGGACAAGCGCATACTTTCCCACATTTACTTTTAGGCCAGAGACTGTGTGAAAGCAAGGCAAAACACATCTCAAATATCTTAGTTGGGTTGCATCAGCATCGTAGAAGACCAAGGTATCATCCACAAACAGCATGTGAGAGATCTCCATATGATGGGCCGCATCTCTACCCACCCTGAAGCCCTTGATAAAACCAAAGTCTACTGCCCTCCTCATCAGTTTGCAAAGCACCCCCATAACAATGATGAACAAAAACAAAGAGAGAGGATCATTATATCTTAAGCCTCATGAGCTACCAAAAAAAAAGGATGGGGACCCATTCACCAAAACGGAAAATCTAATTGATGAAATGCAAGCCTCAATACATCTCCTCCATCTCTTCCCAAAGCCCATTCTCTCCAACAGATATAGCAGGAAACTCCAACTAACATGATCATAAGCTTTCTCAATATCAAGCGTACACAAAACTCTAGGGACACCACTACTCATCCTGGAATCCACGAACTCACTGGCAATAAGAGTTGAATCCAGAATCTGCTGATCGCCAATAAAATCATTCTGGGACTCTGAGATTACTCTATCCAACACATCCCTCAATCTCAAAGCAAGGACTTTAGCTATAAGCTTATAAATACACCTCACTGAACTACTGATAGGTCTAAAAATCATTAACATCGAACGCTCCACTTTTCTTAGAGATGAGCCATAAACAATTCATAAATGCTGAATTGAGTTATGAAACATCTTATTTACATTCTTTTCACTTTTGTCCTTTATAATTTTTTTAAAACAAGTAATTTCAAGAATAAAAGGTAAGTTTATTTAAATTTAAGAGTGATATATAATAGGGTTAAGTGCATTAAACCCCCCTCAACTTTCTTCTCTTTCTCAAGAAACCCCTATGAACTATCAAAAGAACACTTAACCCCCTGAACTATTTGCTTTGTTGCAAAATGTTACTTTGCCGTCTGAAATTTAACGCCAAAAAAGACACGTCACACAGATTGGGACTAAGCAAAATTAAAAAGACAAAAATAACCTTATGACCCATTAAATTTTTTGATAAGTGGATGACCCATTAAATGAATAATATTATATAATAATATATGTCTATGACTCTATAAACGTACACATCTATATACATCCCTCTATTATATATATATATATATCACTACGCCTACCGCCCTCTCTCTCCAACCAAACCACACTCACCGTCCATGGCCACCACCTCCATCATCCATCTATAGCGCCATCGCCACCACTCTCTCTCCCCCCCAAAGTTTCTTCTTTCCTCACAACCACCTCCACCGTCCATAGCTACGCCCCCCCCCCCCCCCCCCTCTCTCCAATCCACCTCTAACTCCGGCGATGAAACAACAATGTTGCAGAGGTCGGCGTTTGGAGGGGAATCGATTGAAAACATGGCACATATTTTTGGGGCAGTTGCAATTGGGTTGGTTTGGTGATATGCAACAACAGATTTTAGGGCTTTTGATACTAAATTTGTAATGCGTCCATGGGTGACCATCGAACGCAACGCCTCAGAGAGCGATTGAGATAAAACAACAATAGTAAAGAAGTGATGGAGAAGTGGAGGAGACTAGCTGCAATTCCTAACTTGTGCAGAGCGGCGTTAGGGTTTGTTTTCTCTGATTTTGCATGAAAGTTAGGGGTGGATTGTAGAGAGAAGGAGAGGCGGTGGTGGCTTCTATGGACAGTGGAGCTTGTTGTATGAAATCTTGTTCTCTGTTAGGGGAGGGAAATTTTTTTTTTTTTTTTTTTTTCAAGTCAGCAATGATTTTATTTTATTTTTCCAAGTCAGCAAAATCATTGATAAGATGGTATGACTTGTCAAATTTTCATTAGACATGGAAATTACAATGGCCATGTCAACAACTAAAAGTGGATATCAGATGAAACTATGTAGTTTAATTAATGGTCAAAACGGTAATTTCATTTTTTAGTTAACGGCTCACTGACAGTGCGGGGTTAAGTGCAACACTTTTATACTTTAGGGGGTATTTTTTAATTTAGGGGGGTTTCTTGCAATCAGCTCATAGTTGAGGGGGGGTTTAATGCACTTAACCCTATATAATATAAAAAACAAGGGTATAACGAAGATATTATACTTCCTTTTCTTCTTTTTGGGAAACTTTTTTGTAAAAGAAAATGACATTCTAGGAAGCATGGACAAGGACACAGGTACAACATGGTGGCAATACTACAAGTCTCAAAAAAGTACGGCACGGACACGACAAGGATATGTCAAAAAGATAATAATAAAATATATTATTATATGTAGAAAAAAAATATTGCTCATTTTATCTAAGATTCTAAATTATTATGAATGTCACTAATTTAAAACTTAGGGTTAGATAGATATTGTTTTTGCTTTCTAAAACTTATAATATATCTTTCTAATTAAGTCAATATGTTTTTAAGTTATATTGAAACCCCATTTTTTCCCAAAAAATAAATAATAATAACTGCAAACTACCCATCATGTCCTAAAAGTGTCTCAAACATGTCCCCATTTTATCCATGTCGTGTCCTTGTCAGGTCCATGTGTCCCAGTCATGCCCGACTAAGAAAAGAGAATAGGACACTTATAGTAGTGTCAGACACGTGTCTTTGTCAAACCAACACCCCCATAGCACTCCTATAGGAGTGGCATGCTTCCTAGATGATATTAAAGATATTTCTACAAAAAAAAAGGGCAATGTTAAAAAATAAAAAATAAAAAAATCCAATGAAAGTTGTGAATTTACTTGAAATATTTACTAATTGTAGGAGTTAGTTCTCCTAACAAAATTTTACAAGACTACTTGGTCTTTATGATTGAAAGTACGACTAATAGGTACTTTGCCCTTAAAACATCTTAATTGGTCTTTATGTTTCTTGAACTTTAAAAGTTAAGACAACCTGCACAAGATATTCTTCATTATTTATGTTTTCCTCTTTTTATGTAGTTTATTGTAAATTGATGCTTGCAACTGTTCCCAAAATGGTTGGAATAAGGAATTGTATTTTATTCAATATAAACTACAGGAAAATATATATATATATTATGAACATTATTGCATGCCAATTTATACATCAGTTAACATAAGATCCGTACCAAAAATCTCTAACAAGAAGTACAAGCTAGATAATCATTATATTCTGAGTTTTTGTGAATGAATTGCAAAAATTTTCCACAACTCATAAACTAAAATTCAAGTCATGCTTTATAAGATTAGTTATCAAGGTTCTAATCTACTAAAATACAAATCAGAGAAATTACGCATCCCATGTTTTTAGTAGAAGAATAGTATTGTTGTGATGAAGCTAACACAAAAACTAGAGTATTAAAGCCAAGACCAGACTAAAGCACTACAGTGCTTACCTCTTGCAGGGCCTTAGAAAGGTCCTCCATTGTCAAAATTAGGCGTTTATCCTGTTATGGAGAAAAGTTAGAGAAGCAACCCAAAAAAAATAAAAAATAAAACAAGTGGTAAAATAAAGCACCTTTTGCTGCTTATCTCTTTTGTCCTTGACTACTGCTGACTGCCTTGCCTTGCATTGCCTTCATTGAGATGCATGCATGTAAAACAGTAAAACATTCCTGGGCCATAAGCAAATCAAAAAATGACAAACTAAAGCTGCAAATATGGAAGTGTACTTTAAATCTATGTTACATGGATTCTTCAACAATGTTGAAAATTTGAAATAGCCATGTTGGACAAACAATATCCGGACATGCATATGAGATTTGCGTCCAACATGTCTACTTGGTTATGAATCTCGCAAACATAATTAACAATTCAAATTTATCATATAATTATGCGTAAAAGTCTCTTATTATGCTCCTTTTATTACATTATTGCTTCAAAATGAGTGAATTTCCTAGAAATAAAATAAAATTATTAAATAATATAAACTTTTTAGCTCATGTTTCCATATCCTTGAGTTTTGGATATTTGATAAATCCAACGCTTAAATACATACCCCATTACCCACAACCGACACACTTTTCAGAGTCCATGTAAGACAGTTTGAATAATAATCTAACTCATCAAAAAAAAAAAGAAGGTTTGAATAGCAATCTCTAGGCTTTAACCAAGAACAACACAAAATCAACCCATATCTGCCTTATATATTTTATACGGCAGAATACGTGCAGTGACAATACCTTTGCCCAACTTATGCAATGTCTGAATATACATTAAAGGATGGGTTTGTGTGCGTGAAATGTAACCAGACCATACCCAAGGCTCTGAAACAAAGATGCATGTTGAAGGATTTACAAAGATGCATGTAACCAGACCATACCCTCTCTAACAGCTTAAGCTTTTGGAGTAGATCGTTGATAACATGATATCAGAGCCAAAGGTCTCGAGTTCAAACCTCACCGTCACCCTAATTAAAAAAAATTGAAAAACACGTGTTGGACCAAAAGAAGGCCACACGTGAGGGGGGGCATGTTGAAGAATTTATATATTTAAGTTACACCCTCTCTAACAGCTTAAGCTTTTGGAGTAGATGGTTGTTAACAAAGCGCAAGGTCCTCTGATCTAGACCTGAAGAGGGGGTTGAATAGGTCTTATAGACCAATTTGTTATTTTGTTTTTTATCAGTTTGTCATCAGATTGTGATAATCATGCAAACAGAAAAAAAATAAAGCAGTTACAGCAATAATAATGAACATCAGATTTTATTTGAGGCATTTCTTTAAGCTTCTTATCTTAAGTCGATGATGCCTGGTTTCCCTATCAAGGATGGTGCTCTCGCATCGGGGAGGGAGTCTCGGGTCAAGCATTGGGTAGAGCAGGTGAGCCAATCCCCAGCCTATTCCTATCAATGCTAGTGTTCTTCATTTTTGTCTTAACCGACTAAGAGTATATCCATGGCAAGCACAAGTACTCAAAAGGAAGGACCCTCCTCACACCGACCTCCATGGTTCGATGCCTACCAAGAGCTGATAACAGGTGGCACTTCATTAAATGAGGCTGTGAGAACTCCCATCTCAACCGTCCAAACTAGCTGTAACCATCCCTGACGTCTAGCATCATTATTGATCATAATGGGAAGGATCAAGTGGAACTTACGGAACCATGGACCATTACCATTGCTCCTGGGGGTCTTGTTACCATCACCATCAGTTCGGGCGGGCATGGCGCACGAAGCCCTCAGCAGGGAGAACAGAACCTGGCTTAACTCGTTGTTTGAATAGCTGTTGAATGTGTTGCCAACCCATACTGGCAATCTGACCATAGAACAACTGAACGACTTGATTACGGGGTGGTGTGCAACCTTTTACCAAACTAGGATTGATCACCCTCAATTCCGTAAGCCGTATCCTGAGTGGATTGACACGCTCAAACAAAGATTAAAAAATCACAGGGCCTAGTCCGGCAGATGTACAATCGAGGTCATTGCTCAGTATGATCGAACTTCTAGTTGATGTCTACATGCAGTAAACACCAAACCTTCAGTACAGTTGAAGATCTTCAGGTCGTCTACTGATGTGTGATCTTGCTTCTTTAGTGATTAATTCTCTGCCACTAGTTAGTCCGGATGAGAATCAAGTAGATTGCTCTGACAGTGTTGAATAATGTTAAATGGCGCAGCAGTGAATGTATCAATACCAGTATGCAACAAGTCACCATGCTAAGATAAATGATGAATCATGAATGTTGAAAACAAAAACAATGCACGTTTTCTCTCACAAGAGAACACTCAAATAGATATGTAATATATGAAGAACGTGAAGTTTGATCTTGTTTATAAAAATAAACTAAGTGTTTAAGCTTTTAAAGAGTATGAATAAATAATGGAAAAGCTTTGTAAAACATGTCTAGGGTTTTCAGAAATCATCTCTATTTATAAGCAGAGGATGGGCCTTGGTGCAATGGCATGGTTGCTCTGTTGTAACCAGAAAGTCACGGGTTCAAAACAGATTGCCTCTCCGTATACTCAGGTAAGTATGCGTATATCAAACCCTCCCCAAACCCCTTCATCTGTCTTTGTAAGCAACTAGAAAAGTAGTTAAATAAGCTCAAAACTCTGCAGTAAAATTTAAACAGGATTATGAGTTCACAAGTCGATTGATCGAAACAACATAATTCCTTGATTGATCGACATAGCACCAGTGATCAATCGACACAGCACTAACGTGCATTGATCAATATAACAGAGATCCTCGATTGATCGACAAGTCCTTTACAGTGATATTAAGAAGAAAAATAGTTTTGGTTTCATCAATTCTTAAAATTTTAAAAACCATATTTTGAATTCCAAATTAGTTTATAAATTTTTGATAAATATAAATGCATGAGCCTAATTTGGTGGGAGTGCATCATTGTGTGAATGTACCTTTTAACCCTTCATTGATAAAATTGACATTTTAACCTTTGTAGAAGCTCCTCCTGATGGAGAAGGAGCTATGATTTTCATGGATGAGCAACATGTTTTCCGCCTCTACTTTAGAAGAAAGGGTAAAGATAGGTGAAATTAGGGATTTGATGCAATTAGGTTTTATTTTAATTGTTTTTGTTATTCTTGGCAATGTTCTATTTCTAGGGATATTTTAATATTTTAGGGTTTGTTTATGTGTTGCCTATATAAAGGCTCATATGTAATCAGACAATTTAGTTAGGGGATTATTGAATTATAACGTGAGTTTGCGAACTCTTCCTATGTGCCTCTTTCTCCCTCACTATTCTTGCTTTCTCAATCCCTCTGTCTCTCTAGCCTATCCCGTTCACTCTATTTCCTCATCCCCTTATCTGTCTTCCCAACTCTTTCTTCTAGTCTAATCTCATCTTCTCTCTCTCATCCCCTTCTTTCTTTCTGGTTACTTGTCTTGCGTCAATTGGTATCAAAGAACTATTTGTTCTACGTCAACTATTATCATAGCGAAAGATCCAAGTCAAAGCAAAGTATCCAAGCAACTATTGATCACAACCATCAAATCACCATAGCCAAAAAAAAAAACACAAACACATCTACCCTATCTACCCTACTGTGGGGCAAGGTGACCAAGGCGGTTGCCTAGGGCCTCAAATTTAGGATCATAGTGCAAATATAGTAGTACATGTCTGACATTCAGGCCATAATTTCCATAATTAAAAGACAATACATACTTATATAACATGTAAATTTATGGCAATAAATAACTTTAAAATATATATTAAAAAATTTATGGCAATAAACACACATACTTATAATATCAATTTATATATGTTATACAATAATTGGTATGGTAACAATAATTTGTTTTATCCCCTCCCTTTAAATGAAAAAAAGATTTTTTTCAGAAACTGGTTTATTTTATTATTATATTATTTTTGGGCTCATGTGCATGCATAGCAGGCTTTGTTAAGCCCAGTCCAAACAATAAAATTTTTAACTCATGGGTGTAATCAACTGTCACATTTTCCAAAATAACCTTGTAAGGTCTCCTAAAATATGAATTGGTTTATGATATTGATGGGACATAATTATTTTCAGAGTTACAAGTCTTAGAAGAAATTTTACCAAAAGGAACAAAAAAAGCAATTAAAGTATTTGATTTTATAAAAAGGTTAAGTAATTATTTTCCTAATGCTTGGATTGCATATAGAGTATTATTGACTATCCCAATTACAGTTGCATCAGCTAAGAGAAGTTTTCAAAGTTGAAGTTGATCAAATCTTACCTACAGTCAACGATGGCATAAGATCTAGAGATTAAATGAATTGGCTATGATATCTATTGAAAAAGTTATGTTGGAGAAACTTGATTGGAATATTTTAATTGATAATTTTGTAGCTCAAAATGCAAGACGATCACATTTACTTTGATATGAAGTTGAATTTTGATTTTTCTGACTAAATTGTGTTGAATATTTCTTTTAATTTTTTGATGTAAACTGTATCGTGCTATTTATAAAGCACCAAGACCGAGTTTTGTTTTGTGTGTTTTCAACAGTAATATATTTTATATGTTTATCATCTTATTTTAATGAAAATTCCAGACTCTTATACATTTTTTGCACGTGTGAAACCTTATAAAGGGCCTCAAATTTGAAAGTTCGCCTAGGGCCTCTCAAAATTTTGGGAATCTCAAGGCCGGCCCTGCCTACTGTTACTGTTCATCCAACCAAAACCATTTCAGTCACTAAACCAAGACCACTGAAACTTTCACCCAACAAAAATAACACATCTACTTTTTCCACGATCTAAACACCGTTCATGCACAACCCAGACCTTATTGTTCAACCACCACCCAACCAACAACCCCGGACTGAAACCGCTCACCCCTGCCCCTGTCCTTGTCACTCTCAGCAACTCAATCACAGAATCCATACCCATACCTTAGCACCCGTTCCAACATCAACCCTAAACCCACCCAAGCCAAAAAAAAAAAAAAAAACAGATACACGCTTCCCGTCCTCACCATCGGAAATCCTTGTGTGAGTGTCTTCATCAACAACAGTAGTCGCTGGAAAACAATCACCATCATGTCGCAGTCGTCTAACCAGAGTTTTCTCTGCCCTGCCAGAGTTTTTAGGGTGTTACCGTCATTGGCAGATTTGGAGACCATAGTTGTTAAAGGCTCAAGGCGCACTAAGGCGCCAAATGCCTTCTGGAGCCTAAGCGCAAGGCGCAGTATAAGACGCGAGCCTTATACTCATAATAATGCATATTTAAACATATATTATATTCATAATCAAGTAGTAATTGCATTTAATGTAAGTAGTGAACCATAAATTTGTCAAGTATTTCAGAAGGTTAAACAATAAGATATATGATATTTTTTTTTTTGATAAGTATATATGATATAGAAACTTTTAATTTACTAGTCATCAAGTAAAAAAGAAAATGATTAAAAAATACAAAGTGCGCCATTTTTTTAGCCTGGAGCCTACTAAAAAGTGTGAACCTAAGGTCTTTATGTGAGCCTGATTGAAGGGGCCTGGCCCGTGGTAGGTTGGGGCGCTCTAGCTGAGCCTTGACGAGCCTGGGGCTTTTTTGGAGCCTAGGCACGCCTTTAACAACTATGCTGGAGATTACCCCCTGAAGTCCTTCCACCATCACATCATCCAAGCCATGTGTCATCCGAAAAACCCTCGAGAACGATTTGGGAAAGGCTACCACAGTTGGTTTGTTAATTTTATAACCCAAAGTCAATCCGACCCAACTTGGTTCAACCCGAATCGGTTGAAAAAACAGCCCAGTTGACCAGCTTTTTTGTTGGGCCTGTTCCAGTATTGCTCCAGCCCAAACCATATTGCTAATCCAATTACAATCCACGAAGCAACACTTTATCTAACAGGCCGCAAACCACTTAGCCAAGTCTCAAATTGCTTCAAAGAAGACCTGTTTGGATACAATTGCACCCAGCCCAGTTTAGTTCAGAAAATTCAGTAGTGTTCAGAAGTAGACCCCCCCCCCCCCCCCCCCCCCCTCTCCAAAAAAAAAAAAATCAGAAACATTTTGGAGCAGAATTTCTCTGTCATACGACTTGCAGAGCCACTTCCAAGCATTTACTCTTTTGGACACTCAAAGAAGACCTGTTTGGAAACCCAGCCCAGTTTCAGAGCCACAACAGCATAGTTCAGCCAATTCAGTAGTGTTCAGCAGTAGACCGACCCCACAAAAAAAAATAAAAAAAATAAAAATCAGACATTTTTGGAGCAGGATTTCTCTCTCATACGTCTTACAGAGTCACTTCCAAGCATTTACTCATTTGGATACTCAAATCGGACTTGGTAAAGGTACTAGTAGTTCACTTGAGACTTGAAATTAGTACTTTTATCTGTTGGTAAGTCCATAAAATTTGCAAAAGGTCCTTACTTAGAACTAGAAACATTGTTTGTGTTGGTTGACCTTCTCTTGCACTGTTTTCCGGTTCTGCCATCACAGTACTACACCCAATTTCCACCTTTTGCATCAGCTCTCATGCACTAGTTTGTAATATTCACATGACTTCCTTTATTTGCATTTTTGTTTCTAGGTGAGCATTGCAAAAATTTATAATTTTGTTTACTTAATCTAGTTTGAGTCCTATATCGGCATTATATCCCTAACAAATGAGAGCAACCAAGTTTAGGGAATGTCGAGCCAATAACCTTATGAGGTCTTCAGTTGTTCAACCTCATCGAGTCTTAGAATGTAGGTTTCCACCAGGACCACCACCTAAGTACTCAGATGTCTTGAATACAATTGGGCCATTCTGTAGTCATATGAGAAATTGGAAAGAAGACGAGACTCACAGTAATGTCTTGACATGCATTCTATCTCTTTTCCTAAGAAAAAATGATTGGAAGCATACCAACATATTTTGCACATTTCTCAATGGTATGGAAAAAGTGTGTCAAATCACCATTAACAGAGGAAGTTTGATAAATGCAGTGTCCAGATCAGGTGTTCTTAGAATGAGGCTTCAACCCAAGCCTCGCCCACAACCATATAAGATAGTCTGGGTCAATGGGACTTCCTTGACCGACATAGAGAGATGTTTGGTTCTCATCCAAATGGGTGATGCCCATGTAAAACTTGGCTGCCCTTGGATTAATCATGTTGGTGCGATCCATTATACTAGAGACAATAATTGCTTCAAGTGCAATCCTAAAACTATCACGCTAGAGCCCGTCTGGGATTGCTTTTTAACTGCTTAAAAGCTCTTCTATTTTAAAATTTGTGTTTGGGCGTGTTTGGTTACTTTGGTAACCATTAAAAGTGCTTTTAATGGTTACCAATCTTAGCTCAGTAGAGCTTTGAATGAGCTTTTTAAATTGGATTCTGAGTATATGTTGTATATTTTAGGTAACTATTTTTACTTGGACAATTTTATCCTTTTTGATTTTTTTATAAAGACAATCTCAGCCCTTCTTTTATAAAGTTGTTATTATCAACTATGGTAACATATATCAATGGATATTTTTGTAAAATTAGCAATAAAAGTGTATAAAAAATATTGTTACCAAATAAATTTAAAAATAATTTAATTATAAAAATACTTATTATAATATACCACCAAACACCTAACATGTTTTTCACCAAACGCAATTTTGTTGACAGCCGTAGTGACAAAAGCTCTTCTTTTATTCTAACAGCAATGCCGAACGGGCTGTTAGTCAAAGAAGTGGCTGAGGAAGCTTACCATGTTCAACCTAAGGCATTTCACCGAAATATAACAAGTGAGAGAGTCATTAAAAAGAGGGTTAAATCAAGATAGTCTTGCATATATTGTTACTCTTGTTACCCACTTCCATTGTGTCCAATGGGTATGTTAAGTACAAAAGCCATTTTTTAAAAACATTTTCGACATGTTTAGGCGCCAATTTGAAATTTTCCTCAAAAAAATTTCCTAAAATTAATAGGAAAATTGCGATTGTTAACCAAGGTCTCAGAAAGTTGGTTAGTTATTTTGTAATAGAGCGCCTTGACACCTGGGACTTGTTGTTATCTATCATGGAGTTTGCATATAATAGCTTGGTCAATTCGTTTGCTGGAAGTTGTTCCTTAGGGATTCTATCTGGGTTTCCTTCGCAAACCCATCGACTTTATTATGTTCCCTCCACATTCTTGTTCATTAAAAATTTCTGAATCCTTTGTCCAGCTTGTGCATGAGTTCATGCCAATATGAGACGAAAAATTGTTCTGAGTAATAGAAATTATGAATTTATTGCATATCCTCATATTAGGAATCAGGAATTCATTAAAGGAGATTACATTCTAATTCGTGTACCACCACAACCTTATTTTTTTGTTACTCCTTTAAGGCATTTCGAGCCCAAGTCACTCGATACCTCCACATCACTCATAATTCCGAACCTAATGCATATTTGTTTTGACTTGCCATCAGATAATAGTATTAATCCAAAATTTTCAAGTGGAGTATTTGTCACCTAACCAAGGCATCTTTGAGCCGCCTATGTTGTTAGCTTGTGTTCTTACAGGTGGAGCTATATTTTCTTCAACACGAGCACTTCTCCTAACATGTTAGCCATGGTATGTGGATTGGGTGAAGGATGTTATTGACAGTCAAAAGTGATTCACAATGGAAGTATTATCCAGCTTCAGATGTCACATGCAATACCAATGAGTTTTACCATGTTGATCCGAGCTTTTTAGAGCATTACTTTCCACTTAAATCTTCGGAGAAGAGTTCTTCTCAGCAGAGGAGAATTGATGGAGGAGCTATGATTTTCATGGATGAGCCACACGTGTTCATCCCCTTCTTTCTTTCTGGTTACTACTTGTCCTGCATCACATCCTTATCATGGAGGTAATTCTCACTCAACTCACAACTAGAACAAAACTATTTAACTAAAAATAAACTAAAATTACATTGAACATGTTTTGATCTACAAAATTTGCGAACCTAGTCCTATGGACCTAACATTACAATCAGCAAGTTGGGTTGAGGCGCGGTTCTTATAATTGATATACTCAAGTGGCAGCCAAACCATCTATTTTGCGTGTCTTAGACAAATAGCTATGATTGCATTTCAGAACAGGAGCACGATTTCTATCTCAAATCAAATATATAGCGGTCACTCTTCCATTTATCCCACCGTCCCAAGCCCACTTTCTTCTCTCAACACTCTATTAAAATACCTAAATACTTCCTAAATTCCATGCACTTCTTTTTCTAAAAGATTTTTTTTGTTTTTGAAATCCATGCACATACCCATTGGGTAAAAAAAATTAGACAAGATGGTATTGAACATAAGTAGAAGAATTCAGAAACATACTGAAGAGCATCACTTGCAACCTCTGCAATAAATTTCTGAGTAGCAACAGATACCAACCTAATTCTGCAAAAATCAAAGACACTGTCAATGCAATATCATGAGATACACATGTGAAGAACAAAGAAGAATAACATACAAATTGCAATGAGTTTGTAAAATTAGAGAACGTATGACCTCTAAAGGGAACTGATTTCAAGTTCTGAATGCATAAACAAGTTTAAAGTCAACAGTCAGAAACAAAAACTATTAATTATTAGCTAATTAAAATTGATAAATAAGAAAAAATAAATTATTAGACATATTAATCAAGTTTCCTCATCAATTCTACACAATATATCTTGTATATTTGCATATCTTCTGTTACATATGTTTAGACTTAATTATAGGCTAGCTTACATTTAGCATTAGATTTAGGCTAGCCTTTTTATGGAACACACATATAAACACCCCTATTGGGATGAATACAGTTGTGTTGAATTTTTCCAATTCTTTTTACTTTCACGTGGTATCAAAGGGTCTCACGACCCTATAGTCTCTTCCGCTTCTTCTTCTTTTTTCTTCCTTACATTTTTTTAGTAGAGGTCTTGTCTCCTCCGCCGTGAGATCACTTCAACATGTCCCTTTGTGTTGAGGTGCCCCTTATTCAACCGCTTCTGGTGTCACGTCATGTTTGTGTTGAGGCTTCACTGTTATCACGTCATGTCTTCCTGTTCTAGCAACTCTGGCGATACAGATTACGACATCTACATCGACAACAATTACGGCGTTGGGCACCTCATTCTCAATCCCCAACATCAACAATTTGGTGACTATGAGGTTAACTGACTCAAATTACCTCCTTTGGTGCTCTCAGGCCAAGCCCTTTTTGGTTGGCCAGAATTTTTAGCGCTTTGTTGATGGCACCTATCTTGTGCCTCGGAATTCCTCACGACAACTGTTGGCCAATACGAAGTACAAAACCCGTGATACTTGTCTTGGCTTCGCACTAATCAAACACTCAGTCTTCTCAATGCCACCTTCTCTAAAGCCCATTCTGGGAATGGATGTTCGCCTCCACAGTTCACAGGATGTTTGGACCTGCTTTGAGCGACACTTCTTTGAGCAATCTGTTGCTAATACTGTCTCCTGTCTCTCACCAACGAGAACCATTCCATCTCTGACTATCTCTTATATGCCAAGTCCCTAGCAGATTACTTGGCTTCTATTGGTCAACCCGTATCCACCGATGATTTAGTCGCTTATGTTCTTTGGGGCTTGGGTACATGTTATGAGATGATTGTGACAGCTACTCTGCATTTTCCACCGTTGCCTTCATTTCAAGACCTTTGGGCTCGGCTACTGTCCTTCGAGGCTCAAACTTCTACTCCTACCCCGCCTCGTCATACTACATTTCTGGCTCAACAGTATTTTGTTCCTCCTGAGTTTTCTCCTACACCTCCTACTCCAAGACATGGCAATAATACTAGCAATCAAGGTGGCAACCATAGGAATCGAAGTTGCAACCGGGGTCGCAACAACAACATCAATCGTGGCTCGGGTCAAGGTTCTACTGGCATTTCTGGTTCCCTTTGTCAGTTGTGCAATGGTACTGGACATATTGCCAGACGAGTACACTAATGGGTCAACTGACAAAGTACTCCAGTCCTCATTGGTGTACTCATCTGACTGCTGATTCTCTACCTATTGCCTTTGCTGGTCTTCAATTGACTTAGCCATCTCCTTTGTCACCATTCTGTATGTAGAGTTATCAGCAGCAAGTTTTACCACAGCCCTTCAGCCACCATACTCGAATTATCAGCTAGCTACTGCTCATAAACCAAATTAGAACCCAGACACTGGTGCTACCCATCACATGACTGGTGATCCCCTCACCCTTTGCAGAATCATACCCCTTACATTGAATCAAATACATTTTATCTTGGCAATGGTCCTCACCTCCCTATCACTTATACGGGTAACATGTCTCTTCCTCTTGCTTCTTCTTGCTTGCAGATTAACAATGTCTGTCATGTTCCTGCTATGCATAAGAACCTACTTTTTGTTGCCCAATTCACTCGAGATAATAACGTTAGTCTTTCCTTTGATGCACAAAGATTTTACATTCATGACCTAATGTCTGGTGCTCTTTTGTTTCAAGGCCTATGCAGGAATGGTCTTTATCATTTGTCGTCTATCTAGCCAGTTCCCCGGGTTTTTGCTGCTACCAGCCTGCCTTCCTCCATTTGGCACAATCACCTAGGTCATCCATCTCACAAAGTCATGCCTTACTTAGGCTCAAATAAATTGCTATCTTCTAATTTTCATTTTTCTAAATCTTTTTGTAAGGGATGTGCATAGGGTAAATCCACACATCACCCTTTTTCACCGAGTAATGAAATTAGTGCCTTCACTCCTTTTGATCTGATGCATTTTGATGTATGGAAATCTTCAGTTACTTTTGTTTCTGAATTTAAACGCTGTCTTATTCACTGATGATTTCACACATTACACTTGGCTTTATCCCATGTGTAGAAAATCAGAAGTTCAAAATGATGGGGGTACAGAATATCCCTAACTCAAAACCTGATGTGTTTAGAAAATTCATCCCAACCTTTCCAAATGAATTTCCAAACCTAACACCACCTGAGATCCTCACCTCAAGATAACACCATCCGCCAAAATCCTCCCCAAATCTACTCAATATCACCCTCCTCCATAAACAATGTCTCTCCACCCCAAATCTCCAAAGCCCACTTCCCCAAGAGAGCCTTATTGAAAGGCTTCTGATACCCAACCCGCCCTTTCGAATCGGACTACACACCTGCTCCCAGTTGACCAAATGATATTTAAACTCCTCCCCCTTCCCTCCCCATAGAAGGTTCTGCTGCAACTTATCAATCCTCTCAACCACAAAAGAAGGAATCTGAAAAAGGGATAGGAAATAAGTAGAAAGACTCGACAACGTGCTCTTTATCAAAGTAACCCTTCCCCCCTTTGAAAGATACTATTTCTTCCAGCTTGCCAGCCTCATCTCAAACCTCTCCACCACGGGATCCCAAATTCCCACTCTCCTTGATGGCGCCCCAAGAGGTAGGCCCAGATAAGAAATGGGAAAGAACCAGTGCAACAGCCCAAATTGTTCGAAACGGTATCAATCTCAAGAACCTCCCCCACTGGAACCAAAACACTCTTTCCCACATTCACCTTTAACCCGGAAACAACTTGAAAACATATTAGAATGCATCTCAAAAATCTCATCTGAGACATATCAGCATCACAAAAAACAAACGTGTCAACAACAAACATCAAATGGGAGATCTTAAGCTGAGAAGGAACATCTCTCCCCACCCAGAAGCCACGCAAAAAAACCCGGATCCAATTAAAGCTCCATTCACAAATCACAAGGATCGAGAATCTAACACTTGAGATACAAAACTCAATCCATCTCCTCCATTTCTCTCCAAAGCCCATCCACTCCATCAAATAAAGAAGGAAACTCTAACTGACATGATCATAGGCATTCTAAATGTCCAACTTGCATAAAGCCCTAGGAACCCCACTGCACAATCGATAATCAACACACTCGCCCGCAACAAGGACTGAATCAAGAATCTACAAGCCTCCCACGAAAGTGTTTTGGGAATCTGAAATAACCCTATCCAAAACGTCTCTCAGTCTCGAAGCAAGAACTTTAGCAATTAATTTATAGATACATCCCACCAGACTAATGGGTCTAAAATCCTTTACGTCAAACGCACCCCCTAACAACATCCCAGCTGTGAAGAAGGAATCTCATAGTAAAACTGTCAAGACCAGGGGCTTTATCCCCATTGCAGCCTTTCAACGCCGCACTATGACGTTTCACATTTTTGCGGTATTTTCTTCTTTTCTTATTTTTTACGTGTTTATTTTCTTTATGCATCGGTTTGTGTGCCGGGTGGGTCCCGGGGTTTGATTTGAGCATTTCTTTGAATTTAGAACTCTTAGAAATGTATTACGGGTTGTTTTATCATTTTTCGAATTTTTGAGCCGAAGCGTTCTATGTGGGCCCCACGCCCGGATTTGCGTGCTCAGGAATTTTCCGGACACCATTAGCATCATACAAGTTCCATTATTTGGTGCATTATATGTATATATGTGAATAAATGCAAGTTTGTGGCACGACAGTAGTATGTTGCACATGGAAGGGGTAGGTTAGTACTTTTGGTGGTCAAAGGTGAAGCCCACAAGTTGATCACACATGTGACTAAGGGAAGCAAACATCAGATTTTGCTCATTTCTTCCTCCCCCATACAACCATTTCTTTTTTTTTCTCTCTCTCTCTCTGTCTCTCTACAAACACACAAACCTACAACCAAAAACCCTTGATTTCATCTACCTATACTCAAAATTAGCCAAAGCCATAGGTAGCAAACTTGACGAGCTCATCAAGGGCTTTCATTTGGCACCGGTTTTGCAAGGGCTTGTGGAGAATCCAAAATTCAAAGAGGGATGGGGTTTGACCTTCATTAAGGTAAAGTATGTGTTTCCCCTTTGCAAGCATGTTAATTTGATGGTGATTGTGTAGTTTGGTTCCTAGGGTTTGCTATATATCAAAGTTCCGCATGGAGGGATGTTGTGGCCAATTCTGACCATTCATTTGACAGGCGACCCTCTGGATTAGCCATGTGTATTGTACTCTTGCCCACTTCAGTCCTTTACCCCGAAAAACTCCAGCCACGGGTTGCCCCATGACTACCTTGTTTCAAACTATGAAAGACGGGGCAAGGCCCCTTCTACTATTAAAGCGGGAGTGCGAAATTGATTCCATGCTCTCTTTGTGAATAATTTATGAATATCATGCTATCCAATTTGCTACATTTTGAATGTCATGAGCTAATTACTGTATGTTTTTCTATAAAATTGATATGAGATATGTTTAGCACGTCATGTGTTTGTCTAACTGTCTATGTCAATTTCCTCTTGTCAATTGTATGCAAAAAAATAAACATGTTTATTACCTCATGTATGTTTGTATATTGATGATGGATAGTATGGTTACTTCAAGTATGGTGTATTTCATCCTCATAGCATCTCCCATATCATCGTGTGGTTGTGTAGAGATGTGTGTGGGAATGTGGAAATGTGAATTTGACAAGTTTGACGTTTCAAAAAAATAAAATAAAATAAAATAAAATAAAAAGAAGAATTTGACAAGTTTGTGAAAAGAAAATTTTTATTTTCTCAAACCTGGTATTGGGGAAATGCCCCTTTATTCGCGGTGCTAATTAGCTCATAGAGGCACGGGAGGTACCCGTGAGTAATTTAGCGACTCGGGCCCCAAATGGTAGTTGGGAGGTACCCTTTACCAAGGACGATAGCATATTCCCCCTAGAGACGGAGGGAGGTACCCAAAGCCAAACTAGTTTACACATTTTCGGTGTGGGTGTGTGGAGATGTGGTGTGTGTCTGTGGCATGCGAACTTCATAATGCATTTCATGCATTTTTTTTCCTTAAAGTGATGTTGTTCATTGGATGAACGGAATGGTACTCGTGTAATCCTTAGCATGACCCCGTTCCCTCCTTTCATTCTCATTATGTAAGGCATGCGTTATTTACTTAACTTGAGGAGATGCTAATTAGGCATCATGTACTGAGCTGTAGCACTCACCTTATTATTAACATTTTTTAGGAAATGGAAAAGAAGTGGAGGAGGATCCTCAAACTCGTTGTTGAAGCTTACGAGGAAATTGGACTTGCTTTTGTAGGATATAATGTGTAGACCATATTCATGTGTAACTTTTTGATGTTTATGAACAACTTGTAAACGATGATCTAATTTGTCGAGTATGCACAATCGATAGTCATTTATGAATTTTGTGGAGAGGAAAGATTTTGAGACCTATGATTCATCTTTTGTGGTCTCATTATGATTTCTACTCCTTCCTATCATTTTTGAGCCATTTAACAGTGTAATTATGTCGTATGAATGTTGCCTTATCAATGTAACTAGGTATGTGGATGTTTTGGGTCGTTACAAACTTGGTATCAGAACGATGGTTCGAAAACCATTAGGACGATGGGTATAGGCTTACCTAGAGTAGTAAAGGTTTTGATGTGCATTGCTTATGTGTTTGTGTGTTTAAAGTTATTGTATGTGCTATTCGTTTGAAGTTGATGTATGTGTCGCATGGCCATGTATATAAAGTGTTTATGTGTTTATATTTCATGTCGTGTGAGAACTACGTTCACGAACGGATTATATGGTGTTATCCTTATTGAACCTTATCCTTGTTTTAATGCGTCATGCCACCACGGGGGGATACCGGGGAAAGTTCCAGCTCTAATCCCGCAGAGCAAGTAGATAAAGGAATGCTTCTCAGGGATTTGGTTCCACCAAGGGGTGGCCAACGTGGGAGGAGAAATGTTGAACCACTTATTCAAGCAGGTGAAGACCAAGTTAGGCAAACCCTAACCACAGTCTTGCAAGATGCTCTTCGAGCCACTGTTGCCATCATTCCACAGCCAGCACCGCAAACGGTAGCTCAACCCGAGGAGATGGTGTTAGATAGACGTCTCAAGTACATTTCCAAGTTCAGGAAGCTCATTAACACCATGTTTGAGGGGGGCTCGAATCCCATGATTGCGGACGATTGGTTTGATCGGGTTGAGAAGCATTTGCGGACAATTAGTGTGCCCAATGATCATTTGAAGATCACTTTGGCTACCTATAATTTCTCAAAGGATGCGGAGTTGTGGTGGAAGACAGTCGCTAACACCCATGACATTGAGACCATGGATTGGGATACTTTACAAGAATTTTTTTCTATGATAAGTATTTCCCACAGACAAAGAGAAGGGAGCTACGGAGGCAATTTGACAACCTTATACAAGGCAATATAACCGTTACAGAGTATGAGAACAAGTTCACTTCTCTTTCTCGCTTCGCCACCAATATAGTGAGAGACGAGGTGGAGAAGACTTACAAATTTGTCTATAGTCTCAATTACTCTATAAGGCTAGCAGTGACAACTCACGATTTCAAGGTGTATTATGAGGCAGTGAAGAGTGCTTTAGTAGTGGAAGCCAAAGCTAAGGATCGGTAAGAGACTAGGGATGTGTGGAAGCAAAACAGGAATATGGGTCACCATATGGCCCTACTGGCCACACCCTAAGAAAGTTCTCGGTCCTGGAGAAACCGTAGACGACTCCAAAGGACAGTAAAGAGTGGTGTTGTTTGTTTTCAGTGCCAGCAACCTGGACATTATAAGTCTAACTGTCCTTTGGAGTCGTCTACGGTTTCTCCAGGACCGAAAGCTTCCTTTGGGTGTGGCCAGTAGGGCCATATGGTGAGGGACTGTCCACGTCGGAGTGGTGTCGCAGTTAGTAGCAGGGGAATTCCGCAGAGACTAGTTAAGACATCTATAGTTCAGTCAGGTTTAAGACCTCCACAGCCACCACAGCCTTCTCTGTCTTCCAAGAGTTCACAACCTACTAGGAGAGCAACCCTTAGTACGACTGCATAGCAGTCAGGCTTACAGGTTGGCAGTTCGCAGTTCACAGGGGCAAGGATCTCAGGCCGTGTCTATGCAGTCGTTCCAACCAAGCCGACACTTCATCTGGTCCTTCAGTGGTCCGAGGTATATTCCCTATGTATGGATCTTGAGCTCGTGTTCTTTTTTACTCTGGTGCATCTCATTCCTTCATTGCATCATCTTTTGCACGTGCATTGGGCTTAGAGGTCAGTTACTTAGACAAAGCCATGAGTGTCGACACACCAGTTGGGGTTCATTGAGCTTAGATAGAGTTGTCTAAGGGTGTGCCATTGTGATAGCCGAGCGGACACTTGAGTTTGATTTCATCCTTCTCGAGATGACTAGTTTTGATATCATTCTTGGGATGAATTGTTTAGCTATATTTCGTACTACCATCGATTACTTCCAAGGGAAAGTGACAGTTTCTACTCCTGAGAGAGATTGCTTCTATTTTGTGGGAGATCGGGGCGATTCCCACACTTCATCATTCTACGGAGTTAGCTGTTGAGATCATATCAACTTTTTCTTGGCTAGTCTTTTAGCTGAGGAAGAGGATGTTTCGGGAGAGTCTTATCCGACAGTAATGTGTGACTTTCTTGATGTTTTCCTAGAGGATTTGATGGAGTTACCTCCTAGAATAGAAGTTGAGTTTGTCATTGACGTAATGCCAGGTACCGCGCCTATTTCTATGGCACCGTATCGAATGGCACCGGCAGAATTGGAGGAGTTAAAGAGACAGCTTGATGATTTGAAAATGAAAGGTTTTATTCGACCTAGCGCTTCACCGTGGGGAGCGCCGGTCTTATTTGCCAAGAAGAAGAATGGTTCTTTGAGGTTGTGCATAGATTATCGAAAGTTGAATCACGCCACCATCAAGAACTAATATCCGTTGCCAAGGATCGACGATTTGTTTGATCAGTTGAGGAGAGCTTGCTATTTTTCCAAGATTGATTTATGATCCGGCAGACAGCTTTTCGTACACGGTATGGACATTATGAGTTCCTTGTTATGCTTTTCGGTTTGACTAATGCACTGGCGGCATTCGTGGACTTAAAGAACCGTGTCTTCCACGCCTATCTTGATCAATTTGTAGTAGTGTTTGTGGATGACATTCTTGTGTACTCACCATCTTAGAAGGCGCATAAGATTCACTCGAGGACATATTTGCAAATTCTGAGGGAGCACTGTTTGTATGCCAAATATGAGAAATGTGAGTTTTGGCTACCAGAAGTGAAGTTTCCGAGGCACGTTGTTTCAGGAGGTGGAGTATCAATTGACCCTTCCAAGATTGAAGCAGTTTTGAATTGGGAACGTCCCAATAATGTGTTTAAGATTCGGAGCTTCCTTGGTTTATTGGGGTATTACCGAAGGTTCGTGAAGGAGTTTTCTTGCTTAGCAGCTACTATGACTCGGCTCACCCGAAAGGGGATTAAGTTTGCATGGAATGAAGCCTGTGAGTCTACCTTCCAAGAATTGAAGACGGGGTTGACTACGGCCCCAGTTTTTATGATACCCGATCGTGGCTTAGGTTATGTTATCTATTGTGACGCTTCTCGTGACGGTTTGGGATGTGTATTGATAAAGCATGGCAGAGTAGTTGCTTACGGGTTTAGACAATTGAAGACTCACGAACACAACTAACCTACTCACGACTTGGAGTTAACGGCAGTCATTTTTGCATTAAAAAGTTTGAGACATTATCTATATGGTGATAAATTCAAAGTCTACTCGGATCACAAAAGTCTCAGATATATCTTCTCCCTCAAAGATTTTAATATGAGACAGAGGCGATGGGTTGAGTTTATGGAGGATTACAATTTTGATTTGCAATATCATCCCGGAAAAGCGAATGTTGTGGCGGATGCTTTAAGTCGAAAGTCCCGTGGGACCTTGGCTAGTATAGCCATATGAGAATGGAAGATGATGGAAGATTTTGCCGAGATGGGATTGTACTTCAGTAGTGATGACAATGAGCCAGCTACCTTGTTTAGTCTCGTGGCTTAACCTACCCTTGTTAGTCGGATGATTGAGGCACAAAGGCAGGATACTAAGTTGGAGGCCATCCACTCACATATTTCTAACAGTGGAACGATGAAAGATTGGGCCTTGCATGCGGATGAAGGCCTACAATTTAGGGGGTTGACAGTTGTTCCTATTGCTTGTCGTGAGGATGTTCTACAAGAGTTTCACACTTCTTGTTTTGCAATTCATCCAGGTGGTACCAAGATATATCACAATTGGAGACACTAGTATTGGTGGAAGGGAGTGAAGAAGGATGTAGCTCAATTTGTGGCAAGGTGCCTCACTTGTCAACAAGTGAAGGCCGAGCTTTAGAAACCTGCTGCTTGTATGGGTGTATGGGTGTAACAAGCCAGCTGTTTTGGTCAATCTATCAACAGTACACTTCTTGACTATTAAAGTGACGGACGGTGCGGAGGTGCTTGGTAGGTTGTATGTGAAAGAGATAGTGAGATTGCATGGAGTTCCGGTATCCATCATTTCAGATAGAGATTCTCAGTTCACTTCTAAATTTTGGGAGGGACTTCAGACTGCATTTGATACACTATTGCATTTCAGTACGGCTTTCCATCTATAGACGGACAGTCAGTTGGAGCGTACCATCCAGATCTTGGAGGACATGCTATGGGCTGTATTCTTGACCTTGGTGATAGTTGGGAGGATCATTTGTCACTCATTGAGTTTGCCTACAATAACAGCTATCAAGCGAGTATTGAGATGTCTCCATTTGAGGCGTTGTATGGTATATCATGTCGATCTCTTGTTTGCTGGATGGAGTTGGGTGAGACAGCCGCCTTGGGACAAGATATTGTGCATGAGGCTACCAAGAAGATCAAGTTGATTAGGCAGAGGTTGCTTACGGCACAAAGCCAACAGTAGAGTTATGCGGATAGGTGGAGACGGCCTTTATTCTTTGAGGTGGAGGACCACGTTTTCCTTAAGGTCGCTCCAGGCAAGGGGTTGAAGAGGTTCGGGAAGAGTGGCAAGCAGTCGCCACGATTCATTGGAACGTTTAAGATTTTGGAGCGCAATAAGGAGGTGGCTTACCGATTTGCATTACCACCACAAATGGATAGAGTCCATAATGTCTTTCATGTGTCTATGCTACGGAAGTACGAGCCGGATCCATCTCACATTTTAAGTTGGGTTAAGG
This sequence comes from Cornus florida, assembly GCF_030987335.1. Taxonomy (NCBI): domain Eukaryota; kingdom Viridiplantae; phylum Streptophyta; class Magnoliopsida; order Cornales; family Cornaceae; genus Cornus; species Cornus florida. Next base: position 107,045,745 of record NW_026775574.1, read on the forward strand.
TTGATAATGATATTTCTTATGAGGAGAGGCTAATCCAGATCCTTGACTCACGGGAGAAGGTGTGAGGGGCAAGACGATCCAATTAGTGAAGGTTTTATGGAGACACCACGACATGGAGGAGGCTACTTAGGAGCGAGAGCAGGAGGTTCGTTCCAAGTATCCAGATTTGTTTTCTTCCCCAGATATGACTTGATTTTGGGGACGAAATCCTTTTAAGTTGGGGAAATTGTGACGTTTCGCATTTTTACAGCATTTTTCTTATTTTTTTTGGTGTTTATTTTCTTTGTGCATCGGTTTGCGGGCGGGTGGGTCCCGGGGTTTGATTAGAGCATTTCTTTAAGTTTAGAACTCTTAGAAATGTATTACAAGTCGTTTTATCATTTTTCGAAATTTTTTAGCCGAAAGGTTTCGCGTGGGCCCCACGCACGGATTTATGTGCTCGAGAATTTTACTGACATCATTAGCATCATACTAGTTCCATTATTTGGTGCATTATATGTATATAACTGGCTAAATGCAAGTTCGTGGCATGATAGTAGTATGTTGCACATGGAACGAGTAGGTTAGTACTTTTGGTGGTCAAAGGTGGAGTCCACGAGTTGATTACACGTGACTAAGGGGAGCAAACATCAGATTTTGCTCATTTCTTCCTCCCCCATCCAGCCATTTCTTTTTCCCTCCCTATATTTTCTCTCTTTCTACAAACACGCAAACCTACAACCAAAAACCCTTGATTTCATCTACCTACACTCAAAATTAGCCAAAGCCACAGTTAGCAAACTTGAAGAGCTCGTCAAGGGCTTTCATTTGGCACCGGTTTTGCAAGGGCTTGTAGAGAATCCAAAATTCAAAGAGGGCTAGGGTTTCATCTTCATTAAGGTAGAGTTGACTAACTAGTATATTCCTAAGTTATTGTAAGTAATTTCATGTTTTTCCCCTTTGCAAGCATGTTAATTTGATAGTGGTTGTGTAGTTTGGTTCCTAGGGTTTGCTATATATCGAAGTTCTTGCCTAAGTATTGAGTTATATGAGGTTCCATGCTCTCTTTGTGAATAATTTATGAAATCATGCTATTCAATTTGCTACAGGTTGAATTTCATGAGGTAATTGATGTCTTTTTGCTATAAAATTGATACGAGATATGTTTAGCATGCCATGTGTTTGTCTAATTGTCTATGTGAATCTCCTCGTCAATTGTATGCAAAAAAAAAAAACATGTTTATTACCTCATGTATGTTTGTATATTGATTATGGAAAGTATGGTTCCTTCAAGTATGGCGCATTTCATCCTCATAGCATCTTCCATATCATCGTGTGGTTGTGTAGAGATGTGTGTGGGAATGTGAAAATGTGAATTTGACAAGTTTGTGAAAATAAAAATTTTCTTTTCTCAAACCCGGTATTGGGGAGGTACCCCTATATTGGCGCTACTAATTAGTTAATAGGGGCACGGGAGATACCCGTAAGCAATTTAGCGACTCGGGCCCCAAATGGTAGCTGGGAGGTACCCTTTGCCAGGGACGATAGCAAATTCCCCCTAGGGACAGAGGGAGGTACCCAAAGCCCGGCTAGTTTGCACATTTTCGGCGTGGGTTTATGGCGATGTGGTGTGTGTGTGTGGCATGTGGACTTCATAATGCATTTCATTTCCTTAAAGTCATGATGTTCATTGGATGAATGGAATGGTACTTGTGTAATCCTTAGCATGACCCCGTTCCCTCCTTTCATTCTCATTATGTAAAGCATGTGCTATTTACTCAACTTGAGGAGATGCTAATTAGGCATCCTCTACTGAGCCGTAGCGCTCACTCTATTATTAACATTTTTCAGGAAATAGAAAAGAAGTGGAGGAGGATCCTCAAACTCATCTTTGAAGTTTATGAGGAAATTGGACTTGCTTTTGGTGGATATAATGTGTAGACCATATTCATGTGTAACTTTTTTATGTTTATGAACAACTTGTAAACAATGATGTAATTTGTCAAGAATGCACAATCGATGGCTATTTATGTATTTTGTGGAGAGGAATGATTTTAAGACCTATGATTCATCTTTTGTGGTCTCATTATGATTTATACTCCTTCCTATAATTTTTGAGCCATTTCACAATGTAATTTGAACCAATTATGTCATATGAATGTTGCCTTATCAACGTAACTATGTATGTGGATGTTTTAGGTCGTTACACGCACTTCCTCTTTAGAAAAAGGTCTCTCCAAACCAACACTCTCCACCTGGAAAATCGAATCAAACGGGAGCCCCTCACGCAACGGTCTCCAACTGTGAGTCCTAATGAATAAATTCTGATAAAAATAGGCAATTCCTCTACAAACCTCCACATCCTTGCATAAAGCAACTCCCCTTCCACCCACACCTAGGGATGGCGACTCGTGTTAGCAGGTTGTGTTCGTGTTGCGTCAGAGCATAGGTATTCTATTATATAGGTCGAAACGATCACGACACGATTACTATTCGTGTCAAAAAATCTTAACACGAACACGACACGATTATTACACGAAAAACACGACACAACGCGTTTACTCTGTTTAATAAATGAATCAAGACTTGACACGACATGAAACGACGGAACAAGACACGTTTAAGTCATTTCTGACACGAACATGACATGTTTATTCAACATGTTTAGCTAAACGGGTCATTTTTAACACGTACACGACTGACACGTTTAGTTCAACGGGTTGGTGATGAGCGCTAAATATTGCTTATTCAAGCCCCTAAATATACGTATGTTAGGACCTAAAGTGATACTTCTATTCATTGTTAGACTGATTTATGTTTACTTCGTGTCTGTAGGTACTTGCCTAAAGAAACAGTTACAACTGGGACTTTAAGATGAAAAGACAGATATCGAAGCTTACAGAGTCGTTCCCGATCATCTCAAGCAAGCTTGGAATCAAAATGGTGAATTTTGGAGAAGTTCAAGTGCCACAGCTCGAGCCTAAGTTCCTTGTCTCGAGCACAAAACCAAGAAGCAAGAAATTCCACCAAGGCAAAATAGCTCGAGCCGAGATCTTTAGGCTCGAGCCAGAACTCAAGGTGCTCGAGCCTTTGCCAAAAAGCTCGAGCAGAATATGCCTCGGAATATGAAAAGACGCTTCGGAAATTCCATGTTGCCAGGACCTCGAGCCAGAGCCAAAGAGCTCGAGCCAAAGTCAAAAAGCTCGAGCCTTTTCCCAAAAAGCTTGAGCCGGAGTTCCAAGGCTCGAGCACTAATCGAGGTGATCGAGCACTGTTAAAGAAGAATTCCCAAAAATATTCTAAGTGTTGATGAAAAAGACGCTTCGGAAAAGATTTGAAGAAATTTGGCTAAGTATAGAAGTTGGGCTCGAGCACCCTTCAAAATAGCTCGAGCTTTCGGCTCGAGCCATTGTTGATAAGTCAGAATTTTAAGTTGCGGGATTTGTTCTAATTATGTAATATTTCATCCTAGACGGCCCAGATGACCCCAGAAGACCTAAAGTCCATCCAAGCCTTATTAGAAGTCGGTTCTTCTATAAAAAGGCACAAGGCCACAGAAAACCTCTCTCGATTCTCTCTATTTTTATCTCAGTTTTCTGTTCAGATCTAGTGGCGGCTTTTAGGGTTTCTGTAGTTATTAAAGGTGAAGATCCTAAGAAGAGAAGTGCAGTCCATGATGATGAAGACCACAACAACACAGATGATATCTTGCATCATCATGAGTAACTAATTCCTTTCTTAGGGCATTGATGTAACCCGATCCAAGTATTATAGTTTGATTGTTCTAACTTTGGGAATTTAATAGTGTATGTCTTTTGATTGCATGATTATGAACAATTGAGTCACATTAATTGGTGTTGTAATGAAATAATGGTTTTTGAATAATTAATACCTTGTCTTAGATTTAATTATTCTTAAATTATTCTCAACCTATTTTTAATGTACAAGATGGTAGCATAAGGGCTTCTTGACAGTAAGTATAGAGATCATGCAATAGCGTTCCAACGTTTTTCATGAATAAGTGTTTTCATAGGCTATGCCTAGGGAAGACAAGTTATACTACAACATTAGTTAGAAGTAGATAGGTAGATAATTCGTGCTACCTGGAGATAGGTTATTGTTAGTTGAAATTCATGAAACATCTTTTGTTGAAGGGAGTGATGGATGGGATTATTTCGGATTCCCAAAATGCTTTTGTTGGAGGACGACAAATTCTTGATACAGTTCTTATTGCAGGTGAATGTGTGGATTCCAAATTGAGAAGTGGAGTTCTTGGAGTTTTGTGCAAACTTGACATTGAGAAAGCGTATGATCATGTGAATTGGAATTTCCTGCTTTATTTGCTTCAGAAAATGGGGTCTGGAAGTAAATGGAGGAAATGGATTGAGACATGCCTTTCGTAAGTCAAATTCTCTGTTCTTGTGAACGGGTCTATTATTGGTTTCTTTGGGTGCTCTCGGGGTTTTAAGATAAGGAGATCCCCTGTCATCTTTCCTCTTTCTTATTGTTATGGAGGATTTAATATAACAAGGGTCATTTGTCCCACATCGGAATCGAATGGGAAAGTGATTGGATATAAATGGGTGGGTATGCAGCACTACCCAATAGTTCGAGCTTTTGGGTAAATGGGCAAGCGCCCACCCGTGACAGTTGGTATCAGAGCCAGACCCAGTCCTTGATTCGGTGCCATGCCAAGCGCCCCGCACGGAAGGCGTCCGGGTGAACACTCCAGGTAGGCAAGGTAGTCCGAGCCGCAACGAGGGCGTTGCGAATTTGAGTGGGAGAGAATGTAACAAGGGTCATTTGCCCCATATCGGAATCGGATGGGAAAGTAATTGGGTATAAATGGGTGGGTATGCAGCACTACCCAATAGTTCGAGCTTTTGGGTAAATGGGCAAGCGCCCACCCGTGACAGTAAATAGTATCAGATGGGAGAGTGTCACTCGTGACAGTCAGCGCTGTACTGCGACAAGGGCGTCGGAGTATTCAGGTGGGAGAGTGTCACGTTGTGATTCCTAACGAAGCCATGAGCATAGAAGACACGCATGCTGGTTGGCTAAGAACATTCATTGACTGGGAATGGTTCCAGGGAAGGGACGTGCAGGACCACAAGATGGTACCTCTTCAGAGTTCAGGCCGGTCGACTCGGTTCAGTTCAAGGTACTTGTCGCTAGTCGTGGACTTGACTATAAAGAAGGGAATTGGCCATCCCTGCACAAACTGGTCGGGAGCTGGAGCCGTTCCCCTAACGAGGCCATGGCAGGCCGAAACAAGTCAGCATGTATCATTGGGAAGGCAGGTCGTGGTGGCTAATCAGGGCGCTCGCGCAAGCTGAAGTAACGCCTTGGTGCCGCACAGGCGGTGCCGTTGCGCTAAATCTCTCTGCTCGTGACTTTAAGCAGACTTATGCGAAGAGCAGAGGATCTTTATCTTATCAAGGGCTTTATGGTGGGAAGAGATTCTGTTCATCAGATGGAGGTCTCTCATTTACTTTTTGCAGACGACACCCTAGTTTTTTGTGATGCTAATGTGTCTTAGCTTAGATATTTGAGGTGCATTTTGGCCTACTTTCAGGCCGTCTCTGGTCTGAAAGTTAATGTGGCTAAAAGTGTGCTTGTGCCGGTTGGAGGTGTTCAGGATATTTCTTCTTTAGCGGAAGTCCTTGGGTGTAGGGTGAGTTCTTTTCCAATTCAGTATTTGGGCTTGCCTTTAGGGGTTTCCACTAGAACAGTGGGGTGTTGGGACCCTGTGATTGATAGTATGCGAAGAGATTAGCAGGATGGAAAAAACAATACTTGTCTAAGGGAGGGAAAGTTACGCTTATAAAAGAGCACTTTATCGAGCCTTCCTACTTATTTTTTAAGTATCAAAGGGATTTCCTTTGGGGTGGAAGAGGTGATGAATTTAAGTATCACCTTATCAATTGGGAACAAGTTTACAAGCCAATGAAGTTTGGTAGTCTTGGTATCAGAAGACTGGTCCCTCTTAACCAAGCTCTTCTGGGTAAATGGCTGTGAAGGTATGGAAGGGAAAGGCATCACCCGTAGCGACAGCTAGTTTCATGTCAATATGGGGAAGAGAGTGGTGGTTGGTCTTTTACTTGTTTGGTTTCTCTAGTGGGAGGAGTTAGGGCGTGGAAATTCATAAGGAAGGGATGGGATGCTTTTTCTACTCATATCAGATTCAAAGTTCGTGATGGCAGATGTGTACGCTTTTGAGAGGATCTTTGGTGTGGGGACCAGCCTTTATCTCGTTCATTTCCCAGGTTATACAGTATTGCAGTTGATAAACTTGCCTACGTAGCCAACTGTTATCAACTTGATAGTAGAGGGATTACGTGGGACATGCAATTTCGACGCCCTTTTCAGGATTGGGAGGTGGACGAGGTATGTGTTTTCATGGATTTGTTGTATCGACAGGAGGCAGTTGGCAGAGGTAGTGATGTTATGACATGGATTCCCTCTTCCCATGGTCACTTTGAAGTTCGTTCCTTATTCTTATGTCTTTCTGATTTCGATATTGTTGATTTTCCATGGAAGACTATTTGGCGTTCTATGGCTCCAACTAGAGTGGAATTCTTTGTTTGGACCGCTGTTTGGGGTAAGATCCTTACGATTGATAATCTAAGGAAAACGGGCAATTGTCTTGTTAATTGGTGTTGTTTGTGCAAACAAGATGGTGAGTCAGTTGCTAACATTCTAATACATTGTCCTATAGCGAGGGATTGTTGGAATCTTATCTTTTGTCTGTTTGATATGCATTGGGTTATGCCTCGTTATCCTAAGGATTTGATTTGTATATGGAGAGGATGCAGTGTGAGTAGCGCTATTCGCGATTATTGGAGAGTTGTACCACATTGTGTTTGGTGGTGCATTTCAAAGGAGAGGAATAGTAAAATGTTCGAAGGGAAAGAATCGTCCACGGCGAGTCTAAAACTTCACATCATATGCTCTCTTTTCAGTTATGTGAAGAAGAAATCCTGTTCTTCTTCCAAAAATTTAATTATTTTTTTGGCTTCTTTGGGATCTTAATCCCTAGTTCCACTTTTGTATAAGGGATGCGTTCCCCTCTTGAACGCCTTTTTTATTTCAATTATTACTTATCAAAAAAAAAAAAACCCGAATTAAATTAATGTTATTGAGTTTAATTCATATAATACATAAATTGTTGAAATCCCAAGGTTAAAAGGTTGACCAGTACAAGGTTCGTGGTGAAGTCAATCCCTAAGATTCTCTCTCTCTGATCTCTTTACTCTAATTTTGTTTAATTTTTGTTTTATGTTCGTGACAAACAACCAATCAAACAATCTTTTCTCTCTGAATCAAAATCGGATTAATTGAACACTTAACCCTTAATATAGCCTTATCCTACAAAGATTCGTGTTATTGCGAGTGGTATAATTTGGTACACATCAGTTGGCATGTTAAACACAAACACGACACATTTAATTACCATATCAATCCGGGCCGACACGATTAGAACAAACTTATTTTGTGTAATGTTCGAGTCATGTTAGCGTGTTATGTCAAATATTGCTACCCCTACCCACATCCTCCCGATATGATTGCCCCTTTGATGTGCATTAGCAAGTCAATGGAAAAACTTCGTATTACTGTATCGACCCACTCCACCACACGGTTGTCCGCATTGGGCCAGAACCCGCACAGTTTTGCTCTTGACCTTTACCCCAAAAGGCCTCATACCAATTGGAGTGACACACCTACATGTATAACACTTCCCCTTTCCACACCCAGGCGATGTGGGATTGTGCACCTGTAGCTCGCCCAATGTGGTAGCTACCAGTTGCACCCATCCACAAGGTCGCCACAATTACAGTCCCCCTCCTTTAACCACAGGGCTCAAGATTTCTGTCTCCACAAAATCTCCTCCAACACAGCTATTTCAGCAATCTCCGCCTGGCATACCACCCTTCTATTTCTCAAAACCTCCCCAAGATCTCCCAATCCCTCTATGCAATCAATATCAGCAATCTCTGAGAATGCCCGGTTCTTGCTCCACTCTAAGTTCCCAAACTCCTCCTTATTCTATCTTTTAATTTCCTCCTTCAAACGACGTAATTTTTCAGAAAGAATGAAACTTGGAGTAACAATCACATCATATCCCTCCCACCAATAGTGAACCCTATCAATAAAGCCCTTTGCTCGAAGCCACATATTCTCAAATCTAAAAGGAGAGCTTTTCCGTAACCCCCCACAATCCATAACCACGGGAATATAATCTGAAGTTGGTCTAGCTACCTCACTTGAACTACATCAGGATATTTCTCCTTCCAGTCTCCAGATAATAAGAATCTATCCAAGCGAGAGAGAGTAGGAAACTCTCTACCACTGGACCAAGTGAATGTCGCCCCTTCCAACAGCAAGTCAATCAATTGCAAATCGGCAATGAACTTGGATGTAGCTCGCCAATGTGGTAGCTGCCAATGCCTTTTGCACCCCGCCCACAAGGTCGCCACAATTACGGTCCCCCTCCTTTAACCACGGAGCTCTAGATTTCTGTCTCAACGAAATCTCCTCCAACACAGCTATTTCAGCAATCTCCGCCTGGCATACCACCCTTCTATTTCTCAAAACCTCCCCAAGACCTCCCAATCCCTCCATGCAATCAATATCAGCAATCTCTAAGAACACCCGGTTCTTCCTCCACTCTAAGTTCCCTAACTCCTTATTCTATCTTTTAATTTCCTCCTTCAAACGACGTAATTTTTCGGAAAGAATGAAACTAGGAGTACCAATCACATCATATCCCTCCCACCAATAGTGAACCCTCTCAATAAAGCCCTCTGCTCGAAGCCACATATTCTCAAATCTAAAAGGAGAGCTTTTTTGTATCCCCCCACAATCCATAAGCACAGGAATATAATCCGAAGTTGGTCTAGCCAACTAGCTTGAACTACATCAGGATATTTCTCCTTCCAGTCTCCAGATAACAGGAATCTATCCAAGCGAGAGAGAGTAGGAAACTCTCTACCACTGGACCAAGTGAATGTCGCCCCTTCCAACAGCAAGTCAATCAATTGCAAATCGGCAATGAACTTGGATGTAGCTCGCCAGTGTGGTAGCTGCCAGTGCCTCTTGCACCCCGCCCACAAGGTCGCCACAATTACGGTCCTCCTCCTTTAACCACGGGGCTCTAGATTTCTGTCTCCACAAAATCTCCTCCAACACAACTATTTCAGCAATCTCCACCTAGCATACCACCCTTCTATTTCTCAAAACCTCCCCAAGATCTCCCAATCGCTCCATGCAATCAATATCAGCAATCTCTGAGAGCGCCCAGTTCTTCCTCCACTCTAAGTTCCCAAACTCCTCCTTATTCTATCTTTTAATTTCCTCCTTCAAACGATGTAATTTTTCGGAAAGAATGAAACTAGGAGTACCAATCACATCATATCCCTCCCACCAATAGTGAACACTCAATAAAGCCTTCTGCTCGTAGCCACATATTCTCAAATCTAAAAGGAGAGTTTTTTTGTAACCCCCCACAATCCAGAACCACTGGAATATAATCCGAAGTTGGTCTAGCCAACTCCCTTGAACTACATCAGGATATTTCTCCTTCTAGTCTCCAGATAACAAGAATCTATCCAAGCGAGAGAGAGTAGGAAACTCTCTACCACTGCACCAAGTGAATGTCGCCCCTTCCAATAGCAAGTCAATCAATTGCAAATCGGCAATGAACTTGGATGTAGCTTGCCAGTGTGGTAGCTGCCAATGCCTCTTGCACCCGCCCACAAGGTCGCCACAATTACGGTCCCCCTCCTTTAACCACGGGGCTCTAGATTTCTGTCTCAACGAAATCTCCTCCAACACAGCTATTTCAGCAATCTCCGCCTGGCATACCACCCTTCTATTTCTCAAAACATCCCCAAGATCTCCCAATCCCTCCATGCAATCAATATCAGCAATCTCTGAGAACGCCCAGTTCTTCCTCCACTCTAAGTTCCCAAACTCCTCCTTATTCTATCTTTTAATTTCCTCCTTTAAACCACGTAATTTTTCTGAAATAATGAAACTTGGAGTACCTATCACATCATATCCCTCCCACCAATAGTGAACCCTCTCAATAAAGCCCTCTGCTCGAAGCCACATATTCTCAAATCTAAAAGAAGAGCTTTTCCGTAACCCCCCACAATCCATAACCACAGGAATATAATCCGAAGTTGGTCTAGCTAACTCGCTTGAACTACATCAGGATATTTCTCTTTCCAATCTCCAGATAACAAGAATCTATCCAAGTGAGAGAGAGTAGGAAACTCTCTACCACTGGACCAAGTGAATGTCGCCCCTTCCAACAGCAAGTCAATCAATTGCAAATCGGCAATGAACTTGGATCCAACCCCACCTCCCACCCCGCCCCCCGGGCGGCGCGGGCCAGTCAACCTCTCACTAGGGGAGCGAATAACATTAAAATCCCCTCCAACACACCAAGGCGGAGGCCATCTTCTCCGAACAGAACCAAGTTCCTCCACAACAAATGGAAAACGTTATCCTCGTTAGGCCATAGATGACCGAGAAAATATAATGGAATCCATCCTCCTCTTATAGAGAACATACAAGAAACCGAAAATCTTCCCATCCACACACAGATCAAGCTTTGAGACCCATCTTTTTTCCCATATCACAAGAATGCCCTCCGAAGAAACCAACAAGCCAGTGGCCTAGCAGTACCAAATCCCTACTTCTCAAAGAGAGGTTAAGGGCTCGAGCCTCGGTGGAGGCATGTGTGTGTGAGTACCAACTAGGGAAAAAAAAATGCCCCCCGAAGAACCCATACCATCCTAAGCAACCCAATCCACAAATCTAGCACCACAAAGATTCCTAACCACCTTATCTTAAACCAAGGAAAGTTTCGTTTCTTACAAACATACCACATTAACATTCCATTTACTAATCACCAACTTCACCACCTTCCTCTTCTTCGAGTCATTTAAACCGTGGACATTCCATGATAAAATTTGTAAATTCATGCGCAAACAATTAAGTTCTCCTTCCCTCTTCTCTTCCCTATTCTCTTCCCTCAACCCCTCTCCCTTGATCTCCTACTCTTCCCCTCATATTTGACATACGAGATAAGGTTCCTCACCTCCCTATCCCCTCTCTCCAAAGGCGTTTGCCTTGCCCCCCACTTACTGGATGTTGTTAAAATCGTAGTCCCACTGCCTGATAGATTTCCCCTTCATAGGATACTCCAACCAAGTTGCCAACAACCCCTGCATTATCCCTAATCCACATCAACCTCCCTATCCCCTAAACCCATATCCGAAGATTCATTCCTCACTCCCTCAGGGTCCATCACTGCCAAAGGGACAAAAAAATCACCATCTGCAACACCATCCTAGGGCATAATCCCCAAATCCCCACCCATCAATGTGTTCGATGTCCCATCCCATTCATCCAAGACAAAAACAGATGCACAACTGGCAGCCACCGGAGTGCCAAACTCTCCTTCTGAATCGTCACTGCATGCTTCAGATCCCTCCATCGAAGCACAATTAAGCCCTTTAAGGCTTTATGCAATCGCAACTCTTTCACCAATAAGGCTGCAAACTCATCCATCAACTGGAATTTCATTTCTCGGCCAACATAAACTGTAACTTCTTCCCCACCCTTCAAACATGTGGAAAAATCATTTATTGCAACACAAGCCAGAGTCCCAGGGGTCCTGGACCCCACTAATGAAAACAAATAATCGACATCCGAACAGCCCTCCGTCTCAGCTTCAACGACGGGCAACAGTTGTCGAGAACCAACTAGCAAATCACCAATATCCATCTCCACCGAACTCCTTAACACCCCACAAGGAGTAGAAGAAGGAGGAGCAGAAGAAAGGCTCCAAGAATTCAGAACAGGAGACTTACCGGAGTTCATATCATATGCCTTGGTCTTGACCCACTTTTGTTTCTCCTGTCTAGACTATCTTCTGTTTGTAGAACGTCTAACATTTCTATGTAAATTTTGAGACTGAAAAGAAGGTTGTGGATGCCGATCAAAGTACTTAACATTAACAGTCATTGTGGCAATGTAACCCATCATGAAGTCCACTGTTAAGTCCCAACTGAAGAGGCCCAAAACGATTATGCAAACAAGGTTTGCAGATACTTTATGTTGATGGTAAACACACATGGATCTTGGGCCTTTTAAATCTGACCCAAATCGTTGTTTAAAATTGGGCCCAATATAATGAGGGCAATCAGACATGGAGCTTGGGCCTTTTTGTTTGGCCCAGATCGCAATATAAAATCTGGCCCAAAATGAGAACTACCCACACCTTGATGCACCAGCCCTATCATGTTTGCACCGAAAATGGGCTCTCTATTCAAGCCCACATCATAAGTATTCTCTCGATTTGATCCAGAATGAGTTGGGTCAACAAATGCCCTTGGATCGGGTCCAGCACCCTTCCCATCTCGAAACCCACTTAATCTTCTAGAAGATCTCCACCATCCTTTAACATCATCAAAAGATCTCCCCCTTACACGTGACCTCGTTTTGAAATTCAAATCATCCCTAACAATAAGGTTGGAATCCGGATAATGGGCTCTGTGCCCGCCATGTGTCCCACCTCTCTTCCCCTCAAATCCACTATCTGCGTGAGCATGAGAAACATTTCTGGAGATCGTCGGCACCTTTCACACCCATACTAAAAAGCTTCCGATAGTCTTCCTCCTTCATAATATGTGCACCATCTCCTCCATCCAAACTCTCAGTTGTAGGCACAGGCTCTGGTGGAGTCTCTTCCCAAATCGCAACTTTATAACAATATCGATCGTCGTGTATGAAGAGCGCTTGAGGACAAAAAGAACCATCACACGCCGTAATACGAACACTCTTGGCATCTTTGGTCTCATCAGCTTCAGCCCGCACGAACCATCCACAAAAATCACCCACAAGTGTAAAGGGCATGACAGCATAAGTGTAAAGGAAGGTCATACAATCGAACCCTTTTCAACCCCTGTTCCTTCAACCCCAAGTGCCCACGCACAACGTCACCTCACCGCAGTCTCATCGGCCCTCCTTCAATACCCGACATGCCTCCAATTGGGAGGGAAGGTGGAAAAGAAGTAACAAATCAGGTAATGGTGAAACAGCAACATCATAAGAAATATTCCACACTCGCAACACCCAATCTGCAATTTGATCACAACCCCCAACCTCTTTGTTAAACTTCCCCACCAAACATCTGACTTCTAATACTGTGTGAACAAGAGTAAGACGACCCTAGTACTTCCAATGGGTCCGTGTTGATCTCAGGAAAAACAAAACAACACGTTATGAGCGCATTCTTAAAGAAGCTCACTAAGGTCAAGTTCGGTCTAGAGACAAATTGGTGAAGCAGCTAGCCAAGATCATTTAAGGATCTCACTCTACAATCCAATATTTTTCCCCTAAAAGAAGAACTTTGATGGCAGATGGGCGTGGGATGCAGATTTGAAAACTATCATATTGCCAATTTAGAAAATGGAAAGAAGGGACCAAGAAGATAAGGAAAATTCAATGCAAAAAAAAAGGCTCTAAAATGAAATAGATTGAAGGACCTCTGTTTGGCTTAGCAGCTTTAACAGTCCTCCCTTAAAGAGGCAAGGAAGCTTTGCGATTTCAAGGAAAGACTTCATTCAGTAGTCAACCGGAAGAAAAGAAGAAAAGAAAAGACAGAGATGAAATCAGAGAAAAGTTACCGGAGGTAAAGACTCCGGTGCATGGGAAAGAAAGAAAAAGTCACCGTAGTATAAGATTCCGGCACTATCTCAAAGGCACTTTGGATCTTGGATTGGTCTTTCGCCCTTCCTCTGGTGCTTTAGTCCTTCTGCTTCATGCCTTCTCTGATTCTGATTGGGCCGGTTGTCTTGATACTCGGCATTCCACTTCTAGCTACTATGTTTTCTTGGGCCCACATCTCAATTCTTAGTGCTAAGAAATAGCCTATTCTCTCACTTGCTCAAGCACGTGCAGAGACCGTTTGGAAACGATATCTTCTATGTGAGCTTTATGTGCCTCTCTCCACACCCGTCACGCTGTACTGTGACAACCTTAACATTTCTTACATGGCATCCAATCCTTTCTTCCATGCTAACACCAAGCATATTGAGCTTGATTATCACTTCATTCGGGAACTTATTCTCTATGGTAGCCATCGAGTTCAATTTGTTCCTTCTGCCCTCAAAGTGCATATATATTCACTAAGGGGCTTCACAAGCATTCGCTCTGAGCTTATGCATTCCAAACTCTTCCTCCCTACACCATTGAGTTTGCGGAGAGTGTTAGACAGCCCCCCTAGATTTAGGCTTGATATTAGCTTGTATATTTGCATATCTTTTGTTACACATAGTTAGTCTTTATATATATATATAAGTAAAATTTCATTAAAGGCGCTCAAGAGGGGAGCACTCCCAAAAGAAAAAAAAAGATGCCCCTTAGATTTAGACTTGATATTAGCTTATATATTTGCATAGCTTTTGTTACATATGTTTAGGCTTAATTATAGGCTTAGCTTACATTTAGTCTTAGATTTAAGCTTCCCTTTTACGTAACACACATATAAATACCCCTATTGGGATGAATACAATTGTGTTGAATTTTTCCAGTTCTTTTAAATTTCACATAGATATACATATATATATATATATATATATATATATATATTGAGTTACCTCAAACTTCTTGTAAAACTTACAGCAAGAATTTGAAATGAAAACAAGATGGGAGTATCTTAGTCAAAATAGTAGTGTTCAAATTACTTTGTGAGGGATAATGTGCTCCAATATTATTAAAGAGAGCTCTCGGAAGTTTGTGTTTAAAACACTTGTCCTAGTTCTTCTACACTTTTTTCATGAGTTTTAGGTTTTGTCATATGTAATATTTAATAATTATTTAATGCAGAAATACAAGTATGTTAATCCTACGATTCTCACTTTGTAAAATCTTACGATTCTCGGTCCAATCCTGAGGACCCCAAATCAATCCAACATAGTATGAGGATCCCCATTTTAGTAACAAAATAACCTAACTGTGATGAGCATCAATCTCCCTGATAGGATATATTCACTTTTCATACACTAAAAAACAATAACACAACAAGACGAAGAAGCAAATAGATTGCCTTTTATGCTTATAAGAAAACAATTAAAAAAAAAAAAAAAAAAAAACACAGACGTAATACAACTCTTTTGCTTAATTGAGTTCAGAATTTTTTTTTCATTTGTCGAAAAAAAATGCAGCAAAACCAAGAAACAATCACGAATCACAACAGAAAATAAACATGCTACACAAAGAACACAAAGATTTAGCGTGATTTTGCAAAACCTAGGTCCACATTGAAGATCCAACGAAATAATTCACTATGCAAGATTACAAATTTCAGCCCCCAAACCCTGTTCTCTCTCTCTATCTCTTTTGTGCGATTTTAAGTGTCTCGATATCCCACACCAAAACCTAAGTGCCCTTATATATCAAGCTCAAGAGAGTGCTAAAGGAGGTCCACGACCCACAAGCAAAACGGGTCCCAACACAACCCGGACGGGGCCACAACATCACATAAATAACATAACAGTATAGCACAAATGAAGAACTAAGAATAGCAGGGAAAACTGAGCACACTGTTACACTCAAAAATTAAATATAAGAGGCTTCAACATTAGTTTGATTATGAAACTGAGGAAAACCAACTAAACTGAAATATTGAATAGCAGACATTTCATGAGTTCAAACCATAAACAAAAACCTGCATGTAACTGAACCAAGTGGGTACAAGTAGTCAGGTTATTTCAGTCAAATTCCTCTTAACTTGGGTTTCCGTTATATTTGCATCTCAACCTTTTTTATAAAAAAAGTTAAATAAATAAAAAGTTTGGGAGTACCTACAGTCGAACATCGGGACATTGGAATCCGCTTTTGGCCAAGTAATGCTCTACCAATTCGTCAGGAATCTTGACAAAGAAAAATACAATGATATATATATATATATATATATATATTTTCTCACTACAATGATATATTGATATAGCAAATGTCTTAGTATTTAATATTTTACAAGAAAACTTACAGTAGGGGTGTAGTCCATCAAGGACGCGAGAAAATCGGAGAGCGCAGTATCGTCGTCGTGTCTGCCTTCGTTCGATTGCTGGCCGTGGTTCATCTTCTCTCTCTTCCCCTCTCCCACTCTCTAGTCTCTACCGATATATGGGCCGATCTGCGAATTGCTGAAATATATTGGCGCTGTGCTGGCCCTATATACATATGGTGGCAAAATTCAACCCATACTTAAACCTGCTTGAAAAGGATATTAATGGGCCTGCCCACCATTCTCTTTCTAGGTCTGCAACTTGGGGGGTCTTGTAAAAATATCCGTCCAATAAAGTTTTATTCCAATTATGGGGACATAATATCTTTAATGTTTTAAAAATGGGTTAATTTCAGTTACACCCCCTGACGTTTGCTCATATTCCACTTATACCTCCTCTATGTTTCAATATTCCACCAACCTCCGTTAAGGTTTTGGTTTGTGTAGCAAATTACCCCCTGCCGTTAAGCAACTCATGGTGTGTGCTGATGTCAGCATCAGCAAATTGTTAAAAAGTCAATTTTAACCTTCTAATGTCTAAAATGACATCTTTAACCTCAGTTCACCAATACGGAATTACAAAACTACCCTTAGTTAACTCAAGGAATATCCTACCTTTCACTTCTATATATATATATATATATATCATCTTCTTCCTTTCACACACAGACCCATTAATTTAATTAAAAAATAATATTTTATTTTATTTTAATTTCTTTTTAAATTTTTAATTAAATTAAATTTTTCAGTTTGCCCAAGGGTCAAGGCTTATATAATAGTCCTGCTAATCATCAATAAATAAAAATTTCATCCATGAATAATGATCATTCGATATAACTGTAGTTGAATTTCTTACTCACTTTATGAATAAAAGATTATTACACTATAGATATTATCCACACACTGTGTATGCATGTATCCAACCAAAGAATGATTAAATAGAGAGAGAAAATCTAAGCATAAACTGGCCAACCTCCACTTAAGATACTTTTTGTCCCTTGAATAATTGTGCAATGTGCATGCCACCATATGGGTGATGTTATATACCATTATATATATATACCAGAAAGTCACGATCGAGGGTTTCAGTGCCGACGATGTTGATTAACAGCGCAATGTTGGAGAAGCTGTAAAGGCTGGGTCCGGTCTCCCGTCGGAGCACAAGACACTAATTTTTGCCGCCGATTACGATGCCATCGAGCCCGTAATCCGACGTCCTGCCGCTGAGAGACATTAATTGCGATGCCGTAGAGGTTATAATTCGAAACCTGCTGCCGACATCAACTTGGTCTTTAGCGTCGTCTTCCGCAATCGACTTCGCCTTCGATTCTTCGGCATCGACGTCCATTTGGCAGTGGTGGAGGCGGAAGGAGCCGACATCTGACTTCGTTTTTCTACACAAGAATGGAATCAGATTCTTGGGGTTGTGATGGTGATGGTTCGGATGGTGACAAAGTTACAGAGCTAGGCCGAATTCTTCTACAGAGCTCTGGTGTGTCTATGGCCGTTTTGAATTGGGTTTCACCGAGGTGGGTTGAGGAATCTCTGCTCACCGGACTGAACTAGGTTTGGTCAAACTTAGTTCGTTCTAGCTTTGAGAACGACTGAATCGCTGAATTGGGTTTCGCATAACTGAATCACTGCTCGCCAAATTGAAAAAGGAGGAATTCTTAGTTCAGTCCAAACGCTGAACTTCAACGCCATCGAATCTACGGCCGTGTACTCACCGTCGTAACGCTGGACAAGAACGAGGTAAGCCAGATCAAAGACAACAGCGGCGAAGTTCACAGCTACCTCGACCCAGTTCAGTCTGGCGATCTCAAGTCTGGTGAAGGTCAGTTCAGTTCGATGGTCTCACCGGCAACAATGAAGAAGAAAGGAAATATATATATATATGTGTGTGTGTGTGTGTGTGTGTGTGTGTGTGTGTGTGTGTGTAAGAGAGTGAGAGAGAGAGAAATTTAATTTAAACTGAGGGAGTTAAAAGTCTTTTTCATTGAGTTATAAAATTTAATATATAATTCAAGGGCAAAATAGTAAAATCACAAATTTCCATTAGTAAACTTGACGGTGGTTACTGACAGGGGGTGTAGGTGGAATTATAAAACGTAGAGGGGGTATGTGTGAAATATAGGCAAACGTCAGGGGGTGTAGGTGGAATTAACCCTTTAAAAACTACACTGACCTCTTAACATTAGTTTTGGGAGTGGCAAATGGGCGGATTGAGTCGAGTTTGGACAGGATTAATAGGTTGAATGAAAATGAGCCGGGTCAATTTTCATAAATAGTGGATCACACACCATATATATAAAGAGTTAAGTGCAAAAAAATCCTTCTATTATCGATATAGTGCAAAGCAAATAGGTCCCTATATAGTATAAAATGACAATAATACCCTTACTTCAGTTGAATAAATTAATAACTATAAATATAAGTCATGTAAAATGACCCTTTTATCCACTTACTAAAAAAAAAAAGGGATAATTTCACTGACACCCCCACTAGTTTAGTCAAATATCAGTCTAAAACATCTTTCGAAAATAACTATCACTCACATTACAAACGTTTGCTCCATTTTTCACTCACACCCCAAAAATTAGTTGACAGGTGTGTCAGACCACTTTTTACATGTAAAAAGACATTCTTGCCCTTTGACTTTGGTTTGACCCAATAAATTATTTTTTTAATGATTAAAATTACATATTTACCCTCATTTGACTTTAGGTTGACTATTCAAATGACATGTTTACCCTTCCTTTTCCATATACAAGAATAAATAAAGTAGGTGATCAACATCATACAGTTTAGTATTGAGGGCTATTATACATCATACAAGTGTTTGGTTCTATATTTTTTTAAGGAAATTAATAAAATTTTAAGTAAGAAAATTTTATTTTTTTAAGAAAATTAATGAAATTTAAAAAGAGAAAGAGAAAAATAAGAAAAATTTTAAAAACTAAAATAGAAAATAAAATAAGAAAAAACAACCATTCATATATTTTTTTAAGGAAATTAATGAAATTTTAAATAAGAAAATTTTATTTTTGTAAGGAAATTAATGAAATTTAAAAAGAGAAAGAGAAAAATAAGAAAAAATTTAAAAATTAAAATAAGAAAAATCATCCATTCATATATATATTTTTAAGGAAATTAATGAAATTTTAAGGGTTATCGCATGTTTTAAGAAATTGAATGTGTTTATATAGTGGGAAACAGAAAATGGAAGTTGTTGCAGGAAATTCCCAGTTCCTTTATTGCTCAGAGTACCGAATACTGGTTCTTTGTCAAAAAACACACTTCGTTTCTCTCAGAAGAAAATAAAAATTATTCCAATTTTTTGTCAGAAGTAATGGTAGAAACTGGAAAACCAAACATTTCATGTACTCTATTTAATACTAACAATATGTATTACTAAAACAGTACTCGCATACCTGTAAAACAATATATTTCGATACTTAATACCACCAACTACATTCATATTCTTAATTTCATTTTCTGTCCAAACACTATTTCGCAGACAAAATTCCAGCGAACTTCGCTCTTGATCTGTCATTCAACAATTTCACCAGAGAAATTTTGGAATCACCTGTTTTCTTCAACCACGAAACGAAATCATTTTTCGGAAATCCGAAATTGTGCGGTAGACCACTCAGGAAATTATGCCCAATTCCTTCCACCACCTCTTCTCTGCACCAACCACTTCTCCGCCGGAAATTGCAGTAATCCCGAAGACAATAGATTCAACTCCGGCCCTCTCCTCCAGAAACCTCACTGGTATTCTCTCATGGTGGTTCCTCAGAAACATGTCTCACCTTCAAACCATCGACCTCTCCAACAATTCTCTCAAAGGCTTTGTTCCAGGTTGGTTCTGGTCCAGCCCATCTCTCACCAAAGTCAATCTCTCCAAGAATCAATTCGAATGGACCATTGGGTTCGAACCCACTTCAGATATAGCTTCATTTTCATCAATTCAAGTCCTCAATCTTTCTACGAACAGGTTCACTAACTTGGCTCATCTCTCTGGTTTTTGAAACCTCTCTGTTCTTGACCTCTCCCACAACAATCTCAAAATATTACCCTCTGGTTTTCCCAACACAACCAAACTTCAATAACTCATCCGCCATGAATGATTCCACAGCTTCAGGTGAAGCGAGCGTCTCTTCTTCTAGCAATCAAATAGTACCAGCAAAATCAACATCAAAGAAGAAGCGAATTTTGGTTGCCGGCGGCTTGGACAGCCGGTATTTCGCCCACCGGTGAGTGAAGGGGAAGAAGGGGAAATTTGGGTCTGCGACTTGTAGCCATATAGAGATAGAGGAGAGAGAAACAGTGTGGGTAGGGATAAAGAAGTCATTTCTGTTATCTAATATTTTGGAATAAATATGATTAAAAAATTAGGGGCAAACATGTTTTTTCCCATTATTTTAACGGAGGCTGTAACGGAAAAGCGAAAATGGACCTAAGTGATAGTTATTTTCGAAAAATGTTTTAGACTGATATTTGGCCAAATTAATAGGGGTGTCAGTGAAATTATCCCAAAAAAAAAAACTTATCTTAATTTTTCTTAAAATATTAAGATAAGTTTTATAATTTTTCTTAACTGTTCCCAGTTTTATATGGTAACCCCAACTTCTACTTGGCAGGGTTAAACCGATATAGGTACAGAGCGAGAGAGAGAGAGAGAGAGAGAGAGAGTCTGAGAGACAAGTCTAGCTTATTTACAATATAATTTTCATGTAATTTTCAGTTTCCCAATCATCATATCCTTTATCAGTTTTAGATGAAGGATCATTTTTAATGTATTTGAGCTTCCTTCGAGCCCCTAAAGATATCTTCACAGCCTGAGCCCATAACAAATAATTGGTATTACTCAGTTTAACGGTAGTAATTTGCAGCCTAACATGATCAGTAAATGCAGCAGCAGTTGTCTTGATTTCACTAGGTTCTGCTATGGATCCAGGAGTTGGGAAGAAATACAAAACAGAAGTTGAGAAGAGAAGAAACTAGAACAGCCAAGACCAAACTGAACACTGCCAAGCCAATAAAATAATTAGAACTAGCCTCTAACAGATTACACAGGCTGAAAAAAAAAAAAAAAAAAAAAAAAAAAAAAAAAAAAAAAAAAAAAACGTGATCTGAATTGATATGAGAAACTAATCAGATCAGAACCACACCACAATCGGGTTGAATCTGCAGGGGTCGAGTTAACCCGATCCTCCTTCACTTGGGTCGGATCTTTATAAATCAATGAATAACTTTGCAAATCAAAAAGAAATCTGCACCGCTGCAACTTGATGATGAACACTGGTTGACAGCGAACACAACCAACACTCGTTGTGTAAATACAGAAAGTGATGATGTAAAAGTAACTCACTCTCTCGGTGATGATGAAGCCAACACACAGGCACAATAATGAAACCCTCTTCACGAGAACGGTGACGAACAATTTAGAGTTGGGAACGTTTCAGATTTTATGCCCAATTTAATGCATTTATGGCAGAGGGGCAAAGGATAAAATAGGGGTTTTATTTTTACTTTTTGTCAAAAAATTGTTAAAGGAAATATTTGCACTTTTTTTTCAATTTTATGAACTAATATGCACATTTTTTTAAAGTAAGAACCAGTTATGCTTAAACTCTATATATTTTTTGCACTTAACCCTATATATAAATATAACAATTATTATAATTTTTTATTTTTGATGTATAAAAACTTGTAAAAATATGTATAGAGTGTTGTAAATTCTCTAATTTATTTTGAAAATTCTTTAAATTTATATTATTTTATTTTGTGACTAGACATGAAGGTAAGATATTATGTATGTATATATATATATATATATATATGAAAGCATCTGTTAAGATTTTTAGAGGATAAATAATTAAATGAATAAATCAGCTTGTTCTGTTTTAAAATACAGATGTAAACATAGGTTTCTTTTGAACGGTAATATTACATACACGAAGAATCCATGATGCAGAGAAAATCTTAGAGAAATAATTTTAGAAAGAGGTAGTGGGAGAAAAATAGAATTTTAGAAAGGAATAAGTGATTTGAGTCAAATAGACTAATAGGGCATAGCAGTACCAAGACCCTACTTCCCAAAGGGAGGTCAGGGGTTCAAGTCTCAGCGGAAAAAAAAAAAATTGAGTCAAATAGAGGTTGTGAAACTAGGTCTTTTATATAATGGAAAAAATATAGGTCAAAATAAATGATCCATATTTTAAAATGATTTACCCATATCCATTTTAAAGTTGGCGGATATGGGCAGATTGGTGGGTCATGACTCATTTTGCCACCCATACATATATATACATATACCCATATAATTTTAAAAATAAAAATAAAAATAAAAATAAAGGTTTTTAA
This sequence comes from Cornus florida, assembly GCF_030987335.1. Classification (NCBI taxonomy): domain Eukaryota; kingdom Viridiplantae; phylum Streptophyta; class Magnoliopsida; order Cornales; family Cornaceae; genus Cornus; species Cornus florida. The sequence continues at coordinate 107,068,174 of NW_026775574.1, forward strand.
AACCAAATATATAAATAAATAATTAATTAGAAACAAAAAATATATAACAAGTTTTTTTCTTCATTGACATATAATAAGTTAATTTCTACATATATTTAAAAACTATTTGCAACACATGTAGAAACAAAGGGAAAATGTCTATATATTTTCTTTCTTTTATTCATAAATAGATGTCTATATATTTTTAAATAAAATTAATAATAAATCTCAAAATTCGAACTTTATAGTAAGCTATACAATAATATAAAAGAAACAAAAGTAAGAATGAAGGAGCAGAGTAAATGTTTATTTTTCTTCATTTTATCCTTTACTATACCAATTAAATTGATGAAAAGATATATATGTGAAAAGTGAGTTAACGGGGGTTGCAGAAGCTGTTAGTTGATTTTAATTGTGATTAATTCTTTTAATGACCTATATGAGATTAATAAGTCAACTTGCCCAATTTTGGTGATTGATTAAATTACCTAACCAATATGATCAATTCGAACATCCGCAATCACAAAGATAAATACTGTAAAGTAAAGCAAATAGAGTTAGAGAGATTGCACCAGAATTTTTAGCGAGAAAACCCTAATTGGTAAAATAAACCAACTGTTTGCGTGGAAAAAACCTCGTGGACTGTGCAGCCCAAAGTAAACCGATCCACAATATTTGAAACAAAGTACAATGGACTTTGACTTAAGCTCACACCATATCGTTCTACCAAACACCAATCGCTGACAATCTTCTGGCTTTGCGACGTCCCGTCTAACAACTCTTGACCTCAAGATTACTCTTGATCTCTGTAGAAGGATTACTGGTAAATCAAACAACACTCCTCGAATGCTTTGATCTTTTCAAAGTGTGATCGCTTCACCTCTGTTCTTAAAGATCTAAATTTGATGTAGAAGAATTAATCCGGCTTTTTCGGAATCTCTGAATCTTCAATTAAGCTTAAATTCCAATGAAATATAGAACAATACTACTAAATCACTCATGAATATATGTGTACGCTCTCAAAAATAAAATCAGAATAATTAGATTTTATTTTCTGAAGATTATCTTTCTAAAGGCTTTCTCAAAATAATGAATTGATGTTCCTCACAGCCATACCTCAATAATGAATAATAGAGGCATTATATAGAAATTTGGAAGACCTAAGCATACTTGTAAAACAAGTAGAATTCGTGCATAGGATTTAGAAGATAGTCTAGACCAAAAAGGAATCAAAACAGAATAAGAAATTGAAGTTGTCATTCAAGTACTGGAACCTTGAATTGGTACTGAACTTGGTTACCAGTTAATGAATGGCATAATAGAATCCGACGTACTTTGGCTACCGGTTCTGTAATCCCCCAGATTTTCACTAGGCTTTTAATCAAGATTAATGGTGGATTTTAAGCTATTGGAGACCATGTTATATTAATTGGGAGTCTTTACTCTATTATTAGAGATATGAGTTATTAAAAGAATAATTATATAAGGATTATGGGAGTTAATTTAGAGGACAATATGTAAATAGATTTTTTTTGTGGATGAGGACTTTAGAACTTGTAAGAGTTGAGATAACGGATTCTAAGTGGCGTGATTTTTAGTTTTCTATCTACACGTGGCCTGCATGTAACTTATTATTCATTCCTACCTTACGTTTGTGTACACATCTTGACCACACCTCATTTGGTCTCTTAGAGAATTAAGAGGGAATGAATAGAAGGACTGAATAAGAATTTTTCGGCTGTGGAGGAGAATAAAGGAAGAGAGAATGAGGGTTTCCACCAATCACCTCATTACCACTCTCATGTTCATCTCTATCATTTTCATTTCATCAAGTTAATTGAAGGTAAGGTTTCTCTAGCACTTGTTTCTTTAAGTGGGTTTTCTAAAATTATTTATGTTCCACATGAGTTCATGATTTTAAAAGGATTTCATGTGGTTTCATACCTTTTGTGTTAGTCTTCGTTAAGCATATGATTTGCCCTAAAATTGATTAATGTTATATTCTATTTCATGATTTGCCCTAAGATTTTAGAGTATTCTATGTTCAGTTTATTGTAATATGCTCTCAGTTTCATTGTTCTATGTTTGGTTATGGATTAATAATTTTTTTTGCATTGTTTTGGTTTCATATTGGCCTAAAATTAGTTGAAGAATTGTTAGAATTTAAATGATGACTTATGTTGGAAAATAAAACCAAACATGCTGAATTTAGAACTGAAATCTCTATACTTAGAATTGTTATCTTTTAAATTAAATTTTAGATATGAAAGTACGATTGTTAACGAGTTTACAGGCTTTTGTTTGGCTCAAATTGATTGAATTTTGAAATTACTATGGATTTTTGAAGTTGATGTTAGCATGCTGTCAAAACTGTTTTGTGAGCAGAAATTTTCTTATATTTTCCTTCAAACCTGATTTAATCAGTAAGGAAATTTATTGATTTAAATTGATAGAAGCAAAATATAGTCTTTAAGCTTCCAATAAGTTTTGGTTTCATGCAAATTGGTTGAGAATTTATTTTTTTACGAATTTTCGAAGGGAAGTATGTTTTGTTGGGAAAAACTGTTTCAAATAGATTTTTAGGCTACTGATTCCATAAAAATGTACCTATTAGTCAATTTGATTATTTTATTCAAATGTTGGTATCAAAGTATATAGGATAGTTTTCAAACACCTTTGAATTCAGGTAGTTTGGATTGCAATGCTATTTTTAGTGATTTTCCAAACATGAATTTTCTTATGAAAATGGCAGCTTAGTTATGGAAAAAGTTTCAAAAGTAAATGACTTTATTTTATTTTTGTGTAATGCGTGCTCATCATATGCATAAAACCTCTTAGGGACTTTTGTCAGTGATTCACCACCCCCCAGTTTCAAGTACCGAAGAAGTTCGGCGATTGTTAAATGCGGCTTAAGCGAATGAGCTTGTGTGACGGATCTATTTTGCCTAGTTGGAGATTATTATTATTATTATTATTCTTTGATCATGTATTTTAGGTGTTGAACTATGCATTAGGTTATATTGTATGATTTTGGAAGGTTTTTATGTAATTAAGATTATTAATGCAATTATCATAGCCCCTAATTTCGGGTCGTTAAAGAATGGCATCAAATCTAGTACTTAGTCAAAAATGTGGTGATAGTGACGATGTAGACGGTGTGTGTAGGCAAGTGACGGGTACCGACTAGCTACCACATTTAAACGGGTGTGAGTGGGTGGATGACGTACACCGGCTAGTTACCACGACGGGCTACAGTGCGAGTGGGCAAGTGTTTGACACTGGCTAGCTACCACATGTACACGAGTGTGTGTGGGCGGGTGACAAACATTGGCTAGCTACCGTGACGGCTTATAGTGTGTAATGACCCGGTCATTTTTCTTCTTTTCATATTTCTCAAATTTTGCGGATATTTTTTTTGTTGATTTTTCCTTTCCGAATTGGGGTTTTTGTCAACTTGAGTTGTTTCGAGTACTCGGGAATAGTTTCCGAGACTCTTTCCTTTAGATTGACAACGTCTTTGTGAGAGTCGCATCATTTCCACACTTTCATTTTTTTGGCATTTTTCTTTTTTATTTGTTTTTCGTATTTTTCCTGGTTTCGTTTTTCTTCTCGTAACCTCACTTTTTGTGCTCAGATTTGGTTCCGATTTTGCATGCATCCATGATATTTAAATTCCAAGAATATTTGTATTTTTACTTTCGTACAAAAGCATGTTTGTTGCTTACTTTTTCATAAAGGGCATGAATGCATAGTTTATTAAAAATATTCTTAATTTTTGGGGTTTTAGTATAATTAAATTTTGTAATTAATTTTTGTCTTATAGACCATTTTGCAATTTTATTTGAAAGATATTTTCAAGAATGACCTTTTTGTAATTTTCGAAAAGTGTAAATAGTGTCACACCTCCAGTCATTGGTTCACATTTAGGAGCCTTAGATGATAACATATAGAGGGTGAGGATTCACCCACTTGTTGACCTAGGACAGGTACACTTGTTGGCTTGGATGGTTGAGAAGTGTAGGCTTAAGATTAAGCCTAGGATGGATGCTTAGATTAGTGATAAGTGTAGGCTCCAAAATTAGTCTTACATTAGTGTGTCTGAATGGTGGTGTAAGAACACATAGTGAGTGGAGAAATATACTAAAATTAGTTTAGGTATTTTCATTTTATTTTTATTTCATCTCTTTCCTCTCAAACCTTGACTTAGCCACCATTGAAGGAAAGCTTAACCTAGGCTTAAAACTTTGGCTTTGATCTCCTTCCACTCATCTTTGACCTTAAAGCTTAAAATACAAAAAAATTGCCTCACCTTCCTCTACAAAACCCTTGAAGAAATTCTTAAAATTCCATTGCTTCCCTTGGATTCAAGAGGAACAATCCTTTTGTGAGGTAGGAAATGATTTAGGATTATAATTTATGTATTTTAATGTTTTTGTAGCTTAGAACAATTTGAAAGTATGTCTTTAACATAATTATAAAAATTGTTGGTAGTAGTACCTTGAATGAAATTAAATTAAAGCATGATATTGTTAAAGGCCATGACTTGATCCATAGCTTGTATTAGTTTAAACTCATTTAAAGTTGTTTTAAAATCTAAAGAAATTAATTAAATATTTAATTAGTTTAATTAAATAGTCATTAGTCATTAGTTTAATTTCTATTTATATGTTCCTTTGATTTAAATTAAGTTTTGACTTGATATATGTAACGCTCCTATGTTGTTTACATGCATAAATATTGTGGTTTATGTTAGAAATGTTTTAAGGTAGCTTAGGATAATTTCTGAGTCTCACTTTTGACATAGGCGTTAGTGGAATGAACTATATGGATTAATTCATAATAACTTGTAAAACGTTAGGTCTATGCATGTTCATCTTCTTACGAGTAACTTTAGTTGCTCACCCTCGTTGTTGGGATATTTTTCAGGTATGGGAATCATGTTTCAGGATACACAATACTCCTTGGTTGTCTTGTAAATTTGAAGTACTTCATTTATGCACTTGTTAGCATAAAATGCTTTATTTTTTGGTTTCATATGTCAAAACATGTATAATTGGTTTTAATTATGTAATGTGCACATAAGTGCACCTTTTGGAATGTATTTGACATGTATGTAATAAGGCCAATGGCCATTTACTTTTAAATTGCTTATTTTGAATTTTTTTGGTTTTACGTATAATTATTGAAAAATAGGAAAACATGAAATTTTAAGTTGTCATTTTCAATTCAGATAGTGCAAAATGTGCCAAGGCACATTCATTAGGATCCTTTTAATATGTTTGAGGTGTGGCCAAGGGCCAAACGCCTCTTTATTTTCATCTTTGTATTTTTGGTTTCAAGATTTATTTTTAAAGGTCATTTTAGGCAAATTTTAGGTTTGATAGGTCGTTTATTGTATCGGACATTCCTGCGCGTTTTAATACATTAATTACGTTTGTGTGCACAATCGTTTTAGCACACAACTTCATATTCTGTCAAATGAACACTTGAAGCAATTTCATTTTTAGGTTTTTGTCAAAACTGAGCATAAGGGCATTTTAGAGATTTTACATCAAAAATAAAATTTTCTTTTGACATGGTCAGCTAGTAAACATGATTTTAAAGGGGGTTTCTTCTTTGTGTTTTTCTAAAAAAATTCATTTAAGGGTCCAAAAAGCTCATTATTCCGAAAAAAATCAAAAAATTAGTTGCTGTCAACAACAACTATGTCACACGCACGGGCTACGCATGCGCGGTTCGCATGAGGGCTGCCTTGGTGTCCCCTTGGCCGCCCTGACATCAAACTTCGTTTTAGCCGTTCTTCTTCATCCGGATTACAAATCCAGTGATTTTTGAGTCTAACTTTATTATTTTTTCGTTGTCTATCCAATGGTGTGTTCAGTAACACCTAAATCTTTTTGAAAATTACCATTTTGCCCTAGGCTAAACTTGTCCGTTTTTAAAACATCGCTTCCGCTTTGTTTTCTTTTGAGTTCCGTGACTTCATGGGAAGTCACATTTGGGATGATGCACATATCTAGAGACTTTGATTCCATGTGAAATGACCATTTTGCCCTTCGGGGCATACTTGGTCTATTTTTAAACTTTTACTTCCGCATTCGTTCTCATTGAGTTCCGTGGCCTCATGGAAGGTCACCTTGGCGTCTCAAAGATGTATTGCATCTCTAGAGATTTGGTTTCTATTTCCGCTTCTGTATTCGGGATCCGTAATATGATACCACCGGATTTTTGAATGCGGGTTCGCCAGGCCCACGCTCGAACGCTCAAGGATATCAAAAACAATTCGGTAATAAACGAACACAGAATACAAATATGATAAAAATTAAAAAAATAAAACGCTAAAAGGAAACTAAAATAATAATTCAATAATTAACCTCAGAATAAATTTCCATTGATTAATAAATCCTTCTGATACAACTAATCCTCTAAAATAATACAACTCGGGAATCCATACAATGTGGACCCCTAAAAATCCAAACTAAATAAGTAATTGAAAAAATGCCTACATCTGAAAACAAAAACATAAACAAATCTCCTAAATGGAAGCGGAAGAATGAAGTAGACTGATCCCTGCTCAGCACGAACAACCTCTACTCATGACGAACACCTGAAAAATAATGGTAGATCAGGCCCACAAACAAGTTCTACTCTACTACAATCCAAGCAGAGATCCGATACACGTATACATCATATGCAACTCAACAATAGCTATATAGTCCATACATAGATATATCCATACTAAGGGACTCTATTGGACTACCAAGGGGGTCTCAACCTGAATAGAAGGCAACATACAAAATGTACCTGAGTGGGCATGAGTACCTAAGCTTAACAGGGTATACCTCTACCATCATAGCCAACTACGCATCCTACTGCATATATACTCCCTAACCGTCGATCCTGAGACTCAAGCTCATATCAAGGTACCATAAATATATATATAAAAATCCTATCATATCCATCCATAAGAACGCCAGTAAGTCTTTCAGCTTGTTCAGCTGATTTGACTTAAGTATCAATAGTAAGCAATCCAGTTAGTCGTTCAACTTTGTTCACTTGATCTGACTTAAACATCCATAGCAAGTAATCCAGTTAGTCATTGAACTTTATTCAACTGATCTGAGTTAAACATCCATAGCAAGTAATCCAGTTAGTCATTCAACTTTGTTCAGCTGATCTGACTTAAATATAAGTATGATTTATTTTATAATCCATTCCCTTATTCTAGAATAGGTTGGACTTAGTATTTTGAACTAATTCGTCTCCAAAATGCCACCGTCCCATACTGGTGCGTTAAACCATACAATCCATAATAAATGATGCACAAATAAAATAGTACACCAATGAATCCATAACTAACATGATATAAATCATACACATAACCATTTGCATTTATTTAAGCAAATACGACAATTTAAATAGCATGTAGTTAACTTACATTCCATGTAATTAACCTACATCTCAGATAAATTATATAAACTCCTAATCATGAATAAAGTCATTTAAGCATTTAATTCAATTGTTAAAACAATCAAATAACTAACCATCCATTAAATAATTTATAAAAATTATTTATAAATCCGTATTGTCCAATTCCTTAAGCATATGAAGTATATTATGCATTCTAGAACCTTCCAAAGTCCATTTAACCTATTTAGATTAATTAAAATAGGTTTTAAAATAATTCTAGGCAATTAAAACCAAAAATCCAAGTCGCGGTCCAACTAAGCAGGCTCAGTTACAACTGAGCAGGCTAAGTTGCCAACTGATAAGGCTAAGTTCCAACTTAGTCGGCTCGGTTGGTGCTGAAGTCGTCTTCTTCGTCTGTTCAGCCTCTGTAAACCCTAAAACTTCATTATTAAGGCCTCTAAGCTTCAACCTATGTTCCATACGTCCATACTAAATTATTTTAGATGTTTTAACATGTAAAGATTAAAACTTAAACATCAATTATGCATCAAAAATTCCAGAATCATTCAAAACAAGAATATGAAACTAAAATCATACACCATCTGTTTTAGTCCAATTAAGCATGCATAATTATTCAATTTTAATTGTTTAAGTCTCCTGAAATAACCTAGGCATGTATAGAAACACAGATCAAAGGAAGATAGTAAGAGAAGAACTTGCCTCTTAAGGATTTCGGATTGAAACCTTAAACCTCCTTCTCTGTGTTCTTCCCCTAATTCCGGCGACCTTGGTTGCCGTCAAACCTTCTGCTCCTCTGTCCTAACCCCACGAACAGTCTCTCCTTCTTCCTCCTAGGTTTTGGCCTTGAAACCATTGGCCAAACCTCTCTGTTTCTCACCCCTCTCTATTCTACGTGATGGGTTTGTAAAAACCCTTAGCAGACACAAACTTATATATATATACTACTTATAATTTAACCTAATCCTAATCCCTCTCCAATTCCTTTCGTCAATAACCGAGAAAAGAAACATGAAAACAAATAAATAATATATACATATATATAAGTCTGATAAAACTAACGTAATAATGTACAAACATAAATAATTATTAACATTATAACTATATAAGTTATACACATAATATAAATTAGATTATAGTTATATTAATATTAACTATTAATAATAATTAATAATTAAAATAACTATACATATATATCCATATATATATGTAAAACCATCCATGGGTAAATATTCGTACCCATCCAACTCCCATCCAAGTAGTTCATGCGACCCATTGGGTTAGTCCATCACTACTATCCAAATCTATCCTTTAAAAATAAAAATAAAATAAAATATAAAGCAATTAAAATTATTTAATCCTAACAAAATTACAATTAAACCACACATCATTTAAACAAGTAAAACACCCAATTAATTAATTACACAAGCACCTAATTAAATCAAATAAATCACATAAGAAATTAAGACAAATAAGCATATAATCATGTAGCCACAAAAACATATAGCCACGTAAGCACATAATCACATAATTAAATAAAATGTAATAATTAAATAATTAAATTCCCTTTTATATCCTTTTGAAAACTAGAGGTATTACATTCTTCTCCCCTAACAGAAGGAATTCCATCCTTGGAATTTACGAAACTCTGAATTAGTCACCGTTTAAATTCATTTCCGTTTCACGCGGAATCTGCCTTTGTGTATGGGCTCCACTGAATTCCAAAGCATCCAAAAAAAAAAAAAAATGTGGTTCTTATTTTTAAGAAACCCAAAAACCTTACCGCATATAAATTGTATCTAACAACAACTCAATCTTACCCAATATTTAGTCAAGAGTAATGATACATAATCCTCCAAGTTTCATAGCATATACGCACAAAACTCCTATGCACCCACCGCTAACTATTTAGTAATGCAAATCTATATGCTACTGCCTCAATAGATAAACAAAATCCTCAAAAAGTCAATTTAATAAGTAAAACTGACTTTCCTCCAAAAATCGCCTTGCTTCCTATATAGAAGACAGCATGAACAACTACTTCATGATAGAAAACTCTATTATATGAGTTTTACTATTTCCAAAACCTACTGCCGCCTCCCATCCGTACGTAGACCACTACAAAAGAGAGTATTTATCTCTGACGTGTCTATAAATGAAGTTAAGGTCTAATTGTACAACCGTTGCTTCCATGTCAAATCAACGAATTAGAGGTTTGCACATGTAATATACATAATCCTCAAAAAGTTGTCACACCAACCTCCTTGTGCCAACATCATCGCAACAAGATCCTGAAAAGTGAAATAAATGCTTTCAAATTGTCCACGAAAACCTAAGATATATGCCTCAAGCATATCCTCCACGATCTCAGTTAATTTCTCGATCAATTCCTCCATCTAGAGATATGAAACAAAGTTGCGGCTCCAAAATCTTCAAAGAACTCCTTCGAAATAGCACTGTTCATCCACTATAATAGATATCCACATGCTATAATACCACTATCAGTGCAATGTAGAACTGATATGAAGCTCTAAAATGAACATTACTCCAATTAATGTTCATAAGCGAACTTGCTCAATCCAGCACTCTGTACCCACATGGAATTAAAATTCCAATTCAATGTTGATAATTCCTACCGACTCTCCACTCTTGATTAGTCCTACTCCCATTTTGATATGAAGTGGCAAAAATCTCCAATGATATCCAATTAGCAATTCTCCACATTTCTAACAGGTGTTTCTCTTAGAGACAATTTTGTACATGTCCCTACCCATTCCTGTTCACCAAAACAGACATTTGATGTCTTGATATACCTTATAACCGTCTGAGTGCACCAAGAAAAGAAAGAAAAAAAAATTTACGAATTTCGCATCTCAGTCACTCCAACAGCATTTACAGAACCTACTAATCCTCCTCTAATACCTTAAGTTTTATTTGAGCAAGGTAACACCTCCTCCAGGGTCAGCTCCGATATTCTAAGTTGACCTCCTTAATTACCTTGGTAATAGCAAGTGTCATTATTACACATGCTATACATTCAGCTGATAACTCAACAACTAGCCGAAAGATTTAAATATCATATCGGTTGTTGAGAACATCCATTTCCATATTCCCTTCCACCAGATAGAACTTGATGCAAAGTGTGAATCACCACTTCTATCCATCGAAGCCGTCTTGTGATCCGTCCTATTCTTATGAACTGTTATCCTACCAGTCCAAAAATAGACAAAATTAAGCTGATTTAATTTATCAGTCAACCAATATCCCAATCAGAATCTTGACCCTTGTATAAAATCAGCAATCCTTCAACTAAATTCGTGAAAAATGCGTTGCCATTTCCACTTCAGTATAAGAAATGGTTGCAAGGATCTAGTGATCTCTGATGGCTCATCTCGACTATCTAATAATTAGTAGACTTGGAGACAAAATCACTATATCTCTCGTCCTAGATGTGCTTCAAACATCTGTTTCATAGGTCAGTTTTCAAACAGTTTTGGATTTAGGTAATTTGGATTGCAATGCTATTTTTAGTGATTTTTCAAACATGAATTTTCTTATGAAAATGGCAGCTTGGTTATGGAAAAAGTTTCAAAAGTAAATGACTTTATTTTATTTTTGTGTAATGCGTGCTCATCATATGCATAAAACCTCTTAGGGACTTTTATCAGTGATTCTCCTACTGGGACACTCTTGTCTCACCACCCCCTAGTTTCAGGTACCGAAATGGATCGACGATTATTAGGTGCGGCTTAAGAGAATGAGCTTGTGTGGTGGATCTATTTTGCCTAATTGGAGATTATTATTATTATTATTATTATTATTATTATTTCTTTGATCATGTATTTTAGGTGTTGAACTATGCATCATTGATGTTGTATTGTATGATTTTGGAAGGTTTTATGTAATTTAGATTATTAATGCAATTATCATAGCCCCTAATTTTAGGTCGTTATAGGTTCAGCTCTTGGCAACCGGTTCAAAATTGACAGTGACCAATTACTCTTTGAACCATAGTTGGCTACCGGATCAAGGATGTTCCTACCGTTTCCCAATGGACTTAAGTCAATCTTCAACCTTCTAAATCTTCTTAAGTGTTCTCACTCACTCACATACCTTTCTAAAGCATTGTTCTTATCATCCCGGAGTGTATGAACACTGGAACTTCTTCAAATCCGCATCCGATCTTCAATCTTGAATTTTGGAACTGAAAAATTACAATTATATCGGACTTGTTTTGACAACGAAATTAGCCAATTACAAAATATATATTTCACAATCTCCCCCTTTGGCAATTTCGTGACAAAACCCTAAAAACAACATGTAATCTACTCGAGCAAAAAAAACAAATTGCAATGGTTGTCAAAGGACACGGAACCTTTCTTGAACTCATGAAACTTCAACACTTGTAGCATCTTCAACCTTTAACTTGCACATTAGCTCAACAAAACTACCTGTGAAGCTTAATCAATAAAGTAAACACAAGCATAAAATAGCAAAGCTAATAATGCTTGAAACTCGATGCAATGTAAATGCAATGATCCAATGTACTCCCCCTCAATGCAAAAATATCTCTCCCTTTGAATGATATCAATCTCAACTCTCTCCCCCTTTTTGTCACAAATTAACAAGGGTCTAAAGGAAGAAATATCCTAAAAGTCAGAAGCAACCAGCCATATAGAACTTGTAAATTGAATCTAAAGAGAATATAGACTCCACAAGACTATATGAATCAACACAAATAACCAAAATCAATTCAAAGAAGTTCCACAAACTTAGTAAGTATAGTAAAATCACCACCAAGGTCCAAAAATATTTGATCGGTCAATTATTTAGATTTCAGATAATAAATCAATGATATTATATATCCTTAGAAATCAAACAATCAACATGTGCAAAAGACCATTTTTTTTTTCTTATGGTGCTCCATATTTCTTTTGCACATTGACGGCTTTCACGCTTATGGGCAGTTAACTCTTTCCTTATTCCTATTTGTTTCGAGTCAAGGTAGTTTCGTACAAATCCCAGAGGTAGTCTTCTCCAAACATCTTCTTTTTTTTTTTCTTTTTCTTTTTTTTCTTCAAAACAACAATTATTTTCATTTTTTTTTTCAAAACTTTTCATTCCAAGCTGTTTTTCAATTTTTTTCTTTTTATTTTACTCTTTTGCTCTAAAACACATAAATCAAGTTTAAATTGCAAGACAATGATTAATCATATCAACATCATCTTTGACCAAAACAATGACATCAAAAATAAGTAAATATACTATTAATAATCCATTTACTATACAAAACAAGCAAAACCAATTTCATCAATTCATAGCTATAGTATGTTTTACACATATAATCCATGTGTCATAATACTCATTGTGTTCAACATATTCAATCAATATGGTTTGCTTAACTTCACAAATACATAATCTATACATTCAAGATATGCATGAAGACCATTTCTAGATTATGTCTTTGCAATGCATCTAATCAAGACAACAAACACTTATAGATTTCCTGAGATGAGAAAACTTAGGAGCATCTAATGGCTTAGTGATAATGTCAGCCAAATTCTGATCAGTGTGCACTTTTTCCAAAGACACGACATTTTGTTCAACAAGTTCCCTAAGAAAGTGATGTCGAATGTTAATTTGCTTAGTTCTAGAATGCAAAACTAGATTCTTTGAAATATTAATTGTACTAGTATTATCACAAAAGATAGCAATAGTATATTGATCAACTCCATAATCCAGAAGCATTTGTTTCATCCAAAGTAATTGTGTGCAACAACTTCCAGCAGCAATGTATTCAGACTCACATGCTGATAAAGATATGTAATTTTGTTTCTTATTGTACCATGAAACATGATTAATACCAATATAGAAACAACCACCTGAAGTACTTTTTCTATCATCCCAACCTATATCAGTATAGCCTGCAATCTTAGAGTTAGACACAGAAGAATAACGCAATCCATAATTCAATGTACAATTGACATAACAAATAATGTGATTGACCGCAAGAACGTGTTGTTCTTTAGGATTAGCTTGATACCTAGCACAAACACCTACACTAAATGCAATATCTGGTCTACTTGCTGCCAAATACAACAAGCTACCAATCATACTCCTATACAAAGAAGGATCAACATTGTTAGGATCAGAGTCTCTATCTAATTTAGATGAAGTACTAATAGGAGTTTGCACATGCTTTGAATCTTTCGTACCAATTTTTTTGACTAGTTCCTTTGCATATTTTGATTGAGTTATGAAAATCCTATTATCAAGTTGTTTCACTTGGAGACCTAGAAAGAAAGTCAGTTCACCAACGATGCTCATTTCAAAAGTATTACTCATATTTCTAGCAAAATTATGAACAAGGTTATCACAAGTAGCACCAAAAATAATATCATCCACATTGATTTGAACAACAAGAAAATCTTTTCTTTTCCTGAAAATAAACAATGTTTTATCCGCTCCTCCTCTTCTGAAGCCCTTGTGCATTAAAGAAGAAGATAACTTGTCATAACATGCTCTAAGTGCTAGCTTTAAACCATAAAGAGCCTTTTTAAGATGAAAAACATAATTAGGATTATGTGGATCAATAAAACCTTTTGGTTATACTTCATAAACTTCTTCTTGCAAAATACCATTGAGAAAAGCACTTTTTAAATCCATTTGAAACAATTTGAATTTAAAATGACTTGCAAGAGCAAAAAGAAGTCGAATAGTCTCGAGTCTAGCAACAAGTGCAAAAGTTTCATCAAAATCGATTCCTTTAACTTGAGTAACTCCTTGTGCAACCAACCTAGCTTTATTTCTCATCACAAGACCATGTTCATCAAGTTTATTTTTAAAGATCCATTTGGTCACTATAATATTAACATCACTAGGTCGAGGCACTAATTCCCAAACATCATTTTTCACAAATTGAAGCAATTCTTCTTGCATAGCCATAATCCAATCAGAATTTTGAAGAACTTTATCAACATTATTTGATTCAATCTTAGCCATGTGACATGAGTGTCCCATGTCATCTACAAAGTATGAGTGTCCTAACTGATTACGGACATCACTCTAAGTACTCGGTTTATCCCATTGACCTATCATATTATCAACTGGATGACTCAATCGAACCCTAAAAGTACTAGATGTGGGAATGTCTAATGATGGTGCAGGAATTCCTATAGGTTCATCAATGGTGACCTCTAATTCCTTATCAACATCCTCTTCAACCTCTTCACCTTCTCCATCTAAATTCTCAACTCTTTCTACCTCATAAACTGTAGGTTTTTTTTCTTTTTTCTACAATTTCAAAATTTGTCTCATCCTCATAAAGTTGAGAAGAGGTTATCTTAGGTTTTGTATCATCAAACACAACATTAATAGACTCCATAACAACTTTGGATCTAAGATTAAAAACCATATAAGCCCGATTTGTTTGTGAATACCCTAAAAAGACACCTTCATCATTTCTAGAGTAAAATTTTCCCAAGTGTTCCCTATTTCTAAAGATATAACATTTACTTCCAAAGGCTCTAAAGTATTTAACAGTGGACTTTCTATCATACCATAATTCATATGAAATCTTTTTAGTTCCAGCCCTAAGACAAACTCTATTCAGGATATGACAAGCAGTACTGTAACGCCCCGAATTTTTCTAAATAAAATCCTTGATTTATTTAAATCCAAATACTTTAGTATTACACCCAAGATCTCAAAATTGATACAAATCAATTTCCTCAATTAAATACACAAAAATCTCTAAATAAATTAATTTAATTCCTCAACACCAACTCTTCCGCCTAAGCCCGCAACTAGCAATCCACGGTACTTGAAACTGTAGGGGAGTGAGACGGGGGAAGTCCCAATAGGAAAAACCATAACAAGGATTTCAAGAAGTTTCATGCAAAATTAACTTCACAAAAATATACATATACATTTAAACAAAATATATATATGCAATTTTAACAAAATAACAATTAATAAAAGATTTGAAACAAAATCATTCAAGCCACTTAAGGCATGAAGAACCCTACATTGAAAAATAATTGTATCATTGGAACATCAAGCTCCCAAGTCCTCTACAACTCTCAGACCACACTGTCTGTGATTCTTCGCTCTCACTCTTAATTCTCTAAATCTATACTTTCTATCAATACCCCAAGTCAGTAGTGCAAAAACACACCAAATATATAATGCAATTCCACGGACACAAATCACACAATAGCCCACTTCTCTTTCTTATCCTTATCTTCATACAACACTTATAACAAACACACCTCAGCCGTGCAAAGCAAAGCCTAAAGAATAAATTAAACCAAAAGTCTTCCAAGTGGGTCCCACGAATCATTTCAACTTTACCATTCACCACATTTTTTCTTCTTTTCGGCTGACATCCTCCAACACACAAAAAACATATATATCATACACATGCAATAAAAATCCAAATATCAAACCCATAACATCTTGTGGAGAAATTGAAGAGTGGAGAGAAACAAGGAGGAATTGAAGAAGGGTGGGAAAGAAACAAATGACAGGGCACCAGAGGAAAATGGAAAATTTTATTTTTTATATTTGTCTATTTTCTTTCAAAACTTTTTCTGCACGAAACACACGAAAATAATATTTTCACGTGAAATGAGTGTCTTTTTATTTAACATTCTTATTTTACCCATTAACTTAATCGTAGAAAACTTCTTCTTTATTTTTTTACTGGGTTTCAAAGAGACAAATTCTCTGCAAAACAACTATTTGTTTATATTTCCACAAATTCATATACAATTAGTAAGAACAAAATACAATCAAATATCTCTCAGAAATTAGTATTGTCATCAATTTCTTCATCTCGATCGTTGTTGTTGTTTTTATTTATTTATTTATTTTTTTATTTCACTTCTCTTAAACTAATAATTAGTTATACTTTATCTCAAAAAATATTATGAAGTCTTATTTTAAATATAAATAAAATATAAACAGTTATATTATTGAATTTAATAATCTATCATTTTACAATTTCTTTGCTAAAATAGACATCATCAAATACAAATTCATTTATTTATTAGTATTTGAAATCATATAAGTAATTTTGGTATATTCAGTCACTTTCTTTTCGCTTTCATTTTATCCAAAATAACAAACTAACATTTTCCTACAATCTTCTTGAATAAATTTTCTTGCTAACTAAATGCAAGCTAAAAAATAATTTTCTTTTCATTCACTTTACTTATCTTTCATTTTTCATTTAATTTCTTTTCTTGTTTATTTTCATCTTACCAAACGGAGCCTATGGGGAAAATTTTAAGAAAAATTCACAACATGCGAGACTTCTACTTTCGTAAAAGTTTTCACTTTTCATTTAAACAAATGCATAATTTTTTTTTTTTTTTAATTTGTTCATTTTCTTTTCCTTTTTAGCCGGTTCTTGCTAAGCAAACCGATCCTAAGGTTTTGATGCTCCCATATCTAGACAACATATCATATCTCACAGGGAGCTGTACGTCATGAATCCCACCCTAGAGTCTCTCTCTCTACTCCCTATTCTCTGTTGCAAGCTTGTGTTTTCCCAGCTAATTTGATTAGTTTGGACGCTAACCATTAATTGAAGTAAAGTGAATTAGGCCCAAGGCAAGTGCCCTATCCACTATATACTTCAATGTATAATATAAGATAATATAATATATTACAGATTAAAAGTTAAAACCATAGCTGCAGCAATTCCTATATATAATAAACAGATACGAAAGAGATTGTTCGATCCATTCTCTCTTTTAGAGATTAAGCATCATAACTAGGAGATGCTAACCTAACCTTTGCTTAACGTAATTATTGTCATTGCCCATATATATATATAAAATGATTATAATAAGGGTTTAATTCATTTAGACCCCCTGTAGTTTGTCAATACTTCAAGGAGACCCCCACATTTATAAATCTTCAATCAAACCCCCTGTCAGACATTGTCGACTAACAATGTTAGAGGAAGGAATGAAATGGCTATTTTACCCTTGTTTATAAATTAATATTTTATTAACAAAATACCCTCTTATATCTATATATATATATACTTTCTCTATCCTAAATTAAACGTTGTCTTTGAGAACTGTGACTCACAAGTCACATTGAAGCTGTGCATGTCACAGTTCCCAAAGACAACGTTTAATTTGGTACAAAAGGAGTATATTAATTACGCTTCTTCTTCCATACTGCCGGTAGAACCTATTGAAGCTGTGGATGCTTTGTTTTCTACGTCTTCACTCGATCCTGTCTTGGGTGAGTAAAAGAGTAACCTCCATGGCCGTAGACGAATCGTCGTCGTCCTCCCTAAATCATTGGGTTGCTAAGCACATCAATACTACGGCGACCTAATGGTGGCCATTAAAGAATCGACATGGGTCACTATATAGGCAACCCAATTTTGCCATAACAAAACCATGCTTGGGTTGCCGGGAAAATGAAGAACCAGGTCGCCTCACATGGGTCGCTATATAGGCGACCTAGTGATCGGAGTGTAGCAACAACCATATAAGTCGTTACAAGTTGATTCGGGCAAGGGCTTGGGTCACTAACAGTGACCCAAAGGCTTGAGAGAGGCCGGTCGCCATCAAGAATGGATTCTAGGTCGCTGCCGGCGACCTGGGTGAAGGAGAAGAAGGCAGCTACTACAACGACCTAATTGTGGTTGTTAAAGAATCAACATGGGTCTCCATATAGGCGACCCACTTTTGCCGTAACGTAACTACGCTTGGGTCGCCGGAAAAATGAAGACCCAGAGACTTGAGAGAGGACGTGACCATTGGGTCGCGGGTGAAGAAGGCAGCAAGTCGGCAACCTGGGTGAAGAAGAAGAAGGCGGTCGTTGCCAACATTAAGTAGAATAACATGTCGCTGCTATAAGCAGAGACTACGTTAGTCCGATGATTACGCTAGTAATGAAGGCACTGATAGTCACTAGTTTGGTCGCTGCCGGTTAGTGTAGTCTTCGCCGACAGCAAGGAAGAAGAAGATAACTATGATGGAGAACATGAGAAGTGACTCACCATTGTGCGCAGTTTCAATGCTCATCAGAACTCATTGTTGTTCACCATTCCGAAGCTCACTGAAACTGTAACTAAGCTCAATTGGCTTTCTCTCAAATAATCAATGTTGGGTCTTCAATCATGTTAAGATTCAGTACATATAGCCAAGCTTAAAATGCTTTCTTTATATTGTTCACCAATGTTTTTCCGGTGCAAGTCACTGAAGCTTTTCCATTGGGTCATGATAACCGGTGATGATATATCAAATAAACTCACGGCGTCATTTTTATGAGATTGGGTAGTTGAAGGAGAAGCTATCGGTGGACTACCATGGCGCCGAAATCGGTTGCAGCTATCACTGTTGATCATGCAAAACTGTTAGGGTTCGTATGGAATACTGTTATGGACTATCGAACTGATATGGGTTTCTTGGAACTCACCGGAACTGAAGTGGGTTTAGGATTATAAGTGAAGGTTATAACTGTCTTTTTACTTTTGTAAGGGTAAATTGGGCATTTTTAGTAAATTTTTTCATGACATCAGCAAAAAATGTCTTTGACCATATTTGACCTTTACATGAGAGGAGATTGATGTGTGTCAAAAAAAAGTAGGAGTGTTACTGAATTTTTGCAAATGTAAAGGGTCTCTTTGAAGTATTGACAAACTACAGGCAGGAACGGAGTTAGAAAATTGTACAAGGGGGTAGTAATTTTAGTGGGGGCAGTAGTGTAATTTTATAAATATACATATCAAAATAACTAAAATAGTAGGATTTATTACTAAAAAAAGAAAATTTCAGTGGGGGCAATTGCCCCCACTGACTTATACATACCTCCGTCCCTACAGGGGTCTAAATGAATTATAATAAATAGCTTGGAGAGCATTTGAACCAGAGTGACCTTTTTTTTTGTTAAAAGAACCAGAGTGACCTTGATTGAAACAATGGAAAGAGAATATATAGCGAGGTGACGTCAGGAAGCATAAAGCATATATATGAAGATGAAAAAAGACGTATATTAACGGAGATGCAAAATAGATAGAAACATAACATCAGCATACATAATTCATGTGTTGTTCACAACTCTTGATAGATACATAATAGGAAAAGTACTTACTTAAGAGTACTGGTGGGAGAAGATGAAAAATGTGGAACCTTGGATGATACTCAAGTGCGTGAAGTGCGTGCTTGCGTGTCCCCTCACTAATTGTTTGTACGGCAATTCGTGATGTTTTGTTACATAGTGAATGCGAAGTGTGTGCTTGTCCCTTTACTAATTATGCAGGGAATCTGCGAGTGTGTTTTTTGGTTGCCCTCACTTTACCTGCAATATATATTATACAATATATACACTCGATCAACTAACCCCCTTTCATTATACAAGCATCTTATAACACCACTAAAAACCTAAAAACTGAGTGCATTCTTACTGTAGCCTTAGATATGCACTCAACCATATGGAAATGTATGCAATTAAGTTTTTAAATATATGCCAATGCGACAATATATATAATTACATAATTATATTGAATTCGCTTCTACTAGCTCTAGATGCAATCATACAACAGTGGAGATTGAGAATAACAATCATTCTCTCTCTCACACACACTCAAACTCAAACAAAAGTTAATTAGTTGACTTTTTTAATCGTACTTTTCCTAGAAGAGTATGCAGTTTCTCCCAATGACGATATTTTTCACTTCCTCTCCTCTCTCGCACAAAGCAGCAAGTTAGTTAAATAAGTTTATTTTTTAATGGGCAACCCATAATTAATTTTCTAGTTTCTAGAAAGGAGCACACTTTAATTAGCACTAAGGCAAATATTATAGCCCTAAAATTAAAAGTAGAGCTTCACAACGGATCAAAGTTGCTTCAGCTTAAGTTCCTTCTCCCTCTCTTGTAAATACACACGAACCATCTCTCCATCTCTCAAACTCACACACACGCACACAACTCCTCAGCCTTCATTGACATAAATCCCTTCCTCCACCTGGCCGGAAGCCTTCTCTCTCCAACACGAACAGAAAGTAAAAGAAGAGAGGGAGGAGAGAAAAAGTAGAGCCAGATAGAACAAAGAAAATGAGAACTGGGGATACCTTAAGTGCTACATCAATGATGATGAAGACAACGACAACAAAATCAATATTTTCACCACAGGCGGCAACTGTACAACACTGCTCACCATGGCACTCTCCGGTGCCCTATCTGTTGGGTGGTCTGGCAGCAATGCTGGGTTTGATAATATTGGCACTTGTGATCCTGGCATGCTCTTATTGGAAACATTCTGTTGGACGCTCATCGGATAACGCTCGGGAAGGTGGTGGTCAGAGAGATCTGGAGTTTGGTGATGACAAACCTGGAAACACACTAGTCAAGGCTAAGCTGGTTTTTGAAGAGAAGATTGTAGTGATAATGGCTGGAGATTTGAGGCCATCTTTCTTGGCGACACCCATGTCCAGCAGAGCTTCTTCATTTGGTGACGTTGATGCCAAAACTGAGAACAAGGAGAAAGCTGAATTAATTGCTGAGAGACCAAAACAAGAGACGGGTACTGATGAAAACAATCAGACTACTATTATTACAACAACAGACAGAAACTAGAGAAACCCAATAGAAGTAAGAAGACTAAGAGCAAACTTAACCAGTGAGCTGCAGTTATATATTAATCCACCCAAGTGAGAGTTTTAGTTCCTTCTTACATTTGGTCTTCTCTATTTTGGTTAGGGTCCCGGAAATGTAAATTTTGCTGAGATGAAATAGAAGAAAGAGTCAGTTTTCCTCTTTCTAACAATTTAACCCAATCCTTCTTTTATTTAAGTAATACGATATAGTAGTAACTATGCATTTACTCTGTTCTTGTCCTTGTATATAATGTTGGGCAACCAGCTTTTTCTCCTCTTTTTCTCAATCTAAAGCCAAGAAATTATGAACATTATTATTCGTTTGCATGAAGTTCTCGACGTATGCAAAGACAATTGCACAAAAATCAGATTCCAGTTTGATAATCATCAAAGTCCCATTATTCTTTTTTAAATTCTCGCAAACCTTTAAAAAGAAAGAAGGAAACAAAAACAAAAACAAAAAAAAAAAAAGTTGAAAATCTTAAACCCTTTTATACAAAAATCTGATTGTTAAATACAAATCATCAAGTTGAACTAAGCAATCCTAGCTTTAGCTTTTCCTTTTGCATATTCCTAGTTATTGATAGGAAAGATTTTCACACCTCTGCCTACAACCATATCAAGAACTATTGAACCACACAAAATCTCAAAGATACAATGTACATTCCATTGAAGTGTTCTGCACTTCTGCTCGTGATGACAACCCGTGGACTGGCGGTGATGTATGAGGAGTGGGTTGCTTACTGTGAGAAAGGAAAAAGGCGCTAATGAGAAGAGGTAAATTGATATGAAGAGCAGCGGCTGGGCACACATATTAAGTTGTGACTAGTAGTAACATTGTACTCTTAACTCTTCATGGTGGACTAATTGATTAAACGCGGTCACTAGTTTTTTTTTTCCCATTGGCGGTTCTCCACCTAAAAATCTTAGTCTTTGTTTTTTGTTTGCATGTATGAATGATTTTAACATGATGAATGCAAGTTTAAACCTAACTATAAACATTATCCTAAAATTTGGGTTAGGGCCTATGTACACCCTTTAAGTGATGTTCCATAACCATAAACTGTTGCACACAGTCCCTCGCAGGAATCTGATAAAATACAACCAAATTTATACCAATACAACAGTATTTTATAGTACAAAGATTGACTATTCTAGTTACAAGTTGAAAACTAGAAATAAATGTGCATTGGTCCAGAATGAGCGACATAATCATGTTGGACATGACACTACGTGGAAATATGGATATCAGGTTATTTTTGACACTCCCGACAAGTGTACAAAGGAAAAGAGCAGCAAATTCCAATTTCTCTGAATGCTCTCTGTGGAGGGAAATTTCCCCACCAACCGCAAAGCTCCACGTGTTTATCCCTGATTAAAAAGGCCGCCGGCCAAAAGACTCAAGTTGGAAAGTAAAAACCCCAACTTCTAAATCGGCCAAAAGGTCAAAAGGAAACTCCATACTCCAAAAAGGCCCAGAAGTAATTGTATAGCCCATATGGCCCAATATGAAACCTTGACCAACACGAAGAAGAGTAATGCACGAACAAAGAAAAAGGCAAGAGATCAGGAAACTGTATGTCAATTCAGAAAGGAAAGCCCTGAAGAGGCTCCTGACTGTTACAATATACAAATATAAATAAGGGCAAAAGACCCAAATGAAAGATAAGTTGTTCTCGGCCATTTTACTCTGCCTCTTTCTTTTGAATATTTTTTATTAATGAGCGGCTTTTCATTCTACTTGATTGACTGTTCGAGCATTGGAATTTTAGAATGAACTTCAGTGTTTAGTCCAAGATTTTATGCACCTACACTTTGGCGCCGTCTATGGGAAAGCTACGAAAAGCCTCTCACCAACATTCTGAATTTTTGATACATGCGACATCGTTCCGAGATGGCAACGGGACCAAAAGCCATTCAGATGCAGCAACTAGAAATCATGCAGAAGACGTGTGAAGAGATGCGGGAGCAGTTCAATATCATGCATGAAGCTAATGAGGCAAGTGTCGAACAAATCAACGCCATAAGACAGGCCAGCGAAACAAGCATGGCGCAAATCAATTCCCTGCAGCAGGAGAACGAAGAGCTTAGGGCCACTGTCCAGCAAGCCAACGTGCCTCCACCTCCACCAGCGGGAGTATGGCTGGCTCCCTTGGGTCCTCAACGAGCAGCAAGACGAACAGCTGAATCAACAGCCCGCGCCGAGGTTCCAAGGAGTCAACAACCCTCTTCAGCAGCCGAGGGCCCATCGGCAGCCACCAAACCACAACGAACAGTACGCAATTCCAGAACAAGATGCTGATGATGCAGAGGTCATAGCCAACCAATCCCACGTAGCAACAGGTTCTACATTAGAAGGGTTACGTCAGACTCGAACCCAGATCCTTGAGGATCACGCCAAGTCAAGCAGGCGTAATACATGGGTCCCAAACAAGCACAATCAGAACTTACCATGCAGTGACACCCTAGGACACTTTCGAAAAGAAGTAAATGAGCTGATTAAGGTGCTGAAGGCCCAGACGCCTGAAGACATGGCAAGGGAATTCACCGCCTCGATAACTAAAACCCCTTTCACTGACGAGATAGAGCGGGTCGAAAGACCTAAAAAGTTCACTATGTCAAAGTTTGTCAAGTTCGATGGAACCGGAGATCCCCTGCAACATTTGGACCACTACAACCAAGAAATGACTTTAGAGGCACGCAATGGTCTGTTCATGTGTAAAATATTCCCATCCAGCTTGACAGGAGTAGCCCTAGAATGGTTCACAAGTCAATTCCAAATTTCAAGACACTGTGCACAGCGTTCTTAACTCAACACTGTGTCAACAAGAAGCAGAAGAAGACCATCTCCAGCCTGTTCACTATGCGGCACATGAAGGGGAGAAACTCTAAACCTTCCTCACTAGGTTCAACATGGGCTCCTCTGGCATTCCAGATTGCAACCAGGCTAGAGCTGTAGAAGCGTTCAAAATAGCCATGATCCAAGGCATGTAATACCCCTATATTTTAAAGGCTTATCTGATTTAATTTAATTGCATTCTTTATCTTGTTTGCTTATTTGATTTAATTGGTTGATTTAACTTGTTTTATTATTCGTTTAATTTAAATGTTTTATTTAAGTTATTCAATTGTTTGAGGTGTAATTACTTAATTTATTTAAATATTTGTTTTATTTTAATTTAGTATCGATTGGGCTTAGAGTTAGTAGAACCCAAAGTAATGGGTTTGGGCTAGTTGAAGGAGGCCTAGGTGTGTTAAGAAGGATTTGGGCCATGTGGACTGTGTTAGTTATATATATATATATATATATAGAGAGAGAGAGAGAGAGAGATTAATTCTTATGATCTATATATATATTATTTAATTATTGTTTTATTTAAATTAAATTATCATAAATGTCATGTTGGAAATTGTCTCAAATTCCTATTCTACTTGGGATTCTATTTAGAGTTGTATTCTGTTAGGTAATTTCTTGTTTGTCAAGTCTTGGCCTCTAAGAAATTATAATCCTTATCCAATAAGGAATTGGGTTTGGAACTCTATAAATAGATACATAGGCTTTGGGTTCAGATTTATTAGAATGAGAGATGTAATCTTATGAGGGAGTTGATGGGTAGAGGTAGTTTATGGGTTAGTAGAGTAGGAAAACACCGACGACACTGATAGTAAGGGATTGGGCTCGTGGAGTGGTACATAGTAAAAAGACATGTACGTAGTGTTGGTACTCTATTGTTGTAATATATTTACAAATCATAGTGGAATCTCTTCTCATCCATGGAAGTAGGCCGGTTTTGGTTGAACCGTGTATATCTTGTGTTTTTGTGTGATTGCTTTGTTGCCTTTCATTGAATCTTTCTTATTTGCGCACTTCCGCTGCCCAACAAATTGGTATCAGAGCCAAAGGCGAAGGAGATCAAGAAAACACAAGAAGTCTCAACATGTGTTGCAACAGGCTTTAATTGTAGGTGAAGTCAATCGGTTTGGTTACATAGTATGGAGCTCGAATGGTCAAGGTGGAGCCTTAGAGGTTTGACTGATCGAGCAACATATAGTGTGGACAATCGGAGTTTTGCAATAGTATCGTCAAGATTGAAGCTGCCAAAGAATTGTCCTGATCAATGTCGTGGAAGCGATGATTGGCTGGATGGAATTTAAGCCAAGGTGGAGATCGTTGGAAATTGTGTCTCAAATTCCTATTCTAATTAGGATTCTATTTAGAGTTGTATTCTGTTAGGTAATTTCTTGTTTGTCAAGTCTTGGCCTCTAAGAAATTGTAATCCTTATCCAACAAGGAATTGGGTTTGGAACTCTATAAATAAATACATAGGCTTTGGGTTGAGATTTATTAGAATGAGAAAGATGTAATCTTATGAGGGAGTTGATGGGTAGAGGTAGTTTATGGGTTAGTAGAGTAAGAAAACACCGACGAAACTAATAGCGAGGGATTGGGCTCGTGGAGTGGTATATGGTAAAAAGACATGTACGTAGTATTGGTACTCTATTGTTGTAATATATTTACGAATCATAGTGGAATCTCTTTTCATCCATGGAAGTAGCTGAACCATGTATATCTTGTGTTTCTGTGTGATTGGTTTGTTGCCTTTCATTGAATCTTTCTTATTCACGCACTTCCGCTACCCCAACATGTCATGATATATATATATATATATATATATATATATATGCTTGTATATTTGTGTGTATATATATATATTAGGAGTATTATTATTATTATTATTATTATTATTATGTTAGTTGGATTTAGGTTAGGATTTGTGGGTAGCTTATATGTGTGTGTAATAGTTAGAGAAGAGGGTTTTTTGGTTTCCACTTGAGTTTTGAGAGAAGAAGAAAAGGGGGCTTGGCATAAGGAGAGAGAGAGAGAGAGAGAGAGAGAGAGAAGGAAGAAGGTGACCGGAATCATCGCCGGAGTTGAGGAAGACAACCGGAGAAGTTGTAAATGATTTTCGATCCGAAAATCAAAGAGGCAAGTTCTATGTTATACTCCTCCCCTTAGGTCTTATAAATTATACACCTTATGCTTGACTTTAGGGTTTAATTTAGAGGGACTTGAACATGATTACATCCTTTAGTGTGATATATATTGAACAATATATGCATGTATATATATGTATATATGTATATCTTTGTTTCTCTAAAATTATTAACTTAATTTTAAAAACCCTAGTTTGAATAATTGTTGTTGTTGGATGAATTGGAACCTTATTTATGTTTTGATTAACTGTAATGAAATGATTAAACCGTTCTGAACAATTATTAAGAATTAATTTTGACGATGTAAGGCAAAATTCTTTCTGTCTGGACAGAATTCTGAAGAGCAGTTCGATAAGTCCGTTTTCGACCAGATAATAGTGTTTTTGTAACGACCCTCACCCTATCCAGACACAATATTGTCCGCTTTTGGCTCCCTCGAACTAGAGACTTCCCAAGCTCCAGGTTAAGCACGCTTAACTCTGGAGTTCTGGTGGGTTCACGGCCATTACGGCTTTAAAATGCATTGTGTTATAGAAGGGTGTTAAATCTATATATAGCACTTGCCCCATCCACACCTAGGCAATGTGGGATCATACACCTATAGCTCGCCCAGTGTGATCATGCACAAGGTCATGCATCTACTGGTGTCACCTGCACAGGCTCACACACACCGGCCCACAAGGTCGCCATAGTTTTTTAGGTGGAACAATCGATTGAGAAAAACCCACTAGCTTTAACTTGTGGGCTATGTCAGTTTATGGCTGAAAACTATCGTTTAGGGTTCCGAAATTGCGTTTTCTAATTGTTAGGAAGTATCGCAGTATTTTTGTGATTTTTGTTGGAAGCTGAAACGAAGTCCAATTGTCCTCATATTTTAAATTTGGTTATTTTTGTTGATTATGTTTCTTATTATATTTTTTTTCAGAATTTTTAGAGAAATTTTATTTTTAGGCTTATTTTCGGAATTGCGTTCGTCGCACTAAAACTCAATAAATTTTAAATGATAAGTTAAATATAGGGTGTATGTTTGATAAATAATATTAATCATATTGAAAATATACTGGGTATTGTATTAGAAGATAATAATCATAGTTGAAGTAATGGTGTAATGTGAGAAACGCTATTAAGCATAATTATTCATTTCCGTTGATAAATGATACTTATTATATCATTGTTATTATTAGATATTTTGATAAATAATATTAATCATATTTTAAATGATCGTTTTCACGTTTTTTTCTCTGATTGGGTTTGTTGGATCCACAACAAAAAATCAAGCATGTTAAAATGTTATAAAGAAATGAAGAAATCTTTTCTTGAGGCGGCTATTCTGCCTTACCTCATAACTAACGGTGAGATTGATGTCTTCCACACTAAGGATGGTCATGTATTCAAGGTAGATAGTCACAGTACACTGTCTCGAGAAGAAGTTCTGAAATCTTGCTTGGTCGGACGGTTCGACAAGGATGTAGGGAGTTTAGAAATGATTGAGGGATGGGCAACGAGGACTTGGAAGATCTCTTGCAGGGTGAGGGTATCACCTCTACCAGACGGCCTTCTTTTGTTTAGACTTCCGTCGGAATCACAGGCACGAAGGGTGTTGAATCTCGGAAACAAGAAATGGGGAGGCAGTCACCTCGCCATTGATATGTGGTATTACGCGGTTGGTTGTTCGGTTGTGAAGTTAAAGAATAGAAGAAGAGTGCTGATTTACGGTCTCCCTCTACATCTTTGGTGTCACAAGTTATTTGTGGCTATAGGCAATCTATGCGGCGGTTTCAATGATGTGGAGGCAGACACTGCGTCAGAAGGACAACAAGTTGTCATTTTCGTTGCCGACGGTGGGGTAATCCCAGATTCATCTTTATTGAAGACCATTGGGTGGCTTTCAAGGTCTTTTTGATTGAAGAAACATTACTTATCAAAAAAAAAAAAAAAAACGAAACATCACCATTCATTCTTCTAAAGCTCATCATGATTTCTTGTTGCAAGAAGAGAAGGAGGAGTGTAAGATCCACAGCACAATCAGCAAGTAGGGAAGGGAAAGGGAGGGATGAAAGCTTGTTGATTCCAGAGGAGGAGTGGATCCGCCGTAATAGTGGGCGGCGTGATTATAGATCAGCGAACAACAGTTATGCAGTGTCAGAGGGACAGGGACGAGTGAATCAACACGCGCGAGACGAGCGTGATAGGAGAAAATGGGTCGCTACAAAACATGGGGGACACCTGGGCAAGTTATGCGGGAGGAAGGACGACTTTTTTGGCCCTCCTTGGGCGGTGCGCTATGCGGACATCTTGAATGATGAAGGAACACGTGAAGTTAGACGATAGAAGGTTCGAGATTTTGGATCTGAGGGCATTGGGCCAAGCTCGGAGAGTAGGTCGGTTCTTGGGCCAAGACGTGGGCAGCGATGGGCTGAGTTTAATGATGGGCCAAAGGCCAATGGATTAAATAGGCATGGTGTTGGGCCAAGTGAGCAGCGACGGAAAGTGCAGAAAGGTTGGGATGGGCCTAAGTATAAAAGGTCAGATTTATGGACTGGTTTTGAGGCTTATGATTTGGGCCCAAGTCTTTCTAAAAAGGAGCGGACTGTTTCTTGGGGCCCAAATAATTGTCTTGTAGTAAGTCTTTATGAGCCCAGACAGAAGGAGAAGGATAGGAGTTATAGGATTGTTCAGCCGGCTCAAGCCCAGGATCATGCCTTGTGTCTGGATGATGGTGATGTTGTCGGTAATTGGTCTCGATCTGATAAAGTTTCTTGGGTCAAAGCTAGTTCTACCGTTCATGATCATGATCAAAAGAAAAAGAGGTTCAAACATGGTGGATGCTGCTTGAGGAGACAATCGGAGAACAGGTTTGAGTCTCTTGCCGGGCCGGTACAATCAGAAGATGGCAACATAACTGTATCTGAGTTTAGGCAGAGGAAATTGGAAAATAACAGAGGTCAGAATAGGCAAAGAACCAGAAGAGAGATACAGACATGGTTACGCCGAAATTATTTTCCTCTTAAACCGGGTATGTCTAGATCTAACTACTCTCGGAGCTCTCTCTATGCTCCTTCTTCTTCTACCCCTTCTTACTGGATGCTGAGGAGTGATGATGGGGATACTTTTGACGGGTTGTCAGAGAGGATTGGGGTGTTATCACCTGTGATTGAAAGGGATATGGAGGGTGCGTTGTCCGCAGAACCGGAGGAAATGGTAGGGATTCTGTCACATGGGGTGGTTGGTGAAGGGATGAAGGAGAGAATTGGGGTTCAGAAAATGGATTCTGAAGGGGTAGTGGTAACTATAGCTCCAGAGGACAAGGTGGGGCTCCTGAACCGATCAAAGGATAACAAGGTGTTTGCCACACTTGATGTTTTACCGGTTACTGAGGATGGATGGGTTAATGGTATGCGTTGGAAGGGATACAAGATTCCAGTTGAGTAATGAGGCCGCATCACCAACAGGCCAATGGCCTAGCTGTACCAAGCCCCTATTTCTCAAAGAGAGGCTAGGGGTTCGAGCCTCAGTGGAGGCATGTGTGTGTGAGTACCAACTAGGAAAAAAATAAAATAAAATAAAATGAGGCCGCATCAGTACTTGTAAAGGAACTGCAGGTGCACAGACGCAGGATGGGGGAGGACAACGACATGAAGGGTATGGAGATGGTGTCATTGGAAGAGACTGATGTATTGGAGATGATGCAACTGTTATCTGAATTATGGCCGGATGGGAGTAGGAGGGATTTTTTAGATGTTGAGGATGTAGGGACGGAATGGGTTAAGGAGAATATTGATTCTGTGAGTAGTAGACTGGGTGTCTCTTTTTAGCCAAATGAGGAGGCGGCTCGTTTGGTTTTACATTCTATTGCAGAGGGGAAAAATGGGGAGGGTGATGGAGCCGAGGACGTTACTGTGACGCAGAAGAAGGAGATACTTCCATGGAGAGGGGGAAGGGAAATTCGTGGTCTTATCTCCGATGTTAATTATGAGGGGAAGAAAGGGGTGAGGAGGGAGAGAAGTAGTGGGAGGGGTGGAGGGAGAAGAAGAGGGGAGGGGATATCATCAGGTTTTTAATGAAGTGCTGTATTGCGTGGAATGTCCGGGGTTTGAATGACCCGGAGAAGAGGAAGGTGGTAAAATTGGCTGTGAGGAAGTTGCAGTATGTTTGCAGGAGACGACATTGTTGTTAAAGGCGCCGAAGGCACAAGGCGCCTCCAGGCGCCACCCTGGCGCCTTGAAAGGCTTAAGGCGACTCTGTTGTAGTAGGCGAGCGCCTCTAAGAGAAAGGCGCAAGGTTACAGGCGCGCTAAAGGCGCGCCTGCTTGAAAAATAGTTTTTTTTTAATTATTTTGTTATTATTTTGAATGTGTATGGTTTATTATTTGTTTATTCTTAGTTTTTATTTGTTTATTACAAAACCTATACAAGACTTACAAGTTACAAAACAAAAAAAAACGAAAAAGAAAAGAGAACCAAATAGCGAAGAAAGAAGAGACAGAGAAGTACAAGACAAGAGTGAAGAGCCTGATCTGCGAAGCCTGGACTGAGACTCTCGGATCTGCGTCTGCAGGTAAGTTCTCCTTCCCTCTCATCTTCTTCTCTACTTCTTCTCTCCTTCTTGCTTCTTCTCTTCTCAGATCTGCCGGAAGCCCGGATCTCTCAAATTTTTTTTTATTATTTTTTCTCTATTCTTCTTCTTCTTTTCTTCAGTTCTTCTTCTTCTCTCGGCTCTCAGCCTCTCTCGGCTCTTGCTCTTCTTTTATTCTTTTATTTATTTATTTATTTTTCTCTGTTTTTTATTTTTTTCTCTATTTTTTAATTTTATTCGTCTTCTTTTCTTCTTCTTCTCTCACCTCTCTCGGCTCTTCTTTTGTTTTCTTATTTTTTTATTTTATTTTTCTCTATTCTTCTTCTCTCGGCTCTCTCTACTCTTCTTTTATTTTTTTATTTATTTATTCTAGTCCTCTGCTTTTTTATTTTTATTTTTATGCTTGTCTAGAATAGTGCCTTGCATGTGTTTGAACTTTGATGATCAATCTGTTTCTGTTTTTATGCTTGTCTCTGTTTTTATTTTCTTTGTTTTACAGTAATTAATTAATCCAAACAGTTTTATTGTGATAGTCCAGAAATGTCTATTCTTTTTAATTGTCTGACACTGATAAAAAAAAGTCATTCAGTGAGTTTGTGCATTTCTGTAATCTTGTATTAGGTTGCACGTTTTCCTTAATTAGTCTTTTCTACACGCTGACACACGCATATATATAATAAACACACACACCCATATATATATATATATATATCTTCTATATAAAAATTATAATTCTGTCAAACCTTGACGGCAAATTTTACAATTTGCTTCAATTTAAATGTACAATCCACCTTTTAAATAATGTTTTAGTGTGAAAAATTATAATTCTGAATGTTGACTTCATTGGGTGGGTTTTATTTATTTATTTTTTTTAACGTGCGCCTCGCTTCAGTCGGGCGCGGGCCTCGCCTTGCGCCTTGCGCCTCAGGCTCCAAGAGGCATTTGCGCTTTTGTGCGCCTTGAGCCTTTAACAACTATGGGAGACGAAGATGGAGTCTATATCCGATAGGGTTGTTAGAAGTTTTTTTTTTGGGGGCAGATGTGTGGAGGGGAAGATTCTTTATTTCTTGTTCATTTGCAATGGAGGAATATGGGTTGCCTTGGATGTTCTCAAGTGTTTATGGCCCAATGGATGATGGGGAGAGGCATATTCTATGGGAGGGAGCTGGGGCTTATGAGGGAACATTGGAATCGTCCGTGCTGTATAGGAGGGGATTTTAATGTGGTTAGATCCCCGGTGGAACGATCGACAAGAGGAAGATGGACTTCAGCAATGGTACAGTTTTCGGAGTTCATTGATGGCCACCATCTCCATGATTTGCCTTTACAGGGAGCGATGTTTACATGGGGTAGTGGCAGAGAGTTACCTACTTTTTCACATCTGGATAGATTTCTTATTTATGGAGATTGGGAGGAGAAGTTTCCGGATGCAGTCCAGGTAGCCTTGGCTAGACTGGTTTCGGACCATATTCATTTGGTTCTTGATTGTGGAGGGATGAGGTCGAGGATCACACTTTTTCGGTTTGAAAATATGTGGCTTACGGCGGATGATTTTCAGGTATATGTGAGGAATTGGTGGGAAGGGAACATGATTGACGGTAATCCGAGCTACATTCTTGCTAGAAAGCTTAGGGTTTTGAAGAATGAGATTAAAAGGTGGAATAAGGAGGTGTTTGGGAACCTTAAGTGGAGGAAGAATAGGGCCTTTGCGGAAATTGCAGATATTGATCGATTGGAAGGTTCGAGCGGGATTGGTGAGGAGCAGAGAAAGAGGAGGGTTGCTTGCCAGGCTGAGATTGCTGAGATTGCTATGGCAGAGGAGATTTCTTGGAGACAGAAATCTAGAGCTATTTGGCTCAAGGAGGGTGGTCGGAATACTTCCATCGATTGGTCAATGCACATAGGAGGGGTAATCATATTGGGAGGCTTATTGTTGAAGGGGAGATGCTCATTAGGGAAGAGGATGTTCGCAGGGGCATTTCCACTTTCTATCAGGGATTGTTTACGGAGAATGCCTCTTCGAGACCTCAGCTGAATGGTCTACACTTTGATTCTATTTCAGAGGAAAGCAGGATTGCGTTGGAAACTCCATTCTCTGAAGAGGAGGTTGTGAAGGCGTTAAGAAGTTGCAATAGGGACAAAGCTCCAGGGCCAGATGGTTTTACTATGAGGTTCCTTCTAGAGAGCTGGGTTGTGGTTAAGACCGATGTGATGGGTACGTTCCATGTTTTTTATTCTCAGGGCAGTTCGAGAAATCCCTGAATGCTTCGTTTATTGCCCTTATTCCTAAGATGGCAGGAGTTGCTGACGTGAAGGACTTTAGACCTATTAGTTTGCTGGGATATATCTACAAACTAATAGCTAAAGTTCTCGCTTTGAGATTGAGGGAGGTTCTGGATGATGTTATCTCGTATTCTCAGAACGCTTTCATAGGTGGGCGACAGATTCTGGACTCAGCTCTTATTGCCAGTGAGTGTGTGGATGATAGATTGAAAAGTGGTGTCCCAGGTGTTTTGTGTATGCTCGATGTGGAGAAAGCTTATGACCATGTTAATTGGAATTTCTTGTTGTATTTGCTGGATAGGATGGGTTTGGGGAGAAATGGAGGAAATGGATTGAGTTCTGCATTTCTACAGCCAGATTTTCGGTGTTGGTTAACGAGTCTCCGACGAGATTCTTTAGGAGCTCGAGAGGGTTACACCAGGGGGATCCTTTATCCCTATTTCTGTTTGTTATTGTTATGGAGGTGCTCAGTCAGTTGATGGGGAGGGCTGTGGAGTTGGGATTCATTAGGGGTTTCAAGGTGGGAAGGGATGATGATCACTCTGTGGAGATCTCTTATTTATTGTTCGCAGATGATACGTTGGTCTTCTGTGAGGCTGAGCTATCCCAGATGAGATATTTGAGGTCGGTGCTGGTGTGCTTTCAGGCAGTCTCAGGTTTGAAAGTGAATGGAGGGAAGAGTGCTCTTATTCCAGTAGGGGAGGTTCAGGACTTGGAGGAGTTAGCTTCTACGATTGGTTGTGGATTTAGCTCCTTTCCGATTTCTTATTTAGGTATGCCTTTGGGTGCTTCTATAAGGAATGTAGGTGTTTGGGATACGGTGGTAAAGAGGGTGGAGAGGAGGCTTGCTGGGTGGAAGAAGCGGTATTTATCGAAAGGAGGGAGGGTTACTTTGATAAAGAGTACTTTATCGAGCATCCCTTCTTATTTCCTGTCCCTATTCCAGATTCCTTCCACGGTTGCTGAGTCGATTGAGAGACTACAGAGGAATTTCTTATGGGGAGGTTTAGGGGATGAATTTAAGTTCCATCTTGTTCGTTGGGAGCAGGTGTGCAGGCCTATTCAGTCCGGTGGGGTAAGGATTAAGAGGCTAGTGCATTTTAATAAGGCCCTTCTTGGCAAGTGGTTATGGAGGTTTGGTATTGAGCGACACAAGCTTTGGAGGAGAGTTATTCTGTGTCGGTTTGGGGAGGAGAGGGGGGTGGTGCTCAGATATGGTAAGGATTCTGGGAGGGGTGGGGGTGTGGAAAGCCATTCGGAAAGGGTAGAATGAGTTTTCTAAGCATATTAGATTTAGAATTCAGGATGGTAGAGAGATTCAATTCTGGGAGGATGTCTGGTGTGGTGATCGTACCTTAGCAACCCTCTTTCCAAGACTGTTTAGGATTGCTGTTAACAGACATGTCTCCTTTGCTGATTGCTGTCGGCTTGATAACGGAAGGATAACTTGTTTGCGAGATCTTTTCAGGATTGGGAGTTGGATGATGTTTCTGGTTTCTTGGAGTTATTGTATAACCAGGAGATCCGTGGAGGAGGTAGGTATTTGTTGGTTTGGGCTCCTTCTACTAAAAGGATGTTTTAGTGTGAGATCATACTTTGAAACTATTAGGGATATGGATGGGATTACGTTTCCGTGGAAGGGTATTTGGCGCACCAAGGCGCCGTTGAAAGTGGCTTTCTTTGCGTGGACAGTGGTGTCGGGCAAAATTTTGACGCTGGACAATTTGAGGAAGAGAAATCGTGTTACTGTCAATTGGTGTTGTATGCGTAAGTGTAATGAAGAGACGGTGGATCATCTTATTTTGCATTGTACTGTGGCGTCTGATTGCTGGAGCCTGTTGTTTAACCTTTTCGGCGTTTCATAGGTCATGCCTAGATCTACGAGAGGTTTGATGGACGCATGGAGAGGGGGGAGTGCGGGATCTCAAGCTCGAGGGTATTGGAGGATAGGACCATTGTGCCTATGGTGGTGTTTGTGGAAGGAACGTAATAATAGATTCTTTGAAGGAAAGGAGTCCTCGGTTACGGTGCTGAAGTCTTTTGTTATTGGTTGTCTCTTTTCCTGGTATTCGGGTAGATATTTCTCTTCCCATGAGGAGACAATTGATTTCCTTTCTTCACTGGGGCCTTAGGGCACCTAGTTATTTTTTCTTGTTTTTGTTGTATTTGGGATACGTTCCCCTTTTGAATGCCTTTTTTTAATGAATTATTACTTATCAAAAAAAAATTATTTTAAATGATGTTGATCATAATGTGATTTATGATATTAATTATATTATAAATGATATTTATCATAATCGGATTTAAAAGGATTTATGATATTAATCATGTTACTTATGATGATTAATCATAATGAGATTGTAGTTGTGTTTATGATACTAATCATATTAGAGTACTATGGGATATTGTAATAAATTATGTTAATCATGCTTTTCTATTCTTAAATGATGATTATCATATTAATGATTTGTACTATGCACAAGGATGAACTTATTTAACTTATAAGTTGTAAATGATAATAATCATTCATATATAAGTTGTGTGCATTGTGGAGAGCATGTGGGTTGGCTAATAAGCATAGACTCGCTTTTATTATCTGATTTGATTGATTGTTTTGTTGGAGTCATTGTCAGGATATGGCCATGTTATATTGATTAGTATTGGTGGACTAGCTAATAAGTTAGATCCATTCTATTTTATGCTATTGTCACGATATGGCTGTGTGATATGTGTTGTGTAGGTGAGCTGGCAAATAAGTTTAAACTCACTCTATGTTGTGCCATTGTCAGGATATGGCTATGATATTTTATTGTGCCATTGTCAGGACTTGGCTATGATATTTTATATGATTGTCGTGCCATTGTCAGGATATGGCTAAGATATTTTATATGTTTAGTGTGCCATTGTTAGGATATGGCTATACTATATATTTATATAAATGCCCTAATACGAGCTTTAGGAAGGTCTCGTGATTCGTGGTTAGGATTGAGGCGTATATTGACGGTTGAGATGGGTAGTTGAATATAGGAAATGTGCGTGCCCCGGTAGAGGGGGACTCTATACCACCTTGTGTGCGATTTTTTTTGAGATACCCATTATCTGATTGGGTGGTAGTAGAAAGAACTTGTTTGTGGGTCTAACCCACTATTTATTTTTCAGGTTCACATTAATTCCAGACTTAAAGCATTTGTGCTAATCAGAGAGCATTCATATTCACTCTTCCGGATTGTCGATGTAAGACATTACCTTAGATTTCATTTATTGTTTAGACTTTATTAGTATTTCAGTTTTGGGATTTATTTAGGGGCCCTATATTTATGAATTCCCGAGTTGTACTTTGGAGGATTTTTATTTATGGTGATTCATTATCATGGGATTATTTCTCAGAGATTATTATCTGAGGAGTTTATATTTATTATTTAGTTTTCCCTTCAGCGTGTATTTATTTATTTTTATTTATCCTCTTGTATTCTGTATTCGTTTATTACTAATTGTTTTGATATCTCCCGGCCTTCAGGTGTAGACTGATCAACTCGTGTTCAGAAATTGGGGGGTATCACAAGGTACCAAATTTCATTCCTCATTGGTTAAAAAGACTCCCTCCGATATGTCAAAGATAAGTGCCAGGCCCAGAATTACATAAGGCTTGAAGAGAACGAAGTGGCGAGGCAGCAAAGGGCAACGTTGATCACAGTTGAGAACCGAACAAGGGAACGGGTGAACACCCCAAGGACTCAACAAAAGCCACCAAATATCAAAGGCAGAGCCCCTGAGAAGAGGTCACGAACAACAAAAAGGATCATTCCACTCAAAACCACATTGGCTAGACTGTACCAAGAGAATAATGGCAGAAAAATCTTCCAAGTCCCTCCTCCAATCAAACAATCAATGGATCAAAGGGACCAGAGTAAGCACTATGCTTTCCATAGTGATTTCGGTCACCTAACCAACGATTGTAAGGGCTTGAGGAGGCAGGTAGAAGCATTGATAGCCAAATGTGAGCTAACAGAATACCTACTTAAGCCAACCAACCAAAAACCGCCCGAGCGAGCTAGGCCTGTCCAGAAGGCACCATCGGACCATCAACCCGTTCGGGTCATCAATATGATCCATGGTCGCCCAGAAGGGGATGAAGAACCAGAGAACTCTTACAGAGCACAACTCGAACAGGCCCATAAGTTATAAAGGATCGGAGAAGTCAATTCAGTCGAAAATAGGGTAGGCTACACCCAAATTACCTTCCATGATTGAGACCTCAAAAAGTGCAGTAGCCACACGAGGATCCTCTGGTGATCAGCCTGCTAGCAGCAAATTGCCTGGTTAGAAGGGTCATGGTCGGCCCCAGCAACAGCGCGAATATAATAACCAAGTGGACCGTTGAACAATTGAAATGGCTGATGATCAGATCCGGCCCACTGGAACCCTGGTTGGGTTCGATAGAAGGCGAGTGGAACTAGTGGGCGTGGTCACACTCTCGGTCACAGCAGCCAAGAGGACCCTGAAGGAGAATTTCATGATAGTGGACATCCATCCAACTTACAACCTGCTTATGGGGCGCGGGTGGATCCATCGAATGAACGGAGTCCCTTCAACCTTACATCATGTCATGAGGTGCATAGGCCCTAACAGCAGAGAGATAGTAAACATCTGGGGGGATCAGGTACCTGCAAAGAAGTGCTACCACACAACAATCAAATCAGAGGATAAAGGGAAACAACTATCAAAATAGCAATCACAGTGCCCCTCGGGTTCCGAGACAGAAGAGGAACCAAAGGAAAAAAATTTTAACCAATGAACCCCTAGAGGAAGTTCAAATAGTCGGAGACAAACAACAAAAGATAGCCTACATTGGATCACTCCAATCACCAGAAGAGAAGAAAGAAATAACAGAAGTCCTCAGACAGAACGCAGACGTATTTGCTTGGAGTCATCTAGATATGCCCGGCATCGATCCAAAGATAGCATGCCACAGCCTCAACATTGACCCAAGCTACTGCCCACTAAAACAGAAGTAGAGAAGATTCGCTCCAAAAAGGAATAGGATCATTTCAGAGGAGGTTGATCGGCTTCTCGAAGCAAGGTTCATACGAGAGGTGCAGTACCCCCAATGGCTGTCCAACGTGGTTGTTGTCTAAAAAGAACGGCAAGTGGAGAGTCTACATCGACTTCACCAACCTTAATTAAGCTTGCCCAAAGGACAATTTTCCACTCCCAAAAATTGACCAAATGGTGGACGCCACAACCGGGTATGAAAGGCTAACTTTTCTTAATGCTTACTCAGGTTACAATCAAATCTCGATGAACCTAACTGACGAAGAGAAGACATCCTCCATCACCGAATGAGAAGCTATTGCTACAAGGTCATGCCGTTCAAACTCAAGAATGCAGGAGTGACTAGTAAACAAGGTATTTAAAAAGCAAATCGAACAAACAGTTGAAGCCTATATAGACGATATGGTAGTCGAGAGCCGGAAACTAGAGGAACATGTTCATCACTTACAAGACGTGTTCAACACTCTAAGGAGAAACAACATGAGGCTAAACCTGCCAAAATGCTTGTTCGGGCTATCCTCCGGTCAGTTCCTAGGCCACCTAGTCAATAAAAAAGGATTAAAGGTCAACTTAGCCCAAATAGAGAAGTTGGTCCATAGTAAACAACCCCATACCATGAAAGAAGTCCAAGTTTTGACTGGGCGGACAACATCTCTTAGTCGCTTTATCTCTAGACTCTCAGACAAATGCAAGCCATTTTTCAACACTATTAAGGCAAAAAAAGTTGAGATCTGGGGAAAAAAGCAACAAGAAGTCCTTACCAAGCTAAAAGAGTACATGGTTAATCCACCCATTCTGCCTGCCCCAACTCCCGAGGAGCCGTTGTACCTTTACTTAGCCGTATCTCGAACGGCAACCAGCGCTGCCCTTATAAAGGAAGTAGAAGGGAAGCAACACCCAGTGTTCTATTCTAGCAAGACAATGACAGACCCTAAGAGCAGGTACTCAACGGCCGAAAAGGTATCCTCGCATTAGTCCAAGCAAAGAGAAAACTCAGGTATTATTTCGAGGCACACCGTATAATAGTACCAACAACTCATCCAATCAACGCAATCATCAACAAACCAGACTTCTCAGGATGAATAACCAAGTGGACCATCGAGCTGAGTTCCTTTGACATACGGTACGAGCCTCGAACAGCAAAAAAGGGGCAAGTAGTTGCATATTTTCTATTAAAATCCAATCCAGAAGACGAAGAGATGATCCCCTCTGGGAATTATACATGGAAGGCTACACTAACCAGAAGAGAGCTAGAGCAGGATTGGAAATCAGGACCCCCGAAGGTGTTTTGGATATATTTTACTATTTGAGGGTAGTATTGTCTTTTCCCTCAGCTTATTAGTTTAGGTCTTATTATATTGTATTTCTCTGTAAGTTTTGTAACATCATTCAATTAGTAATATGTACAACTGAATTTCTCTATGCTCTTCTCTTCTTTTCTTCTTTACGGTACAAAAACTATCATGGTATCAAAGCAGCGAAGATCTGGATTGCAATTGAACCCTTAGAATTTGCAGTCACAAACTTGGTTCATTTGTTTCAACTTCATCGCATCATCTTGCAATCACAGTTCAAACTTGACATCTCGGAAACCCTAATCGCAGAAATTGCAATCACAGACCTGAATCTCAGTTCGCAACCTCATTCAAATTTGATATCTCGGAAACCCTAATAGCAGAAATCACAATCGCAGCCCTAGAATCTCTGTTCGCAGCACGGTTTGCAAATTTTATTACAGCCGACATCGCAATTGCAGCTCTCCAACCTGTTTGCAAATTCTGTTTGCAGCAAAATTGAACTCAGTCCAGTTTTGCAGAGAAGTCAGTTTGCATCATCTATCGCAACTCATCCAATCGCAGCATCTGTTCTTCACTTCTTTGCATCATTGGTTTGCCTCAATTGCAATCTCATCCCCGTTGCATTGCTCGCAGAAATCAAAACCTGAATCTGCAATCGCAACTTTCGCATAGTTTTTTGTTCAATTGTTCACAGCACCTTGCAACTATTGAAGTCCATCACATAGTTCTCTGTTCTTTCGTAATAGCAGCAACTTGTTTGCATCGCATAGCAACCTAGTTTGCTCTCAGCACCAAAGCTGTTATTACTTCTGGCATTTCTCCTTTTGAACGATTGTGTGATGAGCCTCCAAATTATTTTTCCTTGAAAGTTTTTGGTTGCACTTGTTTTGTTCTTCTCTCTAAAGCAGCTCGTACTATATTGTATGCACATTCTACTATGTGTGTGTTCCTTGGTTATGGTGAAGGCCAAAAGGGATATCGTTGTTATGATCCTCTTGCTCAAAAGTTATGTGTCTCGTCATGTAGTGTTTCTTGAGCACATTCCTTTCTTTTCTATTCCTTCTAGTCCTACTACTTTAAGCAAGTCCAATCTTCTCCATATTAATCCATTTTTTGATGACATGTCTCGCACGCCTTCTATTGGTGACATACCTCTTCCTGATGTTTCAACTTCTTCTGCGCCTGTATCTTCGTCTGTCGATTGTCCTACTATTATTCATACTTACACTCACATAAATACAGGAATTTTTTCTCCAGGTACATCTTCTCCGTCTCTCTCGGTGGACTCTCCATTGGTTACTAATGATGCGGATCCTACTCCACGCTATCCTAAGCGTGTTCGTAAGTGTCCTGATCATTTTGGTTTTGCTAATTCCTGTTATTCTTCTACTTTCTGCTCTTTCTTGGCATCTATTCATTCACTTTCTAAGCCCACCTCCTATAAGGAGGCTATTCTTGATCCTCTTTGGCAACAAGCAATGGAGGAAGAGCTTTCTACTTTGCATAAGACCCGCACATGGGACTTGGTGTCTTTACCCCGTAGTAAACATGCAGTTGGATGCAGGTGGGTCTATAAAATCACGACCAAGTTTGATGGATCTGTAGAATGATATAAAGCCCGTTTGGTTGCAAGGGGGTATACCCAAGAGTATGGTATTGATTATGAGGAGAGTTTTGCTCCTGTAGCCAAAATGACGACTGTTCGCACATTGATTGCTATTGCATCTGTTCAGCAAATGGAGTTTGTCACAGTTGGATGTTAAAAATGCATTTTTTAATGGAGACTTGAC
Organism: Cornus florida; assembly: GCF_030987335.1. NCBI lineage: Eukaryota > Viridiplantae > Streptophyta > Magnoliopsida > Cornales > Cornaceae > Cornus > Cornus florida. The sequence continues at coordinate 107,109,198 of NW_026775574.1, forward strand.
TGAAGAAGTTTATATGACTCCTCCTCCTGGTCTCTCTCATCGTCCTGGGCAGGTGTGCAAACTCAGAAAGGCATTATATGGTCTCAAACAAGCTCCTAGGGCTTGATCTAAGAAGTTCTCTACAGTAATCTATGCTTTGGGTTTTCATCCAAGTGATCATGATTCTGCTCCTTTTATTCATTCTACCTTTGCTGGTCGTATTATACTTCTTTGATACGTTGATGATATGATAATAACGAGTGATGACACTATTGGCATTGATGTTTTAAAATCCCAATTGCAACAACAATTTGAGATGAAGGATCTTGGACCTCTTCGCTATTTTCTTGGTATTGAAGTAGCTCATTATCCCAAAGGTTATCTTCTATCTCAGTCTAAGTATGCAGCAGACGTCATTGACAGAGCTCGTCTCACTGATACTCGGACACTTGAGACTCCTCTAGAACTGAATGTTCATTATAGTTCTACTGATGGTGTTCCTTTAGCAGATTCCACTTTATATCGAGCGATAGTTGGCAGTTTAGTGTATCTCACAATCACTCGACCTGATATTGCCCATGTTGTTCGAATTATAAGTAAGTTTGTATCCTCTCCTATTACTGTGCATTGGGCTGCAGTTTTTTGTATCTTGCGCTATCTTCGGGGTACTTTGCACCAGAGTTTATTATTTTCTTCTACATCAACTTTGGAGCTTAGAGCTTTTTCTGATGCTGATTGGGCTGGGGATCCCACAGATCGCAAGTCTACCACTGGTTTCTGTATTTTTCTAGGTGATTTTCTCATTTCCTGGAAATGTAAGAAGCAAACAGTTGTTTCTCACTCTTCTGCTGAAGCTGAGTGTCGTGGCATGGCTGATAATACAACGGAGGTAGTTTGGTTACGATGGTTGCTTGCTGATTCGGGTGTTTCTTTGTATGCTGCAACGCCTATGTACTGTGATAACAAGAGCGCCATTCAGATTGCATACACCGGCCTCCAGAAGATCTTCACACTATGAGAAGTCCCTAGCCCTTTGCTCAATGGGGGATGGACGTGGCAGGCCCTTTGCCTCCAGATGCGTCCTAGAAAAAGTATGTCTTGCTTGAAACCGACTACTTCACCAAATGGGCGGAAGCAGAAGCATATGCAAGCATAACCAATGTGCAGGTTCAAAAGTTCATCTGGAACAACCTGATATGCAGATTCGGGGTCCCTCGGTCAATCATCATGGACAATGGGAAGAACCTGGACAATCAGCACACGGTTCTTCAACAAATACGGGATCAACCAAAAATTATCAACAGTAAGTCACCCCCAGGGAAAGGACATGCAAAGATAACCAACAGAATGATCTTTGCCTGTATCCAAAAAAAGGCTTTAAAAGAAGGGAAAATGGTTGAATGAACTACCCAACGTCCTTTGGGCCTATCGAACCACTCCCAAGCGCCCAACAAGAGAAAGCCCCTTCACGCTGGCTTATGGAACTGAGGCTGTAATACCCATCGAAATGATAGCCCCAACCGATCGAAGTTTGGTTGGAAATCAGAAGCAAACAACCAACAGTTGGAACGCAATTTAGACGTCCTAAAGGAGAAGAGAGAAGCAATATCGATCAGGCTAGCCGCTAATCAACAAAAATTGATGAACAACTACAACAGAAAGGTTAGACATAGAAGTTTCAACCCAGGTGACCTCGTCCTGATGGAAACAGAGGGACGCGTGGGAAAGCTAGAGCCAAACTGGGAAGGACCATTCTGAGTTACGGATGTGTTTGGGAAAGGGGCCTACAGGCTCCAACATTTAAGTAGAACTGAAGTGGACAAGCCCGGGAATGCAATTCACCTCAAGAAGTATTATCAATGAAATATTGCCATCTATGTTTTTGCTACTTTAGCAGTGACAGTTGTTCCTCTAAATAAAGAAAGTTACTTTTTGACTCAAAATGTGTCCCACATCGAATAAAAATTGGCTTGTAATGCTATTAATTAGACACAACCCATTAACTACAAAGCGCTAAGGAGCGCCCACTTATAATAAGGCCGTTAGTCAATGGGCCATTATAAGTGGACCCTCCTTACAATTTTTTGGCCCAACAAATAAACAAGGCCCAATAAAAAATATATATAAAAATAAATATAATGAAGAAAAAAAGGGAATCTAAAAGTAAACAGATGACCCGCTGAGAAGAGCATCTCATCATCTCCTAAACCCTCACCAATACTAAAATTCAGGTGATGGGGGTACTCCTCAAGGTAACATCCTCAGGGATCCTATTCTTTTTCCACGGTTGGAGGACACAGATGGATTTCCTCTCTACAATGTCAACGGGAAGAACTATAGGGCCCTCGGCAGAGCGCTGATTACTAACCCCGACCTCTGGCATTTCCAAATCAGACTCAGACATCCTAGCACTAAGAGTACGGCTACTGCTTTCTCGGCTCATGAAGAATGGAACGGAGAAAGAAAAATAGCAAAATAGAAAAACGAAGAAGAAAAGGACTGACCTTCATGATGTGGAGATCGCTGCAGGATGAGATTTTCAAGCCAAAAACTATTCTCTTCAAAAGCACAGTACTCCGTTGCAATGATATGATGAATTTATAGAGGCAGTATACATGTGAAGAGGAGGCGGTTGCACGACGCCCAAGATACGGAACTCCAAAAAAGGCAATGATGGGCATTAACATCTACACAAACCACTCCACTTACAAAGACAGTTAGAATTCCTTACATTAATCAGTTTCATAAAAGGAATTGGAGGCAAAGTGTGGAGGGAAATTTCCCCACCAACTGCATAGCCCCACATGTGTATCCCTGATTAAAGAGGCCAGCCCAAAGACTCAAGTTGGAAAGTAAAAGCCCAACTTCTAAATCAGCCCAAAGGTCAAACGGAAACTCCATACACCAAAAAGGCCCAGAAGTAATTGTATAGCCCATATGGCCCAATACGAAACCTTGACCAACATGAAGAAGAAGAACGCACGAACAAAGAAAAAGGCAAGAGATCTGGAAACTGTATGTCAATTCAAAAAGGAAAGCCCTAAAGAGGCTCCTGATTGTTACAATATACAAATATAAATAAGGGCAAAAGACCCAAATGAAAGATAAGTCGTTATCGGCCATTTTACACTGCTTCTTTCTTTGAATTTTTTTAATTAACAAGCAACTTTTCATTGTACTTGATTGAGTATTCGAGCATTGGAAATTTGGAATTTTAGATTGAACTTCAGTGTTCAGTCCAAGATTTTAAGCACCTACACTCTCCCAGCCAGTATCTTCATTAGCTTCCTTGTTGCATGAATGCTTTAAAAGTTCGTGAAGTACCCTATCTCACACATGCTATGTTTTACAAAAAAATCATTTTGCATGCGCTAGGCTATGGACCATTTGGTAATTGAGAATGATAAAAGATAAATTGAAAATTTTGCCCATGTTCTTGTGCTTAAAACTTGATATATATATATATATATATATAAAGAATCTAACTAGGAGATCCACCTAGCTATGGGATGCTTACCTTTGCTTCGAAAAATATTACTTTATGAGTGCATGTATGTGTGAGAACTGAATTTGAAAAATCATGAACACCATAACATTTCAAGAAACAAAATAGTCACTATGCCATGAATATGTGAATATGTCAGCATCCTTTCAAAAGATGTCTGTCATTTCACTCTAAGATAAGCACATTAAATTTCTGTAATCAATCAGATCTTAAATTCTGAATCACTAACCACTTACTGCTTTAAAAGCCTATCACCAAATGCACATGGAACAGCAAGGACACCTCCAACTTCCAAGTTCCTGTTGACAAAAATTCATCACTGCAATTGAAATCAATTTAATGTCACTGAAATGCTTTAGAAAAACAACGGATGAAGCTATGTAGCCATGTGATGTCCTTACCTGCCCACATAACAAACCCTCCAGCATCTTCAATCTGTTGTTGCTCGTCGCTTTGGACGGGGTTGTGATGTTGAGAAAAAACAATGGCGGTAGGAAATAACACGACGCCTGTATCAGATAGAGAATTATAGATACCAGGGAGTAATTTAAATAGCAAGCAAAACGTCCTTGACAAAATTAGCCACCAACTTTTATATTACATATAAGTAGCTTAAAAGCATAAAAGCCACTCCGTATCTGCTAATGAACATTGGTAATAAACCATTGCACAGGTCTACACCAAGCTTAAAATGAAGTCAGAGATCTAATAACACACTTTTGCAATTTAAAATGCCAAAACAATGTGTAAAAGCAACGCATAATAGTGATACCCTTTAATTGCCCCTTAGGCGCCGTGGTGAATAGGGTCCTTCTTTTCCTTTCATGGTCCAGTCCCCTCCCAACAGCCTGCTGCAGACAATGCTAAGTCATCTTGTTCATACTTCATAATTAGCTTCTAGATAAGATGCTCCTGTAAGGGGTAATTTGTGTTAGGAAAACCAAGAACCGGGCTGGCTGTATACCTGCGTAAAGGTCTATCTCCCTCCCTTCCTGGGCTAAAACATTCACAAAAAAGGAACAGTCAGAGCAAATTATTTTTTACAATAAAACTCAATAAAAATAGTTACCACAAAAAATGAGTGATTGTGAAACATAATGATAATGAAAAATTCATTAGGTGACAATGAAGATGAGGGAGATGATCATAACGATGATATTTACATGTTTAACAGGGATTGGACACCAACAAGGTAAAGTCTGATAGTTTCACATTGTATGCTTAAGCACCCGGACATATGAATATATAAGAACAACAGTTCATATAATAATTCTGAACAAAGAAAATATTTTAAAGAATTAGGAACCTACAATCTATTCAATTTGCATTCTCCATTTCAACATACTTAGCTTCCACATCCTCAAGCTGGAAATTAATATTTAACCTATCACTGGATTCACTGGCCTGCATAGATATAAACATCAACCTTTATTAGTAAGGCCATTATCTATTGATGGTCCCCGTAAATCAAGGGTGTTGGGAGGGGCAGGCTGGATATGGACCTAACCTGGGGCATTATTTGCACAAAGTGATTATTCTTGGACAAACGCACATTCTCATTGTGTAATCCAGTTTACCACTGCACCAGAAGTAGCACCTATCAACCATTATTAACATGAAAAAGAAGATGAAGGTAAAGCTTATTTAAAACTACAAAAACACACACACTGGAAAAATAACTTCTTTTACTAAAATCAAAGTAATTTTGAACACTACAAAAGAGCACAAGAAGAAAAGAAAAGAAAAAAAAATCAGCACATCATTTTCCATCATTTTTTCAAATTTCAAGTTTCAATGAAAATTTTGAATCCCATGATAGACAAGGATTTTTCCATTTATTTGCCATTTCGTTGGTGGAAAAATTTAGGGAAAGAATCAAAATTATGCATACCAAAAATTCTCATCGTTAAAGACCTGAGAAAAAAATAAAATAAAAAATAAATAAATAAAATAACTGTTAAACCGAGCTCAGTACCTCTAATCCCTCCTTGAAAGCCAAAGACACTGCAAGGAGAGTTGGTCGACTCAGAAACTTCTGGATTTTAGGTTGCAGGCTTACTGAAAGTTCAGTCAAGAAGCTTCTGATGGCATAATGCATTCTCTGCCATTTTCTCAAACATGCTTACTAGTATTCTCATTTGTGTCAATAATGAGGGAATTTTCATCATATCATTTTGCAATTTGCCACAAATCCAACCATTCAGGTTTAATAGAATGATGATTCTTGATGTTCCATGTCACCAATAATCTCCACATGAACACTTCCCATCCTTGAAATGATGAAATCGGCTATTATCCCTCACAATTATTTCTCTCCCAACAATCTTTGATATAAACTTTGTTGCTGTGTGGCAGTCCACACATATGCGAAGATTCTTTGTCACACGAATTGTCATTCCTGCAGGAGTGCTAATGATACCAAATGCTATGGCGAGTCTCTCGCTGTGGCTAAACAATAAATATCTCTTTTGCTCCTCCTCAACATCATGGAGAACCTCATTTGTGTTAGGAACATATCCTTCTCGTTCCATCCGCCCCAAAAGAATTTGTAGTGCCTCATTTATTCTGTCATAGTATGGGTGGGATTTATCTCCTGCCACAAAAGCATGTACCTTGTTCTTAACTTCAATCCAGCTGCAAGCCGGTTTCTTTCTCATGCCCTTATCTCTCATATTAATTCTCAACTTTGCCACATCTTTCCACCTCCCAGCAGCTGAATATGTGTTTGACAAGAGGATAAAAGCTCCCGTATCCTCAGGATCAACCGTAAATATGTTCTTGGCAACCTTTTCAGCTAATTCAACATTCTTGTGGACCCTACAAGCGGCCAACAATGTTGACCACACACTCCCTGTCTGTCCAATATGCATGCTAGATATGAGCTCATAGGCTTCCTCCAATTTTCCTGCTCGACCAAGAAGGTCAGCCATAGCAGCATAGTGCTCCAAGCCCGGAGTAATCCCATAATGTTGGATCATGCTGTTAAAATATTTCCAAGCTTCGTCAATCAATCCGGCATGGCTACAAGCAGTCAAAACAGCCACAAACGCCACATTGTTGGGCTTCAGTCCCTTAATCTCCATCTGCTCAAATAAGGACACGGCCTCATGGGCATGCCCATGCAAAGCATGCCCCATGATCATAGCTGTCCATGACACCATGTCATGTTGCTCCATCTTATTGAAAATACATCTGGCAATCCTAATGTTCCCACATTTGGCATACATGTCCACTAGCGAGCTGGCTATAAACATATTATCATCAAATCCGCCCCTAATTATGTACCCATGAAGCTGCTTCCCTAAATGTAGTGTCGTCAAGTGAGCACAAGCTGGAATTATACTTGAAAAGGAAACATGCCTAGGTTTAAGTTTAGCCATCAGCATCTGCCGAAACAATTTCAGGCCTTCATCGAACAGGCCATTCTGCACACAACCTGCAATAATAGAATTCCATGAAACGCTATCATGTTGAGGTAACAGACAAAAAATGCGATGTGAATTTTCCACCCAAGTACAGTTGGCATACATGTCTATCAAACTACTCCCAATAAATACATCTGCATCAAACCCATGCCTAATAGCATACCCATGAATTTCCTTTCCCTTCAAAACATCCACATACTCTGCAAAGATAGGGAGGACACTGGATAAAGTGAAGGAATCAGGCTTCAAATTGGCATTTCCCATCTCCCTAACCATCATGAGAGCATCCTCATACAACCCATTTTGCGCATTTCCAGCAATCACAGTGTTCCAGGAAACAATATCTCTTTTTGGCATCATTTCAAACACTTTTCTCACGCTATCCATTTTAAAAGCCCCTTTGTCTCCCTTTCCCATTGACATATCGACATTTGTCCAGCGTGAATGATCAAAAACCTTCCTTTCTGTACCATTTTGAGGCAATACATTACTCATGTGCTTTAAACTATCTGTCGGAGGATCAATACCCGCACCTCCTTTTCTAATTTCTTTGTTCAATTCATTTAAAATACTACTACTACTACAAGGAATCTCACCATCAACCGGCTTGCGCATGTTATTGCCAATGAATTTATCAGAATCAACAAGGACGGTTGAATACTTGGGGTTTGTACTTAGGTTGGAACTTTCACCGAACATTTCAGCAGCATTAAATGTGCACCCATGCTTGCTAGGAAGAGTTTGCAACTTTGAGTACATATTCATAAGCGCATTACAAGTGTAAATATCGAAATCCATTCCGAGATGAATAATGCAGGCATGAACAGATTCACCAAGCTTCAACTTCATCAAAAGGGTACATGCTTTTAGGACAGAAGGGAACACATTGTGATCAGGGCACATGCCCGAAGTTCGCATATGGACAAAACAAGACAACGACTCAAGGTAAAACCCATTACAAGTGTAACACCTGATGATTGATTTCCAAGCAATAGTAGAAGGTGAGTGGAGGGTGTTGAACACTAGTAGCGACTCATGTAAGAGGTTCAGGTTAGAGTAAACAGAAAGAATTGTCGAGATGAGGGAAGAAGATGTTGTACCTTTGGTTTTGATGATTTGGGCATGGAGCTGTTTGGCTTGGGACCTTGATTTGATCCAAGCTGCTGGGTTTTGAAGAAGGGTTTTGAGGAGGGTTTGTGTGGAACTCATCGTTGGCTCCCAATATGGGTGTAAGTTTTGCTCTGTCAACAGATTGCTTTATCGTTCTAGATCTAAATTGGACCGGATCGGTTACACTTTCACCTCCTAATATCCTGATTGGTCAGTGGCAAATTTACAATGATTTAGGGTATGTTTGGAGACAGAACACTGTCAGCTATTTATAAAAGTATTGCCCACCTTTATAAAATAAGCATGTTTGTTTAGGCTATCAAATGTTAGATTTTAAATATTTTGTTAGTGTCAATTTTACTTTCAAATAATTTTGAATATTCATATCATAAATTACAACATAGAAAAAATTCATTTAAAAAAAAAAAAAAAACCCGACAAAAATAATGTCAATATATAAATACAATAATTCACTTGAGTCTATAAACAAAAATGGAATGATTTGGACGTGGATTATAACCTCCTTTTTCACAAATATTTTATTTTCATAATTCATTCAATTCATTTTAGGGAAAAAATTACACAACCCTATCATTTCAGTATAAAACAACTCCCATTAAAATTAAACACCTCGAATTAATAAAATCCATCATTTTATCCCAAACTGTCGACGTGTTAATTAAAGTGTAAAATGACAAATTTAACCTTATTATTTAATATTAAATTAAAACTTAAAAATTATTTTTAAAGTGACGATTTACCCTTAACAAGACCACGCCGTTTGTTATTCCTTCTCTCTTCGATTTTACACTGCTTATATATATATATATATACACACTCTAGAGGGGAGAGAGAGGCAGCGTGGCAAAGATGGTGATGTCGCCGGTGGTGTTCACCGGCGAGTCTCTCTCCGGCAAACGAAAAGGTTGATAGAAGAGAAGACTTAATGCTGGAAGTTAATGAAGATGGTGTGTGTGTTATCTAAAGCTGTAAAGTTGCTGCAGTTTCTACCTTTCTTCCTATTAGCCCCTCTCTCTCTACCTTTCTCTCTCTAAAACCAGACCCATCGCGCATTTTTTTGTTCTTGTTAAATTGCTGCAATTTCTGTCAAATGGTCACTTTCCACTCCAATTTGCTTTCCCATTTTGTATTAAATCCAACTTAACTCCCACCACCCACCACTCAACGGTCAACACCCAAACCTGACCCAACACCACCAACAATCTGTTTTCTTGCTTGAAATCACTAGTGTTTGAATTTGAAACTTTCCAAACCTTCTTGGGGTTTTCTCTTAGGCCATAACCAGTGTGACCAAAACCTTCACTACCCATGTTGATTTCTCTGCGAGCTTCACATTTTTTAGTTGAAATCATAGCTACATGACCCCTCATGTGACCTCCCAAGGACTTTCCACTGAAGAACCTCTTGTTACAAACTTTGCACACAAACTTCGATCCTTGATCTTTTTCCATCAAATCAATCGTCAACCAAACAACAGCAAAGCAAGAACAAGAAAACCCAGATAATAAAATACCTCAATTTTTCTGGAAAATGCTTCACATTAGAAAGAAAGTACAAGAAAATGCAAAAAAAAAAAACAGAGGAATTTGACGTACCCAGATCAGAAAACTCGAGGCTCGGAAGCTGAAATCTGATTATTCAAGTGATTAGCATGGTTTTGAAGTGATCAAGAGAAGAACCCATATTGGGTATGAAAGCATTCGTGCGCAAGAACAAGATCTGGTGCCTAATTAAAGTATATCAACCCATATTGCAGAGAGATGGTTTGGGAGGATAGGAGGTGAAGAAGAAAAAACCTACTTTAAAAGGGGTATTTTTGGAATTTTAAAATAAGAATTATCAATTAAAATTTAATATTACGTCACGAGGTCAATTTTGACATTTCACAATGTAATAATCAATTTTGGGTGTAACTTGATGGGTTTTGACCGTTGAGGGGGTTGTTTAATTTTAGTGATGGTGTTTTGAACGAAAATGATAATATAAGGGGGTTACGTGATTTTTCCCCTTCATATTATTTCATTTCATCTTATTGTCAATTTTTCCTTCACAATTTTACATTTGTGCTTAATTTACCTCTCAACACTTATATAAAAAGATTTTACAAGCAATAGTTAGACGACAACACGTTAAGTTTTGATCATCTCTTATACAAACAAATGTGAGAATATATCAATTATAGATTAAGAAGTTTGAATTTAAAATAGTCAAGTGGAAATTGAATTAGTACTGAATTAAATCAAGGTAAAATAATTATTTCATGAATATAATTATTTCTTACATATCATCTTTACACACATTTTATGTTTTGATTTTGTTATTTTTATGATCTAACATGTTTTGATTTTGTTATTTTTATGATCTAACATTAATATCTATTGTTAAATTGACATAATACTTTTGGGTGAAATTTATAATTTTATATATGTGTTTATATTATATTATATATATATATAATATATTTTATAACGATATTATGTGTAGAAGATAATTAAGGGCAAAAATATTATATGTACAACATTCATATTTCAGCTCTTAAATTTAATAAATAGCCTTAATGAATACTAGGGGTGGCAAAATAGGCCATGACCCATTAACCCGTCCATATCCATCCGCTTTAAAATAGACATAGGTAAATCAACCCATTTTTATAAAGGGTTAAACGATTTGAATATAGGTCACTCATTTTGACCCATATTTTACCCATTATATAAGAGACCCAATTTCACTTCCTCTATTTGACTTAAATTCACCTCTTCTTCCTCTCTAAAATTTTCTCACATGATCCCAAATTTTCTCCGTCTCTCCCACACTCTCTTTCTCTTTAAGATTCTCTCTGCATCATCCTTTTTCTCTCTCTAAAATTTCTATAGTATTGCTCTGCTACATCCACAACACATATACAATTGCTCTACTACATCCACAACATATACAATGTATTAGTGTGTATTCAATTAATTATTTATTCTATAAAAAGATTAACAAATGATTTTATAATATATATATATATATATTTGTTTTATATGGATAAAAACTTGTAAAAATATGTATGCATAATAGCAAATCCTCCAAATATATATATATATATTTGTTTTATATATTCTTTTAAAAAATTTCAAAAGAATTTGGAGGATTTGCTATTATGCATACATATTTTTACAAGTTTTTATCCATATAAAACAAATATATATATATATATATATATATATATATATATAATAATGAGAATATTCAAAATAACAAATTTTTTTTTTTCCTAAAACGGGTTGATGGGTCATGACGGGTTGACCCGATCTATTTTGACCCAACTCATATTCAATTCATTACAAGCGGGTTGAATATAGATCACAACACATATTTGACCCAGCCCAAACCCGACCCAAACCTCCCGTTTGCCACTCCTAATGAATACCAAACAGGTTTTCAAATTGATACATTCAGCACTTAAATTTTTAGCGCTTAAAATTCACTACTTACAATTTTAAGCGCTTAATTTTTAATTTTATCAAACATCACCTTAGACTTTGGATAAATTACACACAATTACCATTTAAGTTTTATTACTTTAATTTGAAGCGTGGTCAAAGACGTCCCTTCGAATATTCTATCGGTCATAATTTTTAATAAAAGGACCAAGAAGCCCTTACTTTATATGAAAAAACAATAATCACCTTAAATGTTGTAATAAAATGACCAAAAATTCACCAATAAATGGACTAAAATGCCCTTAGTATTTATAAATAAAAAATAAATCTTATCAATCATAACCCAATTGCTGATTTATTTGGATTTTTGTTATCATTTCCAATTACATTTATTTATTTGAGTTGATATTTACTTAAGGTTTTTTTTTTTTCAATGGGCAACCAATTATATATAATGTGTAAAAATAAATAAAAACAATAATTAAAAGGTAAATAAAAAAAAAAAAAAAAAAGCTATCCATTTGGAGCCCAGAAGAAGCCTAAGAAAAAGGTCCAACTGTGGAGAATATATACGTTGTGTCCGATGCACCAGGCACATTGTAACCGCTCGTGCTCGTCCGTGCACGCGCGTGCGTACAACATGGAAGATTATGATGTGCCCAATGCAAAGTTGTGATACCCCCTAATTTTGAAGCATGGGTTGATCAGGTCCGCGCACAAAATCAGGGACTATCAGCCAATCAATAATTAGCAAGCATATATTTACAAAAGGAATAATAACAAAATATATAAATAAATATAGCTGAAATGGAAATCTAAAATAATAATTAAATGATAAATCATCTGATATCATGGTCTCTAATAAATTTTCATCATAAGTATAAAACCTCTAGAATTCAACTTGGGAATCCATACAATGTGGACCCCTAATAAAAATCCCAAACCGATAAAAGTATAATAAATGTCTAACTCAGAAGTAATAAAAACATAGGGAAGAGTCCTACGTTAATGACACCGGAAGAATGAAGAAAACTGGTATATGCTCTGCATGAACTGACCTTATTGTCACGCCCCGCAACCAAGAAGCTACGCCACGCAGACGCCCAGCAGACGATGACATGGAGCCTGCTTGGACCGGAGCTTTCTAGACTTTTCTACACAAGTATGGAACTTTCCGGAATTCTCTAGATTAGTATGGAGTTGGCTAGCCTTTTCTAAACTTGTCTAGAGTTATATAGAATTCTCTAGAATTCTCTAGACTTGTCTTGTACATTATAAATAGTTCTAGAATTGTGTAAATATATCTTTAGAGGATTCTAGACACTTATTCTAGTCCACACATTTGTACACATCTAGAATGTTCTTGTAAGAAGGCCTATAAATAGGAGGTGGAAGTTCATTTGCTCTTCACCAAGCAACCTAAGTTGTAATCTCCTCTCAAGTAATACAAGTGTTTATACATTCCCAAACTCTCTTGCTCACTTGTCTAATCGCTTCTTACACACCCAAGTAAGCAAAGCACTTATCTAGCCTTAGTCTTTACTAAGCTAGCACACTCGGGTAGGCTGACTTAGCGCTTCAAGGAGGCTTGAAAGTGTCTAAGGCCGCACGTGAGCTTGGAAAGGTCTAAATCCGTGACAGTTGGTATCAGAGCTAAGGTCGGGAGGTGTCACACCTTGTGTGGAGGAAGCTATGGAGCTATCAGACGTGACTAACACCCAAGAGGAGGAGCTACGTGGAAGGGATGCAAATCTCCTTCTAGTCGAAGTGAGGACAAGGGCTAGGTCAAAGGACATCATGGCGGGCTTAGAGGCACGTGTGGCAAACATGGAGGGGTCTATAGCCAACGTGTTGGAGCAGCTTGAGGATTCCTAAGCTTAAGTGCTATGGTGGGAACCGGGTAGCGAGGGAGTTAGAGAACATCCTTTTCAGCATGGAGCAATACTTTGAGACTACGGGCATGACAGATGAGACCATCAAGATACGTACGACGACTCTCTACCTCACCGACCATGCCATGCTGTGGTGGAGGAAAAAGTATGGTGACATGGGCAAAGGTACGGTCTCTATTGATACTTGGACGGATTTCACAAGAGAAATGAAGAAGCATTTATATCCTGAGAATGCTAAGGATGAAGCCAAGGGTAGACTTCGAAGGCTAAAACAGGTTGGGTCGATTCGGGACTATGTGAAAGAATTCACTAACTTGACTCTTGAGATCCCGGATCTATCCGACAAGGACTCTCTCTTCTTCTTCATGGATGGCTTGTAGTTGTGGGCCAAGACGGAGTTGAGACGACGCAACGTGCAAGACCTTGCCACAGCTATTGCAGAGGCGAAGTCCTTTATTGATTTCAGCTCCAAGAAGAACCCTGGTCCAAGCCAAAGGATAAAGACAAGGACAAGGACAAGGGGTGGTATGCTGGCAAAGGTGGGGGAGACAAGGGTGTTACACCATACAAGGATTGGTCCCGTAAGCTAGGTGGTGGCCATGGTGGCAAAGAGGGAATGTGATACCCCTCGGATCCGAGACACGGGTTGATCAGGCCCAAGCCCAAACCCGAGGGAATATCAAACAATTAATATTTTATAATGAACACGGAATACAAAATAAATTAAGAAATGAAATTAAAGCTGGAAGGAACTAAAAATAGAATCCGCAAAATATTATAATTATTAAAATCCATCAAACCCAAACTCCAAAACTCCATCAGTTTACAACTTGGGAATTCATCTCTAGTGGACCCCTATTAAACATCCAAACGGAAGATAGAACAACTGTAATAAACGTCCAGAAATAAAACTATAGAGAGAGCCCTACATCGTCGGAAGAGTGAATAGAGACCTCTGCTCAGCACGAACACGTCTAAACCTGGAACTGTCGTGTACCTGAAAAATAGAAGTGGGTCAGGCCCACGCGCAAATTCTATACTATTACAATCCAAACAGAGGCCCGATACGCAAGTACATCCTAAACAATTCAACAATAGATAATAGTTCGTAAATATATATATAGTCACACTAAAGGACTCTCACTGGACTACAGGCCGGTCTCAACCTAAATAGAGGTAACATGCTAAAACGCACACGAAGTGGGCATATGTACCTATACCTAAACAGGGTACACCTCCAACCATCGTAACCAGCTACACATCCCGATGCATATACGCTTCCTAGCCATCGGTCCTAAGGCTCAAGCTCATATCGAGGCACCATAACAGTACATATATAAAATCCATCCAAAATCCCTGGTATTGCCGCTCAACAAGTAGTTGCCATGACAATACAAATCCACATGACTTAACTTTTAGTTAATCCCATCCTTATTCCAAGTAGGTGGGTAATGGTATTATTTTAAAAACCAAACCCATCCTTAGTATGCCACCGTCCCATATCGGTGCCTACTTTCCAATCCTCCAGTAGTCAAAAATACCAATAAATCAAGTATATATCAACTAAATTCCAACATCCAACATTCAATGTTAGCAGTGATAAAATAAGCATTGATAAACAGGGTCACAACAACAACATATACTTGCCCAGTTTAAGTTGTTCCCTTTAGTCTGATATAAAGATAGAATTAATTAAAACTTCCATTTAACACCTTACAAATGACATACAGATATGTAGGGTATGTATCACAAAATCCTAACCTCCACAGTTGATACTAACTGTGATAATGTAAGCATCAAAACAATATTCACAGTATGTATGTAGACATGCTCAAATTATAGTGTTCCACAAAACCGATCTAGTGTTAAACTCAAATCCTCCTAGTATTTAAGTTCCAACAGTTGCTATTACAAAAGTTAAGATAGCTATCATCTAGACCCATCCTTCCAATAATTTATACTAGCAGTGGTAAGGAAAAACGTGAACCACAGAACCACAATGCATCCACAAACATGCTTAGTCTAGGTTGAACAAGTATACAACACTACTGTAACTACCAGTTTCATAGCAAAACAGATATCATTTTCGTTTGGTTTAATCTTCATTAATCCTGGAATCATTTAAGAGTGAAAAGAGTATGAAGCCTAAGGGAAAGAGTAAGGATAGAATCTTGCCTCAGAAACTTTTGTTCAAAGTTTCAACGTCGTTTTCTTAAAAAAAATCCCGGCGAGTTCCAAAATCCGGTTACTGTTCACGGGTACGAAACACTATTCCCGAACTCAAAATCTAATCTCCACCGTTCAGATTGTGCGACACTGAGTCATGAACCTATCCTCCAAATTTCAGCTCGATCGGACCACGAACAAAGCGGGATCGGATGTTTGATGAAATCTGGGCAGAATGGAAAAAACCTGTGCGACCCAGTTACTGTTCACGAGTACGAATCACTGTTCCCAAGGTCAAACTATGATCTTCACCGTTCAGATTGTGCATCACTGAGTCGTGAACCTCTCTTCCAAAATTCAGCTCGATCGGACCACGGACGAAGCGGGATCGGAGCTTTGATCAAACCTTGGCAGAATGTGAAAAACTGCGTTTTTCCTTCTCCACTTCCACAAAACGTGTGCTTTGTTAAAAAAAAACCATACACAGACGTCTACCTTATACTTATAGAGTTTTCCTAAACCCTAGGTTCATTTAAGTCCAACTCACAATCCTAACCGGCCCATCCAATTAACGTAGAAACCTACGACGGCTGTAATATAAAACCCTAATTTATACTGTAATTAAAACCCTAGTTAGATGTATTTACCTAATTACCCTATTCACCATTAAATACTTAACAAATAATCTAATTGAACAAAATAATAATTAGCAAACTCAATTAAACCAAATAAGACACACATAAAATAAGACACACATAGAATAATTAAACCAATTACACTTAAACCATTAATGCCAATTAAATAATTAAAACACTAACAAGTAATTCCAATCAAATAACTAAACCAATTACACTTAAACCATTAATGCCAATTAAATAATTAAGACACTAACAAGTAATTCCAATCAAATAACTAAAAATAAATATCATTTAAATAAATTAAATCACCACAAAAGAAATAAATTAAATCACCACAAAAGAAAACAATTAAGCACCTAATAAAAAAAATAATGACACATAATCAAATAAAATGCACTTAAATAATAAATTAAATACCATTAAATACCAGGAATATCCTTTTTAAAATTAGGGGTATTACAGGGAAGGGAGAACAAAGAAGGACCACCCAAGCCTAAGGGCTCATGCTTCATGTGTGATGGGCCACATTGGGTGAGAGATTGCCCTAAGAGGAAGACCCTCAATGCCATGACAAGTCACTATGAGGAGCAACAACAGCAACAGGAGGCGCAAATGGGTTCACTGCAAATCTTTAATACCATCAAGGCTAAAACTGAAGTCCCTAAGGCGACGGCTAAGGGGCTAATGTTCGTGGAGGCGAGCATCAATGGGACACCCACATGTGCTTTGGTGGACACGGGTGCATCCCACAACTTTGTGAGCCTTGACGAGGCCAAGAGGTTGGGACTCAAGTATAGCAAAGAAGGGGCTCCATGAAGGCAGTTAACTCAGCGGTGAAGGCTATACATGACATGGCACACGGCGTCAGAGCATGCATTGGCGAGTGGGGTGGCCACATAGACCTATCGGTGGTACCCATGGATGACTTCAAACTAGTCCTTGGGTTGGAGTTCTTAGACAAGGTGAGAGCCTTCCCCATTCCTTTTGCTAACACTATGTGTATTATAGAAGGCAACATAGCATGCATGGTGCCGGTGGAACGAGGCGCCAAGTTGGAAGCCCATGCCTTGTCAGCTATGCAGTTCAAGAAGGGCTTCAAGAAGGGAGAAACTAGTTACTTTGCTACGTTGCTGGAGATACCCGATGATGAGCTAGTCCCTTCCCCACAAGAAGAGGTGCCTAAGGAAATACGAGCCGTGTTAGACGAGTACACGGACGTGATGCCTAAGGAGCTGCCCAAGAAGCTTCCACCTAGGAGGGAGGTGGATCATAAGATTGAGCTGGAACCGGGTTCTAAACCCCCTGCTTTGGTGCCCTACCGGATGGCACCCCTAGAGTTGGAGGAGCTGTAGAGGCAACTCAATAAGCTATTTGATGCGGGCTATATTCGACCCTCGAAGGCCCCATATGGCGCATCGGTGTTGTTCCAGAGGAAAAAGGACGGGTCTTTGCGTATGTGCATCGATTACCGAGCGCTAAACAAGGTGACTATCAAGAACAAGTACCCCACCCCTCTCATTGCCGATCTTTTTTATCAGCTTGGTGGAGCACGCTACTTCACTAAGCTTGATTTACGCTCGGGGAATTATCAGGTACGGATAGCGGACGGGGATGAGCCTAAGACTACATGTGTAACGAGGTATGGCTCTTATGAGTTTCTTGTTATGCCGTTTGGCCTCACCAATGCACCTACTACTTTCTGTACTTTGATGAACAAGCTCTTCCATCCTTACTTTGATCGTTTTGTGGTGGTGTACTTGGATGATATTGTTGTGTATAGCACCACTCTAGAAGAGCACGTGCAGCACTTGAGGGCGGTCTTCCAAGTCCTACGAAAGAAAGACCTATATGTGAAGACGAAGAAATGCTCCTTTGCCCAAGAGGAGGTGTTGCTCCTAGGGCATAAGATACGGGATGGTAAGCTGATGATGGATGAGGCAAAAGTGAGGGCCATTCAAGAGTGGGAGCCTCCCACTAAGGTGACAGAGCTACGCTCATTTCTTGGGCTTGTTAACTACTACCACCGCTTTATCAAGGGTTACTCGGCGAGAGCAGCCCCATTGACAGACTTTCTCAAGAAGGCACGTGCTTGGAGTTGGACAGAGTCATGCCAGGGGGCATTTGATGACTTGAAGAGGGCAGTTACAGAGGAGCCGGTACTTAGCTTGCCCGATCACTCCAAGCCATATGAGGTGCACACAGATGCATCAAACTTTGCTATTGGGGGCGTGTTGATGCAGGAAGAACACCCCATAGCTTATGAGAGCCGCAAGCTTAATGACACCGAGCAGCGCTATACGGTGCAGGAGAAAGAGATGACGGCGATCATCCATTGCCTACGTACTTGGAGGCACTACTTACTCGGGGCACAATTTGTGATCAAGACAGAAAATGTTGCCACCAGCTACTTCCAGACACAGAAGAAACTCAGCCCCAATCAAGCTTTTTGGCAGGATTTCTTAGCGGAGTTCACTTATCATTTTGAATACAAGCCGGGCAAGGCCAATGTTGTGGCAGATGCGCTTAGTCGCAAAGCCGAGCTCGCAGCTATCAGTCGACCCCAACACCTTCTTGTAGAGTGGATCAAAGAGGGGTTGCAGTATGACCCTTTAGCCAAAAGCCTTATTCAGCTGGCAAAGGAATGGAAGAATCGACACTATTGGCTAAGGGATAAGTTACTTCTCATTACAGGGGACCGACTATTTATGCCCAGGTGGGGCAACTTGCGAAAGGAGCTAATATGGGAGTGCCACGACACCAAATAGGCTGGTCACCCAGGTATACGGCGCACACTAGCACTCCTTGAAGATTTATATTATTGGCTTCGGATGCGCGATGATGTGGAGACATACGTTAGGACTTGTCTTGTGTGCCAACAAGACAAGATTGAGCAACAGCATCCCGCAGGCCTATTGGAGCCATTGCCTATCCCAGAGAGACCATGGGAGAGTGTCTCTATGGATTTCATTACTTGCTTGCCCAAGTCAGAAGGTTGTGGGAGCATTATAGTGGTGGTAGATCGGTTTAGCAAGTATGCTACCTTCATACCCGCACAAGCAGACTGCACAGCAGAGAGGGCAGCAGAGTTGTTTGTTAACCATGTGGTCAAGCTTTGGGGAGTTCCGTAGAATATTGTCAGTGATAGAGACCCGTGTTTCACGGGTAGATTTTGGACGGGGCTCTTCAAGAAGATGGGGACGGATCTCAGCTTCTTTATGAGTTTCCACCGCCAATCAGATGGGCAGACGGAGTGCATCAATGCTCTCCTGGAGCTATACTTGCGGCACTATGTAAGTGCTAATCAGCGAGATTGGGCCAAACTCCTTGGGGTGGCACAGTTTTCTTACAACTTGCAGCGGAATGAGGCTACCAATCACAGTCCATTTGAGGTTGTTACCGGACGGCAGCCTATGACACCCAACGCCATTGCTTTGACTTGCGATGGTAAAAGCCCAGCGGCCTACAAATTTGCTAAGAGGTGGCATGTGCAGTCCGACTTGGCTAGGGCGTACCTTGACAAGGCGACAAAGAAGATGAAAAAGTAAGCCGACACCAAGCGAAGGTGGGTGGAGTACATAGTGGGAGACCAGGTGATGGTTAAGCTACTACCCCAATAGTTTAAGTCCTTCCGGAGCGTGCATAAGGGGCTAATAAGGAGGTGCGAGGGCCCGTTCCCCATTGTCAAGTGGGTGGGCAAGGTCTCCTACATGGTAGAGCTTCCACTCAAGTTGAAGATACATCCAGTCTTCCATGTCAGCATGCTCAAGCCTTATCATGAAGACACGGAAGACCTTACTCGGGGCATATCGCAAAGGGCACCCACGACCGTTGTCACATCCTTTGACAAGGAAGTTGATTGCATCCTTGCGGATCGTGTGATGAGCAGGGGAGGTGTGCCCAAGTATACAGAGTACTTAGTGAAATAGAAGAACCTGCCAGATAGCGAGGCAAGCTGGAGTACGAGGATACACTTTTGCAGTTCGCGGAGCATATCCAGCGGTTCAAGCAAGAAGACGCGACGAGGGCGTCGCGAGCTTAGGTGGGGGAGAATGTCACGCCCCGCAACCAAGAGGCTACGCCACACAGGTACCACGCAGACGCCCAACAGATGATGACATGGAGCCTGCTTGGACCGGAGCTTTCTAGACTTTTCTACACAAGTATGGAACTTTCCGGAATTCTCTAGATTAGTGTGGAGTTGTTTAGCCTTTTCTAGACTTGTCTAGAGTTGTATAGAATTTTCTAGACTTGTCTTGTACATTGTAGATAGTTCTAGAATTGTGCAGATATATCTTTGGAAGATTCTAGACACTTATTCTTGGCCACACATTTGTACACATCTAGAATGTTCTTGTAAGAAGGCCTATAAATAGGAGGTGGGAGTTCATTTGCTCCTCACCAAGCAACCTAAGTTGTAATCTCCTCTCAAATAATACAAGTGTTTATACATTCCCAAACTCTCTTGCTCACTTGTTTAATCTCTTCTTACACACCCAAGTAAACAAATCACTTGTCTAACCTTAGTCTTCACTAAGCTAGCACACTCGGGTAGGCTGACTTAGCGCTTCAAGGAGGCTTGAAAGTGTCTAAGGCCACACGTGAGCTTAGAAAGGTCCAAGCCCGTGACATTATGCCTGGAACTGACGAGAACCTAAAAAAATAACAACAAATGTGGATCAAAACCCACGAACAAGCCCTTTTTACTACATCCCAATCAGAGACCAGATAAACAATACATCTTAGTCCGACTCATGCAATAACTATATAGATTAATAGACACAAGTATATATACTATAGACTCTTACTGGACTATAAGGCAGACTCAACTAGATAATAAGTCTCATGCAAATGCACATAAGGTGGTCATGATTACCTCTTCTACCAGGGTACACGCATCCCTATATCCAACTACCCATCTCATCTAGCAATATATACCAACCCTAACGATCGATTCCGATATCTTAAGCTCGTATCATGGTATATAATCAAAATATACATATGTGAGTAACTATAGACATATCCTGACAATGGCACAATCTAAGGTCGTAACCATTTCCTGACAATAGCATGACAAAACGTATGGGTCTAGACTTATTAGCCCGCCCGTATAAGTATCAACAAACCATATCCTGACCATGGCGCTGTTAAGACCATATCCTGACAATGGTTCTCCATATACATGTATATCAAGCATATATAAACTCATATACATATACAGTCACGTGCATGATTATTATCACACTATCAACTACAACAGTTGATATAACAGTGCAAGCTGATATAAGTATCATGTGAGTAACTTGCAACACAAGTAAAGTCATTCACACCATCACATGTATGATTAATATCATTTTATACTCTGCAGTACTTTATATGACGATACAAGCTTATATAATTATTATGAGAGTCACTTGCATCACAAATAAAGCCATAACTATTATTCCATGCAATTAACTTACAATACCAATAAAAACATTTAAACTAGCGCATGCATGGATAACATCATATTATAACCTACACAATATGATAAATGTAAGGCATTAAAAAGCGTTAAATAAATAGCTTGCATATCATGTAAGGTCCACTATACTTCATATTATTGTCGTAGTAGTTTCTATAACAACAAAAATGACACTAATATGCATATAAGCAACTTACAATTCAAATAAAATTTAATAATTCATCAAACCAACGCATGATAATCTACTTTTCTACATTATGTGATTTAAATAGACTATTTAGATGACCCTAACTAACCCCAACCAATAAATCATCTTTGGACAACTTCAAAACTCAAGAAAACCCAACCCATGCAACTAAGTCGGCTTCCTCATGGAATTAAGAAGCCGTCTTCATTCACAATCGAGCCGACCCAGTCCTAGTACTTCATATTTTTCATGTTCAGGCTCTGTAATTCCTCATAAACTCCATAGATAAGGTCCATATGGTTCGTATCTATGTCACAGAGTGTCCCAAGGGTCCAATGCAAGATTGGATAATCATTACACACAATTAAAACATCCTTTTAGGCAATTAAATTCAAGAAAGAGTAAACTAATTTCATGAATATATATATATATATATATATATATATATAACCTTAAACTATCTATAATGATTAGTTTTAACATGCAAAAACCTTGAATTCCTTTATGTAATTTATCCTAGAATAATTCTAGATATGAACCGAACATAAAGTCTAAGGGAACGATTTGAACGAAGACTTGCCTTTAAGAGTTTTGGGTCGAAAATCCTTAGCCTTTCTTTTTCGATTTTTCCCTTGACGCCGGCGGCCTTCGGGCTGCCATCGATGCCCCTGTTGGCAGGGATGGAGCCAATTAAGGACCAGGAGCGACACGTGCCCCCCATGGATTTTCTCCCTCTCTTATATTATATATATATTTTATAATAATATATATGTTTTTTAATGAAAAAATATAAAGTGCCCCTCCTGAATTTTCTCATTCTCCTTAGAATTTTATATATGTTTCATATTTTTTTATCCTAAATTGTTTCCTTAATCCTTATATTCTTTATCTATAAATTAATTTCATTCCAAAAATATCATTATCTTTTTCTATATATATATACACTCATAAATATTGACTTATATATATGTACATTATATTATAAATATATGGTATGGTATACGGTACTATAATGTGCCCCCCCATTTTTTTCTAGCTCCGTCCCTGCCTGTTGGTCCTAGTTTACACCAACAAGTAACCTCTTACTGCTGCCCCTTAGTCCGGCCTCACCACCCATCTCCTTCTTTTCTATTTTTCTTCCTATTTCTCTCGATTTCTTTCTCCTTCTTTCCTCATTATTTCGTTTTTCCTCTTTGTACCAAAGTTCTACAGAACTTAACATATATATGTTACATGTTAATCTAATCCTAATCCTATTATAACCCAACTACTCTACAGACCGAATATATATAACCACTAAACAAAACAATCCCAATGACACACATATCATTGAAAAGCTAATAATATTATAAATTAATGATACAAATAACAAATTTAAACAATAATAATAAAGACTAAATTAACATCACAGTGTGAATATATAACTTTATATATATATATATATTTATAATATACTAAACAACCTAATCCTACCTTAACCCAACTACTAATATTAACATCAGAGTGTTAATATTTGTTAATCAATTACTATAATAACATCTAAGTGTAAATATATACATTTTTATATACGTATATATTGTAATACCCCTAATTTTAAAAAGGATATTCATGGTATTTAATGGTATTTAACTTATTATTTAAGTGCATTTTATTTGATTATGTGTTATTATTATTTTTTTTTATTAGGTACTTAATTGTTTTCTTTTGTGGTGATTTAATTTATTAAATGATATTTATTTTTTAGTTATTTGATTGGAATTACTTGTCAGTGTTTTAATTATTTAATTGGCATTAATGGTTTAAGTGTAATTGGTTTAGTTATTTGATTGGAATTACTTGTTAGTGTTTTAATTATTTAATTGACATTAATGGTTTAAGTGTAATTGGTTTAGTTATTTGATTGGAATTACTTGTTAGTGTTTTAATTATTTAATTGACATTAATGGTTTAAGTGTAATTGGTTTAATTATTCTATGTGTGTCTTATTTTATGTGTGTCTTATTTGGTTTAATTGGGTTTACTAATTATTATTTTGTTCAATTAGATTATTTGTTAAGTATTTAATGGTGAATAGGGTAATTAGATAAATACATCTAACTAGGGTTTTAATTACAGTTTAAATTAGGGTTTTATATTATAGCCGTCGTAGGTTTCTACGTTAATTGGATGGGCCAGTTAGGATTGTGAGTTGGACTTAAATGAACCTAAGGGTTAGGAAAACTCTATAAGTATAAGGTAGACGTCTGTGTAGGGTTTTTCAACAAAGCACACGTTTTGTGGAAGTGGAGAAGGAAAAATGCAGTTTTGCATAATCTGCCAAGGTTTGATCAAAGCTCCGATCCTGCTTCGTCCGTGGTCCGATCGAGCTGAATTTTGGAGGAGAGGTTCACGACTCAGTGACACACAATCTGAACGGTGGAGATCAGAGTTTGACCTCAGGAACAGTGATTCGTACTCGTGAACAGTAATTGGGTCGCACAGGTTTTTTTTCATTCTGCCCAGATTTCATCAAACATCCGATCCCGCCTCGTCCGTGGTCCGATCGAGCTGAAATTTGGAGGATAGGTTCATGACTCAGTGTCGCATAATCTGAACGGTGGAGATCAGATTTTGAGTTCTGGAATAGTGTTTCGTACCCATGAACAGTAACCGAGTTTTGGAACTCGCCGGGATTTTTTTAAGAAAACGACGTTGAAACTTTGAACAAAAGTTTCTGAGGCAAGATTCTATCCTCACTCTTTCCCTTAGGCTTCATACTCTTTGCACTCTTAAATGATTCCAGGATTAATGAAGATTAAACCAAACGAAAATGATATCTGTTTTGCTATGAAACTGGTAGTTACAGTAGTGTTGTATGCTTGTTCAACCTAGACTAAGCATGTTTGTGGATGCATTGTGGTTCTGTGGTTCACGTTTTTCCTTACCACTGCTAGTATAAATTATTGGAAGGATGGGTCTAGATGATAGCTATCTTAACTTCTGTAATAGCAACTGTTGGAACTTAAATACTAGGAGGATTTGAGTTTAACACTAGATCGGTTTTGTGGAACACTATAATTTGAGCATGTCTACATACATACTGTGAATATTGTTTTGATGCTTACATTATCACAGTTAGTATCAACTGTGGAGGTTAGGATTTTGTGATACATACCCTACATATCTGTATGTCATTTGTAAGGTGTTAAATGGAAGTTTTAATTAATTCTGTCTTTATATCAGACTAAAGGGAACAACTTAAACTGGGCAAGTATATGTTGTTGTTGTGACCCTGTTTATCAATGCTTATTTTATCACTGCTAACATTGAATGTTGGATGTTGGAATTTAGTTGATATATACTTGATTTATTGGTATTTTTGACTACTGGAGGATTAGAAAGTAGGCACCGGTATGGGACGGTGGCATACTAAGGATGTGTTTGGTTTTTAAAATAATACCATTACCCACCTACTTGGAATAAGGATGGGATTAACTAAAAGTTAAGTCCCGTGGATTTGTATTGTCATGGCAACTACTTGTTGAGCGGCAATACCAGGGATTTTGGATGGATTTTATATATGTACTGTTATGGTGCCTCGGTATGAGCTTAAGCCTCAGGACCGATGGCTAGGGAGCGTATATGCATCGGGATGTGTAGCTGGCTACGATGGTTGGAGGTGTACCCTGTTTAGGTATAGGTACATATGCCCACTTCGTGTGCGTTTTAGCATGTTACCTCTATTCAGGTTAAGACCGGCCTGTAGTCCAGTGGAAGTCCTTTAGTGTGACTATATATATATTTACGGACTATTAGCTATTGTTGAATTGTTTAGGATGTACATGCGTATCAGGCCTCTGTTTGGATTGTAGTAGTATAGAACTTGCGCGTGGGCCTGACCCACTTCTATTTTTCAGGTACACGACAGTTCCAGGCTTAGACGTGTTCGTGCTGAGTAGAGGTCTCTATTCACTCTTCCGACGATGTAGGGCTCTCTCTATAGTTTTATTTTTGGACGTTTATTACAGTTGTTCTATCTTCCGTTTGGATGTTTAATAGAGGTCCATTAAAGATGGATTCCCAAGTTGTAAACCAATGGAGTTTTGGAGTTTGGGTTTGACGGATTTTAATAATTATAATATTTTGCGGATTCTATTTTTAGTTCCTTCCAGCTTTAATTTCATTTCTTAGTTTATTTTGTATTCCGTGTTCATTATAAAATATTAATTGTTTGATATTCCCTCGGGTTTGGGCCTGAGCCTGATCAACCCGTGTCTCGGATCTGAGGGGTATCACATATATCTACATATATATCTATATATCTGCCCATCCATATAACTAACTAAAAAAAAAAACCTAAAAAAAATTTTCACTAAATAATTAACATTTAAATGACAAATAAATAAACACTCCAAAACAAATTTTACAAACAATTCAAATAACCACGTAGATAAACAAAATGAAATAAAATAAATACTAAATAATTGTCATTTAAATGAAAAACAAATAAAAACTCCTAAACAAATGCACATACAATTCGACTAGCCACGTAGATAAATAAAATAAATAAAGGCCTTGAAAATTAAGGGTATTACAACAGTGTACCGGGCACACCGAATACTTGCTTCCAACTATGAGGATGGATGTAAACCACCACACCACCATCTCCAGAACGGTATACTTATACGTGTTTCTCTCTCTAACCTACACACACACACACACACACTCACACATGCACATATTTGTCGATCCACCTTTTCCTCTTCCCTGTGCGTCAATCTATCTATAGAGAAGATTTGTTATTCTGATTGTGTGTAAATAACATGAAAAATAATTAAAAATAAGCAATTGGAACAAAGAATGAGATCAAGGGAAGAAATACTTAGGGCTTGACTTCACCACGAATCTCGTAATATGGTCAATTGCTTCAACATTAGGGATTTCAATATTTATGCATAATTGGGAATTAAATGAATCCACATCCAATTTAATTCGACTTCAAGAAGATAAATCATGAATTTACGTTAAGAAATAATCTGTATTCGGTTGGCACAAATTGTCTACTTAACTACTATAATCTAGGGTGTAGTAGAACTCGTCTTCCCTGGGCATATATTATCAAAACATTCATTCACAATACAATTTTAGCACTATTACATGATCATTATTCAAATCGTTATGAGAAGCCCTTAATCGCCAATTTCAAACAATAAGAATAGTTCGGATTTGATTAAAGTAAAATTAATTATAAGACAAGATATTAATTTCATCAAAAATTAATTTTATTCATTAAAACTCCAATTGCTTAGAAATCATAAGTCAATTGCTTTTAATCATGTAATCAAAATACATAAATAATTAAAATCCCCAAAGTTAAAGAATAATCAAACCATATTATTTGGATTTGGGTTACATCAAGGCCTTAAGATGGATTTTAGCTACTTATGGAGAGGGAGGATATCTTCATTGATGTTGTATAAACCATCTCCATGGACCACCAAAAACTCCTTTGGATCTTTTTCTTCAAACTTCAAAACCATAAAAGCCGCCACAAGATCTGAAAATTGCCAAAGAGAAAGAGAGATAGATCTTAATGTGTCTTCTCAACTTCTTTTATAGTGGAGAACAAGTCCTAATACCTTTTGGATGAGTTTTACAGCTTTTGAGAACAATTGTGTCCATAAGGAAACAAAGAGGGGTGATTTTACATCATTCCCATATGTATTTTTAACTTCCAGGAGGTTTATGCTTGAGTACAAAACTTTATGCTTAAGCACAGCCTCAACGATTGGTTTTTCTTCAGCAAATTTGTCTGACATTATAACTTTATTTTGACATATTTAGAGTATGAATCTCGGAATTGCTATTAAAGACAAAAACGTCGGGCTTCGAGTCTTCTTTCCATAATCGCTGAGTTTCCTAATTTGGAGTTTTGAGTGAAAAGTTATACCTAAAATACTGCAGTAGGTCCAGAATTTCCATCAGTGCTCAAGCTCTGAGGGGTTGTTGTGCTTGAGCTCTAGGAGCTAAATTTTTCCAAAGCGTCTTTTTCTTTAACACCTAGCCATTTTTCTTGAATTTTATAATTTGTGCTCGAGTATAAAAAGTTGTGCTTGAGCTCTAGGGGCTAAATTTTTCCAAAGCGTCTTTTTCTTTAACAAATCTGTCTTGCAAATCTGTCTGGTTGAGCCCCAAATTGACCTAAAAGGCCTCGAACATCTCCTTAAGCACCGGGAACATCGCAATAAGCTCTAAATACATGAAAATGACCGCCTCTTTGGGTAAAAAACTACAAAAAGCAAATAAATAAAAATAAACATAAGAACGAAGATAAAAATATCAATAAAACATTAACATATGCACGTTTAAGGGATCAAATATGCATTATTTAGCGCTTATCATAGTGCATCAGATAAATAGTGCTAAATTACATATCATGATTTTGCAACAATGATTTTAACTCAAATTTTAAAAAATATCAAAAAATTTCGTTCTGGCAATGCTATAAGATATCAACAAAATGCATTTTTTCAAATTCTCAAAAAAAAAATTCTCAATCATTGTGACATTGTTTCTCATTCATCCTGCCCAAGCACGTCACAACAAAATGGTAGAGCTGAGCGCAAATTTCAACATATTTTAAACACAGTTCGCTCACTCACACTTTTTGCTTTTAGAGCATCTCTAAAGGGGTTGCTATATGGGCTGCCAATTCAAAATATAGCAAATGGGCTTCAAAATGGGCTTTCCAATGCAATGCTATTTAGGTTGCTACATTTTACCTTTGCTATTTCTTATGCTAATTGTAGAAAAATATATAGCAATTGTTATATGGGCTTGGGCCATAGAAAAGAAGCGGACCGGCTCCTATTTCTCTCTTTTATTTGTCTAGGGCAACAGAGAGAGAGAGAGAAGAGAGCGGCGGCACAAACACACAAGGAAGAGACCGGCTTTTATTTGTCTAAGGCAACAAAGAGAGAGAAGAGAACGACGACATAAACACACAGGGAAGACACCGGCGACCAGCGACAGAAAGAGAAGAAAAGGGGCATCTTGTATTTTCTCTTCCCCTGCATGTGTGTGTAGAGAGAGATGTGGAGCTTAATTTGATTTTTGTGTGTGACAGAAAGAGAAGAAGGAGCTTCCTGTATATGTGTGTCACACCAAACTTGCAATGACCCCAGGTATTCTTTCAGTTACTCTGTGTACATACATGGAAAAATTGATTCATTAATATTATTATTTTTTTAAATGATCGCAATACACATGAGGGAAATTTTGGGTGAATTGGGTCTTTGATTTTGCTTGATATACAACAAGATTTTTTTAGTTAGTCTGAATCCAGGCTTGTTGGTACTTTTACAGACATACAAACATGGTGTTGCTGTTATGTAATTTCCATGCTTCAAATGTGATCAATGTAATCAACACTTGCTTTTTCCCAGTTCTATTTTCAACTTTTATTTGAATATTTGGTTTATAAATTGGTATAATATACCAAATACTAATACATACTGATAGAATTTGGTGGTGGATATAGTAGATATTGGTGCCTCGGTTATTTTAATCCTGCTGTTTTCTTTTCCAAACTTTCAGACATGGAGGGTTTTGAAAGCTTTTATTTACTTCATGGTATCTCTTCCAGTTTTTAAGACTTTGTATCGTATGTTTTTGTTTTTATGGAAAAGGAGTGAATTAATTTTAATCTCATTAAGCATCGTCATGATATGTGAACGACATTATAGCATAATTGCCTTCATCTTCATATATTTTCATAACGTGTTTGTTCCCAGATTGTGGCATACATCGTTGTTGCACAACCCAGTTTTATACAACATTGTCCTACTAAATGAATGAAATGGTCCTCTGCTTTAGGCGCATGCATACACATAGATACAAAATAACATTTTGCATGAAATGCACCATTGGAGCAGAATTGTTAAAATGTAGCATTTTGTCACTGTAGCATCTGTCAAAATATAGATTTGGCATGCGAAAATAGCTTTTAGCATTGGATATGGTCTTACTCCTACTTCTTTTGGGGGGGAAACAACTATTACTGCTTTATACACTATCAATCGTGTGCCATCACCTCTCTTGCACAACTAAACACCATGTGAGCGTCTATTTGGCAAACCACCTGACTACAATCATCTTAAAGTTTTTGTGTGTGCCTGTTTTGTTCTTCTCCAACCCCACAAATGCACAAAATTACAACCATGTGCTCTATACCATGTTAGAAATAAGAGAGATTTGTATCGAATATGAGATTGGTTTATATAGGAGGGATTATGTGTGATGAACAAGTAAACGCTATATGCATATGGTAACTCTTTATATGGTAATCATAATCCTAATATATAATAAATTCTAACAACTGTCACAAAAAGGGAGGTCCGTGTGTATGAGTTTCATTTTTAGTGGAAGTCAAAGTAATTTTCCAAATCATAGGAAAGATCCCTGTAATTATGACAAACCGTAGGGAATATTGGTATAATTTACCCTTTATTTTGTTACATTACACTATTCATAAAACAAAAATAAAAGTTGTTGCCAAAACGGACTTAAATATTTGGTATTGATTTGGATAGGTTAGCCATAACCATAAGGCATAGAGAATACACGGTACTCTCATTCTTTTGGAAGTCACTCTCCCCATGGACAGTCACCAAACAACAAACTATTCACGCAGTTTGCATCTGATAGTGATGGGTTTGCATTTTGCATTTCTCCATATGTACACATGCATATAATATAATATAGGCAAAAAAGCATAAAACCCCCTTCAACTATCGAAAATTGGCTTTTTACCCCCTTGAACTACAAAATCGAGCAAGTCAGTATCACAAGTATCAAAATCGTGCATATTGCCCCCTGCCAGTCACTTTCCGGCACCTTTCTGGCCAACAATTGTTGCACATGACTTGTCCATTTTTTATAATACCAAGATTGCCCTTCATTATAACTGTTATAACCCTTTGCCTGTAAGAAGTCTTTTCCATTCATTTTAGCAAACCCATTTCTTCTTCCACGTGTGTTGTGCAACATAGTCTCTCTCCCTCTCTAATGGTACCAAGTCTCCAACAAAATTGCACAACAAAAATTTAAGGTCAATACATTAAAATAATTGTTTGTAGGCGTATGCAGCCATTTGAAGTAAAATGTTTAGGTGCAATTAGGTGTTTAATAATTATGTGTGTTAATTTATTTTAACTTCTATAATTCGGAATTTAAAAGATCATAAAAATAAATAAAGAAAAGTGAAAAGAAAAACTCTTATGATAAATAATTACAAGTATTTTTTTATAAAAAAATTAAAGTTTGTAACTCTCTATTTATTTTCAATAAATTTTTCAGGAAAAAAATTTACTTTAAATATATATATATTTATATATATTATATGATGAATTCCTTGTTTGTCAAAGAAAAAATTAATGGTTGCTCTGAGCATGACACAGAAAAATGCTCTTCCAAATGTCTATTGATTATACTTTTAATTAAGTAAAAAAAAATTAAAAATTAGCGTTTCATTTCAATCTCCTTAAAGGTAGTTTCGTAACAATATTTGCTTACTTAAGACACCAAATATACATAGGCACATAGACATATATATATACACACACACACACACACATAATTGCATACACAGAGAAAACAGAGATGTGAAATTAATGAAGAAATCATCCAATCAAACTCAACATCCCTTTGACAATCTGAAAGAAAAAAGGAACAAGATCATAAAAGTGAGGCTGTTACTCGAAGCAGACCCTAGCACCCATATGGCTCTCAACTAAAACACTTGGCAATTTTAGGAATACAAGAGCTATATTACACGAGGGGTGTTGAGCATATTTTACTCTTTTTTTTTTTTTTTTTCTCGCGTTTTTTAAAATATTAATTTTTTTTTTTTTCCTAGTTGGATACTTATACACGCATACTTTCATTAAGGATCGAACCCCTGACCTCTTTTTGAGAAATAAGGGCTTGATATCGCTAGACCACTGTCTATTGGTAAAAAAATGTTAATTATAATGGGAATGTTTGTAAATGTATAACGACCTCGGCCAAAAAAGTGCTGAAAGTGACTGGCAGGGGCAATATACAAGTTTTTTATTGTTGTGGCACTGATTTGTTTGATTTTGTATTTTAAAGAGATAAAATGCTAATTTTTAATAGTTGAGGTTTTTTTTTGTTTTTTGTTTTTTTTTTTATATATGTATTTTTGCCTGATATATGTAAACACATATCCAGCTGTTTTAAAACGTGACGGTGCTCATGGGACTTGCGCGTCATCTCCAACCCTCATTTATTTTATTTTATTTTCTTACATAATATATATTATATATTGTTTTAAATATTTTCCATACAGCTCTTACTTCTACTGCCCTGTATTTTCGGTTGACGCTCGAATTCATTCCCAGAAATTTCTCTATTGATCCAGGAAAACTTTTTTTTTTCTTTCTCATCATATTGACTTCCTTAAAACCTGTATTGTAACTCAAATTCTTGCACATATATATATATATATCACTAGATCGGAATATGTAATAACACAATTCTTATCAGGTAGTCTCATTTTTCTTATTATTAGTATTATTAATTCATGGATTCTCACTGATCCGTACTTTATTATGATATCGATTTGGGTTGGGTTTTGTAATAAAATGATTCTGTTTTGCTTAAATTGCAGGAGTTTCGTACCAGTTGTGTTTGTTTTTGGGCAACAATTTGGAGTCTATTTGATTCGATGAAGTGATTTTGAGTGTTTGTGTATGAAGTAGCTCTTCTGAAAGGAAATTTTTTTTAATTTTTTTATTTTAACGCACGTTGTTGGCCATGGACAGTCGCATCAATACAGATATAAGTCCATATTTGAGGTTACATTCTCTCCCAGATACATACTTTGATTTCTGTGTTATTGATACTGAATTGGAATTCTCTTGTTCCTGTACTTAAAAATTAATCCGAGGGCTAATACAATATCCAATGAGAAAATCGTATCACTCCCTTAATTTCTTGGTTGATCCATTTGCCATGAAGTTATTCCACTTCAAAGAACATAAACATAGTTCATGAATAATAAGTATAAGATAAATTGATTTATATACACATACAAGTATTGCGAATTCCAGATTGTGCAGTTCTTTAGTTAGTTAACCTAGGAAATGTTTCATATTTTTAGCAAGATTTTTTATTTATTTTTTGAATCCAGGACCAGAATACGCCTCATAGGGGTAGAAGGAGAAATGGAAAATGTTCACACTCTTAGTTCTCTTTTTTTTGGGTATATGATTACACTCATAGTTAAGAATGTAGATTTACTACTTTATCTATTCTGCATACACCTATAACATTTAAATGCCACATTTTTTGATTCACAAGGGACTTTTGAACCTTAACTCTCTGGAAAGTCAAGGTGAAGTCCATTTTAGTCAGTTCAATTCATTGTTGCCCTACAAGTTAGTCTATGACACAAACTTCTTAGAATTACTTGTACTGTTTTCTATTACCTATAGCTGTGATAGCATATGTAGTCTCAAATACACTGTTTTTAAAATTACATATTGAGTTTTGGGGTTGACATTTTTTAAAGAGAGTGAAACTTATTTTCTTCTCTTTCTGTAAATATGTAATGATGGTGATAGACTAACAATTGCTGAAAAATGCTGCCTTAAGCAATATCTAATGTCTGCATAGCTCTTGCAGGAAAAAAGATGTGTATATTTGTAAGGACTCATTAGTTATTAAAAATCTTATAACTGCAATGAACACATTTTGAATTTTTAATATAAAAAATAAATTGTTTTTCATCTTATGCAACTCAAATTTTTGCTGAAGTAAGAAAATGATAATTTCTTGTTCAAATATGGCTTCAGATCCTTTGTCTGATTTCTTTGGCTAGATTTTTCCATTGTAAAGCATGGGTATGCCCTTACTTTATTCTTTATACCACTTTGTGATGTTTGAAGCCCGAATTTGGTGTCAGGATGTGACCCATCGGAATTTTGACCCCTTTTTGCTTGTGGGACGTGGACCCTAATTAGGACTCTCTTATAGCCCGATAGATAAGGGCGTTTAGGGAGTGGAAAGAGATTGAGACATTGAAAATCGTACAGAAAGAAAGCGAGGGGTTGAAAACTTGTAATCTCCTATTTTTCGCATAGTGAAAACTTTCGCCGGATCTCCACCGTGGATGTAGGCATTGCTGAACGACACTAAATATTTGTGTTCTTTGTGTGTGGTGTGATTACTTTCTGGATTTCTTCTTTGGTTCACTGCGTTTGTCATAACACATTTTATTCTAGTTTAAAAAATTTTCTCACTCATTCAGGAATATATATATATATATATATATATATATATATCTGCAGATGAAAGAAAATGGAGGAAAACCTTATCGAGATGAGCCTAAGGAAGATGAAGTGGAACTCTTAGTTTCACTATAGAATCAACCAGTTTCTCCTTGGGTTTAACGTCATTGTTATCTTCTTTAGACTCGTACTGAGCATCACTATCAGGTAGCATTTCACCTGGTATCAGATCCTTCTTTTGACTGGTCACCAAACAGATTTTGCATCAACTGTTGCCTCTTCTCTTCCTTTACGGCTTTCTCTCATTAAAATTCTGCTGCCTTTTTCTTGCTCTGTTCTTTCTTCTCTCTCTAGCTCTCTGGTGAATTTTCTTTCTTATTCTTCCACACGTTTTCTTCCTTAGACATATATAATGTATTATGAAGAGCTTCATGGCTTACCATATTAGATGCGTTGATTACCTAAAGACCAACCTCCAATTGATTCATCACTTCTCAATTGCTATTGGGTTGCTTCAAGTCCACCCATGCCTGAGCTTTTTCTTTCTTTAACATTTTCCTTTTTGCCTCTTTTTCTTCTTGTCTTCAGTTATCCAGCCCACAATCCATTTATTTTCAATTTCCTACGGACCAGCCTCTATTCAGCTGTTCTAGTTATAAAACCAGCTCTCTATTCAGTCATTGTATTATTGGGATGCTATTCAGCCACAAATTGGTTATATTAGCAGCTCAATATGTTAACTTTTCTTGCAAAGTTCTTCAATGTATATGTGTGCTTCTGTGTGTGTGTAAAAACATGGATATACCTTGTTGTGGAACATCCCTTCATATTTACAATCCATAGTAGGTAACTATTACTATATACGTATATATGTGTAATATAATTGCCATTGCTTAGCTACTACCACTATTTAAAGAATATTTAATTGTTTTTTATCAATTGAACAAAACTTTGTTTGAGGATAAGAGTATAAAAACACGTGGTCTTGGTGGGTCCTCCACCACAGCCTGTAGTTAGGACCTACATTAGGTTTGTTTAGGGAAATCCTTACATTTTTGTAATTAGTTTTATTTATTTATTTATTGATATTGAAATTAGGAAGTCATATTAAATAGTATAGTTTAATCTAACATAACAATCAGGATACAGTTCGCTACACCACTGCCTTTTACAATTTTATACTGTTTGTGATGTAGTTTATTTGCTGCCATCTCATATGGAATCACTTCAATGGCCATGGTCTTTATAAATAAGGCAGTTCTCATGCAGTACGTGCATTCAATGACACTTCTCACACTCCAGGTATTAGTCGAGCAAACATATATAACATTTCAATACATATTCTGTTCTTTTATTTTTCCTTGCTGAAATAACTTTTATGTCTTGATTATTCACGAGAAGATTATTTACTATTTTTGCATTTCTTTAGCAATTGGCAACAACTTTGCTTATTTACTTTGGTCGAGTGATGGGTTACACAAAAGCCAAAGGACTAAATATGGCAACCGCTAAAAAACTTATTCTAGTTTCAATATTCTACAATGCAAATGTGGCGTTTGCTTTAGCAAGCTTGAAAGGAGTAAATATTCCTATGTACATTGCCTTAAAGAGACTTACACCACTTGCTGTATTGATAGCTGGATTTTGTACTGGAAAGGAGAGACCTTCAACACAGGTTTGTGGTGGACCTTTTTAGCATTATCACGTAGATCGATTACTTCATAAGTTCATATTTATGAATCAATAGACAAAGTTTATTATTTCCGTATTGTTATATGTTACTATTTCTGTACTGCAACTGCTGACCATTTTGGGATCACTATTTTTTGTTACTCCCTGTCTTGGTGTTATCGCAACAGCGGTCTGATTTGAAACCTTGATTTGAGCTGAACTAAATTCTCTACCAAATCTTTTGAAGATTTATTCTTTCAAAGGTCCTAATTAACTAACTTCCCAACTATTATTTCTCAGGATTACACAGCTCTATCTTTCCTAATAGATTTCGGTGCTAGTTGTTTAATAGCAAGTTCAGTACACTGTTAATTCATGAATCATCTTTTGCCGTTCAAAAAAACATTTGTCCTATTTTCTTCTCCTTTTTGGAATCTTCGGAAGTCGTGAATATTATATCAATTTACTGGAAAGAAGCATCTTAAAGACTCCTGCTTCTGTATTTTTATACCCTGCAACCTCCTCTCAAATTAAAGTAGCTCTTTGTTTTCCTTTTGGTATTATTTCAGGTAACTCTTTCTGTATTATTAACCGCTACTGGAGTTATCATAGCAGCGCTGGGAGATTTTTCCTTTGACCTTTTTGGATATAGCATGGCCCTTATTTCTGTTTTCTTCCAGGTTAGTCTGTGTCCTTTATTTATTTTATTTTATTTATATATTATTATTATTTTTTATTTTTTTGGGGTGGGGGTTGAAGGATGCACATCTGATAGCTTCAAGACCATTTTTTGAGATTTCCCTTTGGAGCTTGTAATCCGCCTTCTTTATGATTAGCCGTGCCTAATTTCATTTGCAGACCATGTACCTTGTGTTGGTGGAGAAGTCTGGTGCAGAGGATGGGCTTTCATCAGTTGAAATCATGTTCTATAACAGCTTTTTGTCTTTACCTTTTCTGCTTTTTCTCATCATAGCTACAGGAGAGTTTCCAAATTCTTTGTCATTATTATTTGCAAAGGTCAGGATCCTAACCCATATTCACTATATTATAATACCATAATGCATATTTTTATGCTTTTGCCTCCATAATTTACTTATATTTTTTAAATTCAAAAAATGGAACCCATTAATGAACATTCGTTGTCGTTCTGGTCAAAGAAAAAGTGCCTTAGTAGTCACTTTCTCTGGCAGAATTGCAACCACCTACTTTAACTCGAACACCCCCACCCCTCTTGTCAACCATTGTCCTCCTTACTCTTTATGTAAACCTCCTCCATCGACCACCAAACTCACAACCAGCATCACTTTCAGAATCCCTCTCTCTCCCCGCCATCGTCCTCCTTAGTCTTTCACTAAAGGTCCTCCATCAACCATTCGAGTAAGTGAAACCCCGTTGGCATCACAGTCACGCACTGCATGACTAGCTCATACTGTAAACCCTCATCACGATAATCACCTCTGACATCTAAATCAGCCACTAACACTACCATTCGTTACCTCCACCTTTGCCCATCAATGCCCAAACCATCAAGAGCATCCACTCCCCTGAACCATCACCTTTAGTTCTATTTAGCTCTGCTGTTGAAAAGAATTGATGCAATCATGAACTTCAACTCAATCAACTTCTCCTTCGGATTGACCTCTATCACCATCAATTTTGCTCACCTTTAGCAACAAAAATCCCCTTCTTCACTCACCCACAATTATCATCATTGGAGCTGCAACTTCTTTGGATGTTGTTTCAGGTGAAAGAGGTCGACAATGGCAATCCAAAGATGGGCATCATAGGAGCACTGCAAGCCTGGGAAAATAATTTCTCTAGATTTTCTATTTTTATTTATCACTCAATTCAAATTCAACACTGCCATAACCAGGTTCACCTAAATTCACCCCACTACATGGTTGCTCTCTCTCTCCTCCCGCCATCGCCAAAATTCTTATATAGAAAATTAAAATTTCTGCAAACATTATAGATTACTCATTGTGGTTGCTGAAGTGCAGCCAACAGTTGCCAGAAATGGAAGTGGAAGTTAGTTATGGTTGGTTTCTGTGGGGTTTAATGAGATAGATAAAGAAGAAGAATGGACGGTAATTAAGGGTATACTTTACACTAGACCTCTCTCAATAGGATTTTTTTTTAACTATATATTCTTTGACACTAAGAAGGGGAAAAGGGTCTATTTGCGAAAAAGAAAAAGATGACATAAGTAAATTTTGTTCATTGAACGAATGGAAATGTTGTTGGCACTGAAAGTAATTTCTCAAACCAAGGGAGAGCTCATGTAATCACAGGGAGGTCTATGTAATGAACTCTATATGATATCACACTTTTCACCTTCTGGAAAAAAATATCACACTTTTCTGTTCCATCTTCGCTTGGAGCCTCTATAATTAGAAGAGATATTCTTCGTCAAAGTTATTAGATCATAATTTTTTTTATCCTAAGCTTATTGTATCATAATATATTAATATAACTAGGCCAAAGTTAGGTTTGTATCAATCCTTTCCTCCCTTTCCCCTCTATTAACACAGGGACAACATTGGTTAATGAACTTTGGTTGTGGTGGTTGTTACGAATTACACAGAGAGAGAGAGAGAGAGAAAGAGAATTTTGGGGGTATTCTCTATTATAGAGAATATATATATATATATATATATATATATTTACAAGTATGGCTTATTACAAAATGACCCCCAACACTATGATAATTATACTATTACGCATCACTCTCCATCAAGCTCGGGCATAGATTCTATCATTCCCAGCTTGTTATATAATTCTGAAAATTGAGACTTTCTGAATGCCTTGATATAATTAATTTTTGGATGTCTTTTTTTTTTCTTTCCGTAGTTGGTAACTCACACACACGTCTCTTCTGAGACTTGAACCTCTGACTTTCCTTTGGAAAGCAAGAGGCTGATACCGCTAGATCACTGGCCCGTTGGTATTTTTGGATGTCACGTAAGTAGTAACTATCCTTTTACTTATCACCAAGTCTCTCATAAGGTGACAATCTATCCCTATAGGGCATATATATCTATCATTCCCAGGTTGTTGCCTAAATCTGAGAATTGAGACTTTCCCAATGCCTTGGTAATTATATCTCCTAATTGATCTTTGGATCTCATATGAGTAGTAAATCTCCTTTTACTTATACGTTATCACCAAGTCTCTCACAAAGTGACAATCTATCTCTATATGTTTAGTTCTCTCATCAAATACCAGATTACTAGCAATGTAAATAGTAGCCTGATTATCACAAGTCATTCTCATAGGCTTGTAGTTGGAAATTCCCATCTCTGGTGAAAGAGATTCCGCATTATTTCCTGTTGGGATTTGTGTCTCAAATTCCTATTCTAATTTGGTTTCTATTTTAGAGTTGTATTATTTAAGGTAATTTCCTGTCAGACAAGTCTTGGGCTTCAAGAAATTGTAATCCTTGTCCAACAAGGAATTGTGTTTGTAACTCTATAAATAGATACCTGGGTTATGGGTTGAGACTTATGAGAGAGAGAGATAGTTTCATGAGGGAGTTGATGGGTAGACATAGTATGCGGGTTGGTAGAGTAGGACAAACACTGGTGGCACTGGTAACGAGGAGATAGGCTCGTGGAGTGGTACTTGGTGGAAAGACATGTATGTGGTGTTGGTTGAACCATGTATATCTTGTGTTTGTGTGTGATTGCTTTGTTTGCCTTTCATTGGATCTCGTTATTCATGCGCTTTCGCTGCCCCAACATTTCCCAAGCTATATGGGCCATTGCTCGTACTTTGCCTCCACACTTAATCTGCCAATGACATTTCGCTTACTCTTCCATGATACCAAATTACCTCCCACAAGTGTGCAATATCTAGATATAGACCAGCTTTCCATTTGGTTGATTGTGTGAACCCAACAATATCATGTTTTTAGAGGACTTAAAGACAAGCCCTTTACTAGGAGCTACTTTCAAGTATCTTAAAATATGAATATTGCATCCAAATGAGGTTGTGTGGGTTGCTGCATAAATGAACTTACCACCCCTACATTAAGGGTATCTTTGGTTTCGTCACAGGCAAATATATTAATTTTCCAACAGGTCTTTGAAATCTTCCTGAAGAAGTTTTCCATTGTCTAGACTAAACTTTATTCTTGAATTTATAGGAGTATGATTTGGTTTAGCTCCT
Source organism: Cornus florida (assembly GCF_030987335.1). Lineage (NCBI taxonomy): Eukaryota > Viridiplantae > Streptophyta > Magnoliopsida > Cornales > Cornaceae > Cornus > Cornus florida. The sequence continues at coordinate 107,149,135 of NW_026775574.1, forward strand.
AACATTCATGTCTCACTTAATAAATCACATACATACTTCCTTTGAGATATGCAAATTCCTTTATGGGATGTTGGTGCCTTCATTCCTAAAAAGTATCTCAACTGACCCAAGTCTTTCATATGAAAATACTTACTCAAAAATTGTTTCAAGTCATCAATACAACTTTTATCATTCCTTGTCACAACAATATCGTCTACATAAACTGCTAGGATGATGACCGCTTTTGTAATGTCTCCCGAAAGCAGAGTGATTTGATGTAGTTTAATCCATATTTACTCACCACAATACTAAATTTGTCAAACCATGGAGACTGTTTTAACCAGTATATAGCTTTCTTTAACCGGCACAACAGATGTGACTCCCCCTGAACAACAAACCCAGGCGGTTGCTCCATCTAAACTTCTTCTTGAAGATCTCCATGTATAAGAAGATAGTTGAGATTTGAGTATTGTGTCTCTAGGGTTAGAGAGGAGGAGAAGAGAAGAATAATAAAAGAAGGAAGAGATAAAGTAATAGAATGCGATGGATTTCTACACCACCTCTTGCATGTATATGTTGATCTCAACCTATATGCTTGGTACGCTTATGAAAAACAGGATTAGTAGCAATAAAGATAACGGTTTGATTATCACAATGCATTAGCATTGTAGAAAGAACGTCAATACCCAACTCTTGAAGAAGAGACCGAACCCACAACATGTCAAAAAGCAGTGTGAGCCATAGCAACCTCAACATTAGAACGAGCAACTATGGTATGCTTTTTACTACGCCAAGTAACAAGATTACTGCCAACAAATGTGCTATAACCAGTGGTAGAGCGCCTATCAGAGGGACTGCCAGCCCAGTCCGCATCACTAAAGCTGTCAGATAAGGGAGGAAGAAGGTTTATACGACAACCCTTTTCCAGGCTGTGAGAGTTGCATCAGCTCAAAAATGCGTAGGTACATGCATACTGAATAACAAGGTATGAGCCGCGTCCAACGGATGGCGGTGCTTACGTTCAGCAACACATTTCTGTTGGGAGGTGTGAGCATAACTATTATGATGAATGATACCACGATTAGCATAAAAGGAATTCATGATAAATTGTGTATACTCCAAAACATTATCAAAACGAACAACTTTAATGCGTTTTCCAAAACAAAAATAACGATATGAGGTAATTCTGATATCTCTTTTAGCAAAAATAACCATGCCATGCCATTCGAGAATAATCATAAACAAAAATAACAAAATAATGAAATCCATTCAGGCGGTTTGAGGAGGACCTAGATGTCCGTGTGGACTACATCAAATGACTCAGTTTGGATGACTAGGACTATGACTAGAATAAGAACTACGGTGATGCTTGCCCAACTGACAAGTTGACATACTTAAATAGACGCATGACTTAAAGTAGGAATAACTAATAATTTGGCCTAAGTTGGGTGACCCAAATAAAAATGCCATTGAAGAGGCGAGACAATAGCACTTAAGGTTGATGACAAAACAGATGGAGGTTCTCCAAAATCCAGATAATAAAGCCCGTCCAATCATCTTCTTATTTCAAAGGTCATGAAAAACACATGTTGTGGGAGAAAAAGTTATAGGAAAGTGTAATGTGTTGGAAATTGTGTCTCAAATTCCTATTCTAATTAGGATTCTATTTTAGAGTTCTATTCTGTTAGGTAATTAAGGAATTGTAATCCTTGTCCAACAAGGAATTGCGTTTGTAACTCTATAGATAGGTACACATGTTGTGGGTTGAGACTTGTGAGATTGAGAGAGATGTAGTCTCATGAGGGAGTTGATGGGTAGAGGTAGTATGCGGGTTGATAGAGTAGGAAGAACATCGGTAATGCTGGAAGCGAGGAATAGGCTTGTGGAGTGGTGGTGTTGGTACTCTATTGTTGTAATATCTCTACGAATCATAGTGGAATCTCTTCTCATCTATGGACGTAGGCCGGTTTGGCTAAACCATGTATATCTTGTGTTTGCGTGTGATTGATTTGTTGACTTTCATTGAAACTTTCTTATTCGCGCGCTTCCGCTGCCCCCAACATAAGGCTTTAGTAAATTAAAAGAAAAATTGGAACATATATGCTGGAAGATAGTTATAATGAATTGGTAGGGTGAAGAACACATTTTCCAAGGACACGTCAGCTAAAATAATGTGATGTTTAATAGATTTTAAATTAGAAAAGAGAGTCAATGACCCATGACGAAGATGACTGAGTCACGCATGCAATATTACCTGAATTGACTAAGATAGCAGTGGAAGCGGATGAAAGAGTAGTTTGTAATGTCTGAATAAGCTCGTTAAGTTGAGTAGTGTGTGCATCACGAGAACCAGAAGCAGAAGCTACATGTTTAGAACTACATAGAGGCTGTGACTGTGAAATACCATTGGTAGCCTGTTGAACATAATTTGGCTTGCCATATTTGGGCCTGCATTGAGGTTCAATATGATTCGTACCACCCAAATGATCACATTTTCTATCTATACATCCGCTAGAATGACCATCCCTGCAGGAACTACCACAGCCACTACGAGAACTACCACGAACAGTACCACAACCACCACTGCCAGAAACTAAGGTAGAAGACCCTGCAGGAGTCACAGTGGAGCGTTTTCCCAATGATGACCTCAATAATTGAGAATATGCATTGGGAGCCGTAGGTAACTTCTCACTAGTGAGACTGTGATATTTAAAGTCACGAAGAATAGAGTCTAGACCGGATAACAATGAAGCAATAACTAGTGACGCTTCTGTTGTTCCAAGTGAGTAGTAAATGGTCAATGTTGCAATAACTGATCCCACAAATTCTTAAGATTGCTATAGTACTCAGACAATGGTTCCTTGGACTTCTTAGTAGAGAAAAATTGCTCATACAACTCATAAACCCGAGAAACATTCCTCTGGTGCGAGTATCACTTTGTAAGTGACTCCCAAATCTTCTTGGAGGAATTATAGAATTCAATTGGAAGGAGCGGAATAAAAGATCTTTTGATGGGGAGGAATCTTCTATTGGGGCGCTGAAATTTTCTATTATTAGTTCTCTTTTTAGTTAGGGGATGGGGAGAAATTGTTTATCTTTAGATGAAATCATGGATTTTTTGGGTTCTTTGGGTCCCTAGGACCTTTTTTTGGCTTCGGCCTTTGTATAGCTTTCGTGATGCGTTCCCCCTTTGAACGCTCTCTAAAATACTTTTACTTATAAAAATAAAATAAAATAACTAGACCATAGCTATCCCATAATCTATGTCACCTGGACTTGGACATAGGTGTGTGTCTAGAGGTCGGATCCATCTTCTATCAAATTATAGGACACGAGGAATCGAATTAAAAGTGTCCAAATAGACTTGGTTATGTGGACACGACATTCAAAATATTAAAAAATAAAAATTATATTGATCACACACACACACACACACAAACACACACACACACACACATATATAAGAAAAAAGTAAGTTCCAGCCGTATTGTACAACGGTTAAAGTGAATAAGGAAGTTTAAACTGTACTGCAGTATTGCGTTGTACTGTAATATATATATATATATATAAGAAAAAAAAAATCTTGTGGATTACAGCTGTGACCCACTAACCCATGTTACTGTTAGGATGTATATATATTTGTGTGTGTATATATATTTTACATCTGAATCGTGTGAGTGGCGAATGGATTTATTATCAATGGTAGGTCTTCTAAAAATGAGACAAAAGAATGAAAAATTGGTGGAAACAGGAATCTGGTACATGGTTGTCTAATTTCGGTTTCTTTTAGTTATTTATTATTTTTATATTAAACTTAATCACTAGCTTATCTATATAATATCACCAATGAACTTGAACTTGCATTAATATGGACCGACAACTTAAGTTTGTAATTATCATGTTATTAATGGTATTTATCAATAAGATAATGAGCCACATTGATTTCTTGTTATTAAGTCACCTGATAGTATGTAAAGGATATTGAAAGTCTTATGCATGGTCAAAATAGTAATGCATTATTTAATGGGTAAATTACAATGACCTCCCCTGAGGGTTAGCCTAATTACACAAAGATGAAACTTATACAAAATCTTACACCGTGTTCCTCTATGGTTTGACCCGTTATGACAAATATCTCCCTCCGTCCAAATTTTCACTTGTCCATAAAAAAGAATTGATCGTAGTGACCAGAATACCCATTAACCAAGCTAAAAAAACGTTATTACCTTAGAATGTCACAAAATTACGAAATTGCCTTATTTTCATGGACGAAAATACCATCATCTTCTTTCCTCTCGTCACACATCTCTCCTCTGGTACCCTTGACATCTCGTCTCCAAATTAAATTTTCGTTTCTTTTTTCTTCACACTTGCTCTTCACCTCATTGATTATATAAGATCGCTAAATTAGTTTCGTTACGAAATGTATTTTATTTATATAGACATGTTTAATTAGATTTTACCTTTCATCATCATATTTATCTTCTTTATATGAATTCCATCATCTTGATCTGTGCACCTTTAAGTGTAGTGTTGTTAAAGGCGTGCCTAGGCTCCAGGCACCATACTTGCGCCTCTTGTGTGCCTTGGCGTGCCTTTGACAACATTTGTGCCTTTAATATGGAATATAAATGCTTTAATAGTAATTTAATTTTTCCATTGTGAGCCTCACTTTACTCAGGTGTGCGCTTAGGCTCTAGGGGGCCTCTAGTGCCTTAATGTACCTTGGGCCTTTGATAACACTGTTCAAGTGTTACTTGAATCTCTGTGATAATACATACACACCCACCCACCCATATATATTTGCATATGATTTTTTTTTTTTTTTTTTGATAAGTATCTTTGCATATGATTATTTATGATGATACACATAAGGTAGGGTGCTTCATCAAGTATAATACTTTATGGAGGAATTTTAACTTCATTTCTCAATTATTTCGATAAATCTGATTTAGTATATGACCAATTTTGTGTATATATTAGCCATCGATAAATCTCAAACTGCACGTAAGATTTATGAGATTTGCTATTGGTACTAATCCTAGTTTAGAAATTTTACCTAGAAGTGCATTATAAAATGGATGTTAAGAATTTTGTTTAAAGGGGTTTTTAGAGAAGCATGAATTCCCAGACTAGTCCTCACATTGAATCTTGAGTAATAGATCGACGAGAGCCGCGAAGGCCCGGCGACACAGACGATGCCGAGGGCAGTGTTGATGGGCTCTTTGTCTTCCTTGATGCATCCGTCGGGTGGAGATTAGGGTTTTGGCATGTGGATATGATGTTGGAGGAGGGAGGAGCTGAGTAGGCTATTGGGTTGCTAATATAGAGAGAGAAACACCCAATCAAGCTTCATGTCTCTCTGTAACGTGGGTTCTTGTGAATTTAAAGAGAGAAAAGGAGTAACATGGGTTTATAGAATTATAGATCTGCAAAGGATGGAGGAGTGGGGTTAAAGAGAGGGAGAGAGAGGGTGGAGAGAGGTGTTAGCGGTGGTGGCGACGTGGTGGACGGAGGTAGCCATGGTTGGGTTAGCTGCTATATAGGAGAAGATGAAGATGGAGGATGGAAAGTTTTTATTATATATATATATATATATATATATATATATGTGGGCTAACCGGTTATTTTACATCTCCAGATTTGGGGAGGATATAGGTGGTTGGTGTTCTCTTGAGGTGAGAATTCCAGGTGAAGTTGGGTTTGGAAATTCATTCGCAAGGGTTGGGATGGATTTTTCTAAATGCATTAAATTTCGAGTTAGGGATGGCAGCATGATTCATTTTTGGGAGGATATTTGACGTGGTGATTGTTCTCTTGCCTTCTCTTTTCCCAGACTCTTCAGGATTGTTACGGTCAGACGTGCCCTGGTGTTTGATTGTTGTCGCCTTGATAGTGGAAGAACGTCATGGGATGTGCATTTTCTGAGGCACTAAGGCCCCTCTCAAAGTGGCTTTGTTCACTTGGACTTCTGTGTTGGGTAAGATTTTGACCCAGATAATCTTAAGAGGAGACGTATAGTGGTGAATTGTTGTAGCATGTGCTTGAGAAATGAGGAAACGGTTGATCATCTTCTTTTGCATTGCCTAGGACTGTTGGGCTTTCGATGTTTGGTTTGTTTGGGGTTTAGTGGGTTATGCCCATGTCTTTCAGAGGCTTGATTGAGGCTTGGAAAGGTTGTACAGTGGGGCCCAACCTCATGATTCTTGGAGGGTCACGCCTTTGTGCATCTGGTGATGTTTATGGCTTTAATGAAATAGGATATCCTTTGAAGGAAAGGAGACCCCTTTTGGTGCGCTGAAGTTCCCCACCATTAGCACTCTTTTTTGTTGGGTTTAAGGGAGATATTGTAAATCTATGGATGAGATAGTTGATTTTTTGAACTCTTTGAGAGTTTAGAGGCCTGTATGACTTTTTTACATTTTGAGGGATGCGTTCCCCTTTTGAATGCTTCTTTATACAATCTTTCTTTTAAAAAAACAGAAGATAATTTTTCATTTTTATTGTTAAAATATTCAGGGTAAAACAGTAGAATCCCCTAAAAATTGATGTTGGTGAGGCCTTATCCGTTTTAGGGGAGGTCATTGCAAAAAAATGCACAAGTCACCCGTGTCTAATTAGGTTAAACTTTAGGGGAGGTAAGTGTAATTTACCCTAATTTTATTGATAAAAGATAGAATAGTTGTATGAACATGGTACGTATCCACGTTGGTGACAACTTTAGGGTGGATATGGTTGATTAAATGGTGTGTTTGAGATAGTTTGATATTTTATTGTCCTATAGTTGTATGAATATGGTACCTATCCACGCTGGTGATAGCTTTAGGGTGGATATGGTTGATTAAATGGTGTGTTTGAGATAGTTTGATATTGGAATGTCCTAGATGCATGTATTCTGTGATATGGATATTTAGCGGATAACATTGTATGGGGGCTTTGAAATGACAATTATAGATTGAGCTATATAATGCTAGTACCAACTTACCCAGTGATGGTATCGAGTTGGGTTTGACAACATGAGTGGTTAATTTATAGAATAATATTTTTATATCCTGTCAGTGAGGGGAATATGATAAAATGTTTAGTGATTGGTTTGATTTGTGGCCGTAAGAAGTGTTCTGCTTTATCATTCTTTGCATGCATATTATGTCACTGCTTAGAATAATACTTAAACATGCTTAATCCCACCGTTCACATTCTGCATTGTGATGCTATGGCTCGAATTTGGTGCCAGGTCGCACCGATTAGAGCCTTCGAGGAAATTTTTTTGCCCGTTTTTGCTCATGGGTCGTGGACCCTAATTAGTACTCTCTTGTAGCCCGATATATAAGGGCGCTTAGGGTTTGGAGGGTGATCATCAAGAGACACTGAATCGTATAACGAGAGTGAGGGGCTGAAACTTGTAATCTCCGATTTTACACATAATGAAGACTTTCATTGGATCTCCACCATGGACGTAGGCTTTGCCGAACCACGTATAAATCTTTGTGTTCTTTGTGTGGTGTGTTTATTTTTCTGTCGTGTTTCGTAATTGTTGCTTGGTTCGCTATTTTTGTTCGTAATTGGATTGTCCTAGATGCATGCATTATGTGATATGGATATTTTGCGGATAGCATAGTATGGGGGGTTTGAAAGGATAATTATAGATTGAGCTCTTTAATGCTAGTATGGTATCGGGTTGGGTTTGACAGCATGAGTGGTTAATTTATAGAATAATATCTTTATATCATGTCGGTTCAAGCTTGAGGGGGATATGATAAAATGTTTAGTGATTGATTTGTGGCCGTAAGAAGTGTCCTACTTCATGATTCTTTGCATGCATATTATGTCACCACTTAGAATAATAATTAAACATGCTTAATCCCACCGTTCACATTCTGCATGCTATCTTGATTATCAGTGCATCGCTTCACATATTTTTTTGGAATTGTGCATTCCCAAATTCATAATATTTAACAAATGAATTTATAAGAAATTGGTAAGTTAGCGAGTGTTGATATTGATTGTAAATTGGTCATGACAAAGTTTTACGTTAGCTGTCAAGCTACGAAGGACATGTATGATGGTTGTGTTACTGTAGTTAGAATGCCTGTTAGGGAAACAAGTGAATTTTAATCATTTTAGGCTTACATCAAAGGTCAGCATTAAGCCCATACCTTTTTGCCTTGATTATGGATGAGCTGTCAAGACACATCTAAGATGAGATTCCATGGTGTATGTTATTTGCTAAAGATATTGTTTTCGTCAATGAGAATAGAGAAGGAGTCAATGCCAAATTAGAGGTTTGAACAGAAACTTTAGAATTAAAAGGGTCCAAGATAAATAGAAATAAAACTGAATACATGATTAAATGGAGTGCAACTTTAATAAGTCTAGAAATATAAATGAGGATTGAGAATCAAGAGGTACAAAATGTGAATATTTTTGTTATTTAGGTTCAATAAATCTAGTAATACTAGGGGAAGAGGCAGACCAAAGTTAACGGGGTAGAGTTAGTACAAAAGATATGATATCACGTGGTTTGACTAAGGCTATGGCCTTAGATAGAGCGGAATGGAAACATAGGATTCATGTAACCTACCCCAAGTAGTTGGGAAAAAGGCTTGTTTGTTTTTGTTGGTAAGTTAGCGAATACTGAATGGTAATTATAATAACTAAGTTTATTGGATGGTGACTTAATCAAAGAATAAAATAAAATTATATATAATTAATTATTCTAACTAAAGGGTTACTATATTTGCTTACTGGGCTGTGGAGCTCATTAGATTCTTCAACATTTTTCAGGTGAATGACAGAAAGAGAGATGGTGTTCCATTGTCAAGTGACTTGATATTTCTTTATTTTATTTTATTTTACTTCCTCGCATAGACTCTTACTAATTAAGAGGCTTCCTTTATTGTTAAGCTTGTTATTATTTTTGGGATGTAATAATTAGGTGTACAGAAATTCTTCTTCACCTAAATTCTCATCGAATTTATTATTACCTTTTATGGAAACTAATTTTTAATCAGTTGAGAGAATAGAAAATATGATTATAGACTTACCGGAATCCCCAGCAAGTGTGAATCTCCAGCAAGTGTGTTTAGAGCTTTAGAAAAATTTGGTGTGAGATGTGAGGGGGATGTTAATTCTAGAGAAAGTGTTAGTGTAGAGAGAACGTGTTAATGCCTTAGAAATCCGTTTGTTGAGAGCTGTGTAAATGAAGGGAAAAGGGTCCTATTTATAGTGGTAAAAAAATGAGGCCAAAATGGCCATCTTCCAGAGTCTAGGGGCCTAGGGTCTATGAAATTAATTCATAGGGGGTCATCATGAGTTCAAAGCAATGATGTAAATTGTAATGCGTATTCCAAGGAGCTTTTTGGGGGGGAAGATGGAGGGAGAGGGAGAGGGAGAGGGAGGGGGGGGGGGGGGGGGGGTGGGTGTTTTGTGTTTGTGTCTAAGGTACTGGGTAGTGTGTCTCTGAGGAATATGGCAAGGCAAACTTTGTGAAAGGGTCTGCAGGTAAGGACATGTATTACAGAAAAGTCTGAGGAATGGGCAACACATGGAAACTCTGGAGTGTACACCTGCAAAGGAGGGCACTTCATGAGACATAATATCTTTTTAGATAATAAGATCAAACTACTTTATAAATTTTCCATGGCTTGAGAGACTCCCAAGAAACTGTTTGAGAGACTCCCAGAGAAACTAAGTGTGAGGCATCCTGGAAATCCTTTGCGGGACTCAATTTGATTCGAAGAACTACAGTGACTATGGTTCCTTGGAAGCCAAACACATGGAAACCCTTCCCAATGGTGGGGGAGAGGTCCTTCAAGACTTTAATCTTCCTTCCAAAGTTGCCATGTAGGACTTTTTGATGCCAACTTGTCTGTGCCGGTTCTGCTGCCATTATCTTCTTAATAATCCCTCTGAAAATCCCTATTCTATATGTCTTTGCCTCTTTTTCTAACATATGTTTGAATCATGTGAGGCTTGTGCATTTGGGTTGTGTGTTGATCCTGATCAAAGTATTTTTGCCCAACATAAAGGGAAATCATTATAATTTAACTTAGATTTTTTGACAATAGTATATTTTTTCCCTATGATAAAAATATATTATTATGTTATTGTACTTTTAACTTTTTGCAAAAGTTTAGACGCTTCTCTTTGTTTAAAGATACAAATAAGTGTGCAGACTATGCTCAAAAATTCCAGAATTAATGTAGCATACACTATTTGTAGTCAAATGATTCAAAATGAATGTTATCACATAATATGTGGATTAGACAAAATGAGTATGTTGCATTGGTCATTCCGTAAAAGAACAGGACTAATATCTATCAAAGGGTTCAAGCTCACTCCCCACACCTCACGCACAGATTTGCCCTCATACCTGCACCCCATTCAAAAACTCCAGGAAGAAATATACAAAGAAGCAAAAGAGCGACATAACAGTTATTTTATTAGGAGGTTCATGACACAATTTGACATTTTTAGGTCAACAAATCAGGATTGGGCGATCTCTTTTTCTTTGCTAAGGTGTTTTTCATTTGATTTTTGTCACACTTTCTTTATTTTATTTTGTTTTTCATGATTTTGAATGGGGATACTCTGCTAAACTGCAATGTACATATTAATTTGTGTAGTTAATTTAGTGCTCTTCTTCTGACTTAGATCTATCATTCGTTAAATATTTGATATTGACATTTAATTTGTGTCTTGCTTTTGATGGACAGAGTGCGTCACTGTCATTTTTGGTTATTCTTCTTCTCTCATTGGTGATGGGCATAGTTCTCAATTATACCATGTTCCTATGTACCATAGTTAACTCTGCTTTAACTACAACAATCGTTGGTGTCCTCAAAGGGGTTGGCTCCACGGTATGTATAAAAGCATTCTTCATGTTTTATTTTCCTCTCCTTTTCCTTTATCTTCAGCTACCAAACAGAGCTCCATGCATGCATCAGCTAGGATTGTAATCCAACTGTATCTCCTCTACCTCCCAAAGTGAAAAGTTGCGGGTTTAAGTCCCCATAGGGCAAAGTGTGCATTTGAGCTATTTGTTAGAATACACACTGGGGGAGAGAGAGAGAGAGAGAGATCCATGCAATTTAATTTTTACTCATGTCTTTGTATTCCATCATCATCATCATCATCATCATCATATCCTTGCCTTGATCCCATATGAATGGGGTCGCCCACATGAATTCTCTCTCCAAATTGTCCTATTACATGCTATTTCACCTACTGTATATAACTTTTTAAAGTCATTTTAATAACCTTGTCCCATGTTAATTTTTGTCACCCTCTCCATCACCTTCTATTACAACCAGCATTCCTCGTTTGACCGGTGCAAAATAGCAGCAAGTGCATGGGGTGGGGATTAAACCCATGACTTGTTGCACAGGAGCCAAGGGTAACCCATGACTTGTTTCACAGGTGCCTTCATAATTAATTTAACTATTTGTGACTAGGGCTGCAAATTGAGCTCGAGTTGATAAGAGCTTGACTTGCATTTTTTTTATATTTGTATCGATACGATCCTGAACAATTTTTTTTTCTTTTGGTTGTTTATTAAATGAACCAAGCTTAAACTACCTTAGGATCGGCTCGACAAGTTCATGAACTGTTTGTGAACTAGGCTAGTGAACATGCTCATTAGGTCATTAAAAAACCCCCCACACACACATTTAACTCTAGAGCCCTAATTACACACAGACGCGCACACATACACACACACATCCACTTATTTTTAGAAACCTAATGCACTATCCCTGCCCAGATTCAGTACTTGCAGTTCTGTTGAGGTGTTGAACGCTATTTATTAAATATTTTCTAAAAACAACTAATTGATATTTCATTTTCATAAAATTTGGTAAACATGTGGTTTACGTAATCAAATCTTGATCTCAATCCTGAGCTTGAAATCAAGCTTGATGACGAGCTTGAGCTTGAGCTTGAACTCGGCTTGCTAGGGCAAGCTAAGCCAAGCTCGAAGTTATCAAACTATGAACAAGCCAAGCTCTAACACTGATGTGGGAGCTCGAGCATTCTTGTTGCCTGACCAGGCTGAGCTCAAACAGGTCACTACACGGCTCATTTACAGCCCTTTTATGACTAAGTATAATTTGTTTTGCTGCTGCTCAGACCCTCGGTTTTGTAATACTGGGAGGAGTGCAAGTACATGCCCTGAATGTGACTGGACTAGTTATTAACACAGCCGGTGGTATATGGTATTCATATGCCAAATATCAGCTAAAGAAAAGCAAGCAGCCTAAGCTAATGTCAGACGTGGAGGCCCATCGTAAATAAAATCAACAAAAGGAGTGTTGCAGGCAGTTTTTAAGCTACTGGTTTCTATTTTAGCTTTTGATCAATTTCCTTGACTTGTATCATTCATAAATGAATTGATAAACATACATTATTTTTTTATTTTATAATTTGACTAATCAGTTTGTAGTTCCTTAAACATCATTTGATGCAACAGTGTAGTAGTGATATGTATAAGAAATTTCTAGATTTAGAATTTAAAAAATGTTTGTTGAAATAGATAACGCAATATGCAGTGCTAAGAGCATATCTCCCATTCTATCCCAATAATTCATTCATTAGTAAGCTCATGCCAGTTGGTTCATCAGTCAGTTAAATACAAACGACAAATAACAAGAAGATCAAATGAAACAAGGGTGATTTGTATAAAAACCGAGTTGAAGCGATTGGCAATAAACCTTTTATGGTGTGGTTTTTGGGGCACAAAATTTCCCTTTAACCGAGGTAACTTTGTGTAAAATATTTTCAATATTTGTATATATAGTAAAGGGCCATTATATAATTTGTGAAATAATAAAAATGTAATTTCATAAGCATTAGAAAATGTGTGTGAGCCATGTATAACATATTTTTTCTATGTTAGGAGATGCATAATATTTGTAATAATTAAAATACAAAAATTATAGCAAGTTTTTTTTTTAGTTGTAAAGAAATGTGACCTCATATTTATATTTTTTTAGATTCTTACATTAAATGAATACTTTAAAAAATTATAAAATAATAAATGTCTTACCTAAGAATAAAATTAAACTAAAACGTATTTGTATATTTTGTTTATAAATATATACTTGTCTATTTACGGTATATACATTTAATATTTTTAGACTTAAATAATGAAACAAAAGTGAACAATATTGTTATTCTTTTTTCGGTTTATTTTAGTTCTGCATAATTTTAATTATTATTAGATACATTTTGATAATTGCTTTAGATAATAAATAACACATATCATGACTAATATACCTATGATATTTCACCCATGGATCTTTAACGTGATGTCGTTCGGTATACACTCCCTCCCATTGGTGAACCAATTTGTTTCTGTGCAAATCGAAACTGACGCGACTCACTTTTTCAAGCTTTCTTATTTGCATTAGCAAGGGAAGAACAAAATGAAGAAGAACAAGAATCCGCCCCTCAACACAATCTGGAAATGAAACCATACAATTGCCATCACCATCGCATATTCGCATGCCTTTGTGTTGCATGTGGGTTAAGGTTAGCATCATCATCCCCCTTCAAGTCCCTCAAGTGCAGCCCAAACAGCCGAAACTTTTCGGCTGTCTCTACAAAAAATACACCAACTCAGTGAAAGTTAACACTTAGCATTCAACACTATACAGCTAAATTCATGGTCTGTTCCAGCAATAGTCACATACTCATTCTCACTCAACAACCAAAGCCATTTTCATTCTCAATTTTATCTTATACTCACCAATTTGACTTAGGGTTTCCCATTTCTACCCTATTTCATTTTCAATTTTATCTTTATTTCTGTTGCATCAATTACGATAGCCGAACAAATGAATTACTTAAACTAATTGATTTAGGGATTTCATCTTCATACTCACTCAACAACCAAAGGTCCAAAGCCATTTCTCAACAATAATGTAACAATAATACAACAATTACGATAGCTGAACAAATTAATTACTTAAACCAATCAATTACGCATAGCTTCTAACAAAAGTCGCACAACAATAGTGTAAGATTGCACAGTTTCTGAAAAAGGTTGCACAACAATAATGCAAGGTTGCACAGTTTTATGAAAAAGGTTGCACAACAATAATGGAAGATTGCATGCCTTTTACTTCAAACGTTCCAAATATGACTTTCCACACACTCTCTCTTTTTACCCTATGTACATGATTTATGTCTCTTTTATTAGATGTATATCTCCAACAATTCTATTCTCTATATAAACCCATAGTCCAAATGTTGCACGACAAAATGTAAGGTTGCACAATTTCTAACAAAGGTTGCTGATAAACGCTGAATGTTTCATATTCGAGTCCTAAACATGCATATGTTAATGCCTTTGCAATACCTTATTCCCGGTTCTTATATTTGTTTTCGTTTATTGGCTATTTGTAGATCTTTACTCGAAGATACAGACAATTCCATGGATTTGATGCTTAGAACGGTGTTCTCCGAGTCAATTCAGGATTCAACCGGGAAGATTTGAAGGCAACAAGGCCTTAGAGCTCGAGCTCAGCTTCTTAAAGCTCAAGTATTGCCCTTAATGCTCGAGCACTAAACAAAGAAAGAAGAAAAATGGTTAAGTGTTTCAAAGCTCGAGCATTGCTCTTAATGCTCGAGCACAAACTCAAAAAGTTTGAGCTCTGCACTTTGAGCTCGAGCACAAATCCTCTCGGGAAGATGAAAAGACGTCATACAAATCTTGGGAAAAAAAGCTCGAGCACAAGAAGCTAAAGCTTGAGCATTGCCTCTCAATGCTCGAGTACAATGCTCGAGCTCAGGCCAGAACTCGAGCACTAAATACTAGATCTCGAGCATAAATTACTTAAAAGGTTTCCAAAGAGCTGTGGAAAAGTTGTAAAATCTCTCTTCTTTGTTTCCTTATGGGCCTAATTGTCCCCAGAATGTGTAAAGTCCATCCAAGGGGGATTAGGACTTGTTCTACATTATAAAAGAAGATGAGAAGACACAAGAAAAGTAATTGGCGGCTTAGGGTTTCAGAGTTCTGTTTGAAGATTGAAGAAGACTACCTTAAAGAAGAATTGGAATCCATAGAGAAGATTTCTACAACATCAAAGATGATATCCTTCATCTTCACAAGTAGCTAAATCATCTCTTAGGGCATTGATGTAACCCTAGACCGAGTAGCATGATTTGATTGTTCTTAACTTTAGGGATTTCTATGAATTATGTATATTGATCGTATGATTGTGAGCAATTGACATAGTTGTACTAAACAATTGGGTTTTTAATAATTAAAATCAGTTTTAATGGAATCATTATCTTTGTCTAAGAATTGATGAAGTTTTAATTGAAATCAAACTGCTCTTATTTTATGTTATCATAGGAGTAGTAATCATGCAATGGTGCCTAATGAATTTATGAATGATTGTTTTGATAATTCATGCCTAGGGAAGACGAGTTGTACTATACCTTAGATTAGAGTAGTTAGGTAAACAATTCGTGCCAATCAAAGATGGGTTATGGCTTAGTGTTTATTGATAATTATCCTTTTTAATTGAATTAGAATGTTCTTGTAATCATTCAATTCCCGAATATACATAAGAACAAAATCCCCATAGTTGAGTCAATTGACCATGTTACAAGGCTAGCGGTGAAGTTAAGCCCTAAGTCCTTTTTACCTTGATCTTATTCTTTGATAATTTAGTTTAATTTGTTTTCAAAGTTGCGTTAGAAATAAAGATATCACAAAATCATTTCTCATTAAAATCAAATCGGGATTAATTTCATACTTGACAATACCATCACGGTCATTGAGATTCAACACCCTTAATATAGCCATATCCTAAGGTTGGTTCTCACTTTTCTCTTACGTTTTGACTTAGCTTATTAATTCACACAAATTTCTTTTATCTTTTGAATGTGGAAGGTAATATATCAGTGATATATTAATTCAAATGTAAGTTGGCGAATCTAATAAGCTATTATATTCAATTACTTAATTAGTGATTGACCCTTAAATATATAAATTAGAAATAAATAAACTATTTATTTAAACTAATAAATAAATTGGATTTAATTAAACAAATAAAAAAACTAATTAACCAACCCTTAATTTATTTATAATTAGTCAAGTGATCAGTGATGTACTAAATCTGGTTTATTTGCTTTTATCCTTTAAGCATGCATATGTGATAATCCAATCATGTAAACATTCAAACACATATCATCCACGTAGCAATAAACAAAGACACAAAAGCTATATATATATATATATATATGTGTGTGTGTGTGTATGTAACCCAAACGTGCCAAGGTTTTTGAAGTGAGTGATAATAATTTTCAAAAAGTGTTTCAATGTGATATTGGGCCTCAAGTAAAATTAACCCTCAATTTTATAATTGAAAGTTAATTTTATTATTGGAGATACTCTAAGTCAAGCATTACACATGATTTCTTATACATATGCTATTTATTAGGGGTGACAATTCGTGTTCGTGGGTTATAATTGTATCGTATCGATGTAAGGGTATTATACTAAATAGGTAAATCTAAACCTGACTAATTTAATAATCGTATCAAGAACTCTCAACGCTAACCCAAACTGTTTATTAAATGGGTAAACGTATTAACCCGTTAATGACCTATTTATCAAAATGAGACATTTAATATTTAATCAAATAATAAATAATAGAAAATTTTTGTCACAATTAACCCAAATATTCAAAATAAGAAGAAAAATCATAAAGCGTAGACAAGGTTTATGTTGAAATGACTTAACTATCTATAGTAATTAGGTTTAAATAAGTAACATATTACATAGGTCATATTCATGATTATAACATGTTGAGTTAAACGGGTTGAACCCCTCAACCCCAACCCGACACGCTTAAGTAAATGGGTTAATCGTGTCAATCCGTTTATGACTCGAACCCGTTTAAGGCCAACCTAAATCCACTTATCTCGTATCGTGTTCGAGTCGTGTTGGCGAGTTGTATTGTAATTTGCCACCCCTACTATTTATACAATTATCCCTACAAAGCTGGACAACCTTTTTAATTTTTATTTGTTACCTAGGCATTTTTAATAGTAATATAGTGTTATGTTAAATATTAATAAAAAAATAAATCTACACAATTTAATATTACATTAAGTACATTTGCAAAAAAATAAAAAATGAAAATAGAAATAAATTACATTTTACATTATAATATTATGTGACACATATTAAGATAGTATATAAAATTATTTTTTATTTTGTAAGTTCACTTTATTGTCCGTAATGTAAATAGCTTTAAATTATACTTAAATAACAGTATCAAAATAGAAAATTGGTGTATTTTATAGTTCAGTATAATTGTCCTACTAAAAAATGTAACTATTGTTTAAGATATATATATATATATGATAAAAATGTATGCTTTATATATGGCGGAGATATATCAGTTTTATTGAAACACCCTGCCATAATGTAACTGATATGGTGCTTGTCCCTGTGGTGGCGGTGGTGCTAGTAAGGCTATGCTTGACCTTGAATACATGGAATTTGTGGAGTAAGTAAAGGTAATGGTTGTCTTTATCTTTACTGCTCATGCTGCCCCTGAATAGTCTTAGGACACTTCTTAGCTACTTGCCCAAGCTCTCCACACTCATAGCAACGTCCCTGACCAAATTGTCTCATATACTGATTTCCCGGTAGTTGATCATGTCCAGTCTGTGGTGCTCCATTTTGCTATCTATGGTTAGAAACCCCATCTCTCTGAACATTTAAATTGCCTTGTGCTTCTTCCAATGATGTCCATAGAATCTGCCACTATTACCACTTCATTTTTCAGCTGGCTGATAAGCAGAGTCTCTGTCATTCCGTTTCTCACCACTGAACTACTTATAGTCTCTCCTCATCTGACAATGTTGTAAAGCTGTATCAACCACCTGAGAATAAGTGGTGTAAGCCAGACTACCTGCAATCACTTGTTTGATGGGCAGATCAACCTATTAACAAACAAGTTCTCTTCTTTTCGTTTGTGTCCACCTCCTCTGGAGCAAATAAGGATAAATTGGTGAACTAGCTCCTACTCATACTCTGCAACTATCCTATCCCCCTGCTGTAAGTCAAGAAATTTTGTCTTCTTGGCTGCTCTTACTGCAAATGGGAAATACTCGTCATCAAAGCGAGCCTGAAACTGAGCTTAAATCAATATAGTCATCTCATCTGTAGTGGTAACAGACTCCCACCACTGCAAAGCATCACCCACAAGCTTGAAGCTGAACCTCTGTGCACTCAACCATGCAAAGATGATGCTCAATATTCTTCTTCCACTGATACGTTGTCTTCACATTCGTGGACCCTGAAAACTCTGGTGGGTTCCCCTTTGTGAAGGAATTCCTAACCTTCTCCCAAGCGTTAAGCTGGACAACTGGTATATGAGGTGATGCCTGCTAGGGAGGTTGCTGATTCTAAAGTGCAACTGTTACTCCTATAGTTACAACCTGAGCAATGATAGCAATGTGGGGAGGATACTCTGGAACCCTACCCTGGTCGATGCCCTGATCCTAATGCTCCTGATACTCCGGCTGCTCTTTCTTCGACTGCTGTTTCTCGTACAAAGGCAACTCCTGCTCTTGAACAACTCTCTGATTGCGAAGGCAATTTTGGCGCCAACACTCATGTCTCATTTCTCTCCTAGCCATTCTTCTTTCCCATCTTCTCCTGAAGCCAACCATTTTGTTAACACAGAATAAGATTGGCATTAGTACGCATTTAACGGACCGTAAGTAGAATACAATGAACCTTAATACTTAGTCTCTAAACAAAAGGATATGCTACGCGGAAGTCATATACTGATAAAACCCCTAGAGACACTTAAACTTGGAGTGCTCTGATACCAACTGTAATACACCCAATTTCCTAGCGCGGGTTGATCAAATCCTCGCCCAAAAATCAGGGGATATTAAACAATTAATAACAAACAAGCACATAATACAAATGAATAAATAAGAATAAATAATAATTACGTTAAAAGGAAAATTAAATAATAATTAAATAATAAATTCATCAATAAATAATCCTCCAATAAATACTGACGTAATAGTAAACCTCCAAGAAGCACAACTCGGGAATCCGTATCTCATGGCCCCCTAAATAAATCCGATAAACCGAAATAAATAATATCTAAATCTGAAGAATAAAACCATGAGGTAATATCCTACATTGATGAATCCGGAAGAATGATGAAGACTATCTATGATCGCACGAACTCAACTCTAAGACTGAAACTGATGCGGACCTGAAAAATATTAACAATGGTGGGTTAAACCCATGAGAAGTCCTTTCTACTACAACCCAATTAGAGAATCGATAAACAATCCATCTCTAGCTAAAACTCATGCAATAGCTATGTAGTCATACATATATATACATACTAACAGACACTCACTGTGTGTATGACAGTCTCAAACTGATAGAGGGTATCACCCAAAATCGTACACAAGGTGGTCAAGCATCCCCTATACTACCAGGGCCAATAAATCACCTATACAAGCTACTTGTCTCCGGCAATATACACCTTAGTCTTAACCACTGATCCTGAGGCCACAAATGAACTCGTATCAGGGCAACTACAAATATAGAATTTCATTAACCAAGTACCAACAATGGCACAATATAGTGAGTCTAAACTTATTAATCAGCTCATCTACACATCCATACATCGTAGTCATATCTAACAATGACAACATACCAAGGAGACTAAGCTCTTATTAGCCATCTCAGTAATTTCATCTGTTGCAAAAAAGAGTGCCTTAAGACAAACTTTAACTTTCATTTTTATAATGCTAAAGGCTGCTATGTTCTAGTTTAGACATGCCCTAATCATTGGATCCGGAAGATTAACCAAAACAGAAGATGAAGGAGAAAGCAAAATCATACTGCTCTTTTACTTTTAGGCTTGTTCGTTCAACCAGAGACGAACTCAAAAAATGTAGAGAACAGTACTCTGCCTCATTTTTACTCAAAATAATGTAAAAATGTAGAGGCAGATTGATAAGTAGGCCAACCTGCTTATGCATTACTTAATTTACTTCCTTCAATGTAAGGCAAAAAATGAGCATGTTATCGCTTAGGTCTTTTTCTACTTCGGTTGTATCTCGAGGTAAACCCAAACACCCATCACAATTTGCTAACTATGGCCACTGTCATTTCTACCACATGGGTAAAAAAAAAAAAAAAAATTCTACCACATGACGGTCATATTTTGTTGTTAACAGAACCTTAGTAAATAAAATAATATAAAAAATTATATTTGTTGTGTCACATCTCCCTTGTGAGTGATGAGAATTAGACAATTTTCCTTATTACAAGGAGGAGGGAATTACTTTTCAGAATCTCATCTGAGTGTAGCATATAACTGAACCAAAATCACGCACAAAGTCACACCAACAGCAACCAATCAAGAGACTTGATGATTAGTCCGCATGCTCTAGGAATCCATAAGCCGTTCCATCACCAATTTGACAACAGTTGGAGCATCAACAGTGACTGCCACCTTAACCACGGGTCTATCGGACCACTCAGTAACTTCAGCAAACCTGGTTTATCATGAAAAAGGTAATAAAATGAGTTGACATAGGCGACCACGAAGTCTATTGTCCAAGTAAACCTGGTTTATCATGAAAAAGGTAATAAAATGAGTTGACATAGGCGACCACGAAGTCTATTGTCCAAGTATCTGCATAATTAGATCATATATATTAAATATGGGAAGATTGAATAAAAAAGGAACGGCATCATAAAGTCATTTTAACTTTTAACTTCTGCCACATCATTAAATCAAATCAATGCAAGAATGTGGCATATCCAAAACTCCTGATCTGTGGCAAGAAAACAATAAATCAGATCAATGCAAGAATTCCGTGGCTCTCATTTATCATATATGGATTGAAAGAAATAACTGAATGTATGAAAATAATTGTAACAACAGAGGTATTATGCTGAACATCGCTAGGGACATGAAAGGTAGGCAGGCTAGGCTCAAGGTAATGAAATATTCTAATATTGCACTGCTTATTTGGCATTTAAGTTCGGTGAAAAGTTCGTAGTATTTAGAAATTGTATTGTTTGCTTTTATCCTCTAACAAATTATAAGGCTAGTGGCTTGGCTAATGGTATCATATGGAGCAGCCTCGTTTTACTATTCATTTGCTGGTTGCTTTATAGCAGAGAGCACTCCGTGCTTCTGTCCATGCAAGTGTTTACCATTCAATAGAACTCACTCTAGCATAGTGAAACACGCGCACGCACGCACACAAACACATACATTTCTTCATTATTTTCCAATTCCCTACTGTTTCCTCTTCACTTCAAGACCATTAAAACAAAATATTATAAATGTGTAACATACCTTCTTTATCATATTGCTGCCTTATAACGATTCAAAAAAGAATTTATCATCTATACTTGTTCATCTCTTGGTATGGCACCAAGTGTAGCTTAATAATGTTAAAAGACTTTAGAGCACTGCTGCTCTATTTATGTATCTTTGCCTTGTAATAGTCTTTTCATTAAAATAAACTGAAGAAACCAAGTAAACAGAGTTTCAAAGGTTTCTGCCCGAAATGCAACAAGTTCATCTGCCTATAACAAACTAAAAGCACCAAACTGATTTTATTTAACAAAGTTAATTTTTCATTGATGGTGTGTTTCAAATTCCACATCCCAGTTTACAGAATGCGGAGCACCCTAGTGATTATGCGTGTGAATGCATACATGTGTAGATGGACTTAAGCCTGTTTTTTTCTCAGCTTACTGTTATGAATATCTCTATTATGTTAATCTTTGACTTCAACAGACATTTATGACAAGTTCAATAATACACATCATTTTAAGTATGCAACCTTCCACACAGTCTTTCATTGTAGCTTAAATTCTTATAGGCTCTGAAGACAGATGAAATGGAATCAATCTCTATTGTGTTCTAGAGCATTATAAGAATCTACTTTGTTTTCTTTGGTCATAAATTGTTTCATGTTATTTCACATAGCACAATAGAAGTGATATTTTCAATCATTCTTGTCTGTTTTTGTCTTAATACTCATTCCTGGTCAAATCGCAAAACCATCTTTTTTTGTTTGTTTGTTATCATCATTTGGGAATATGGTTAAGCCACCATATTATGCAATAAATTTGAGCATTTGACATGCAATAAAGATCAAGTTTTACATTCATCCTCATGTCTAAGATAGAAGTGGTGATTTAGAGTGCGCAGAAAATCCCACCTTTTCTGTTTGTTATAAAATAATGTGAGGCCCCTTGTGATGCCAATTGTTTGGACTCTAACTACACCCTCTGTGTAAGTGATCAGTGAAGGATTAACAGCTGCAAGAAGGGCCGTTGGATCATGAAGGTAAACGCCTGCATCAAATCCAAAGCTACCATCAGAACAACAATCTGATATTGCTTCCTAAGCTCTAAGTCCAATAAACAACCTTTCGTGCTGTATGCATTATGATGATAAGAGAAGTACACATCTAGGATCTTGCACAGGTACTGGGCAAATTTTCCACCAGACGCTGCCAGTTTTTTTCTATCAGCATCTACATTGAGCAGATATAGGTATAAATTAGATAGAAAAAAGACCTATGTAACAATATACAAAAATGTATTTACATCTTATTTTTGCAAATCTGTCATGAGGCCGACCTCGTTGTTTTCTTTTCTTTTCTTTTCTTTTTTTTTATTTTTTTTTTTTTTTATTTTTTTTTTATCTAAGGCGCTGGGAGGGGTTGGACCAAATACCTTTGGCATCATTTGCACAAAGTAGCTGCTCCCAGGATTCAAACCCACATTATTATGCCTGAAAGCCCAAGCAATGAACCCTTTATAAAGTATTCATCTAACTAGCCCCAAGTAGTCATGCTATGGCTTTGTTGAGTTCAAATAATTGGCTTGGATGTTGTCATGAAAAACTCAAAACTTGAAAATACTGAGTTTTTTTGGGCAACAAGGTACTGTAAATGGTTCACAAAAGGTGGAAATTTGAGACTGTTGGGCTACATTTGGTCCTCTTAAAGCATGCTAGTGGAATATTTTTTTCTCTCCAACAGTTCCTTTTTCTGCTCCGCCATCCTGGGACCCAAATGATGTGTTAAAGAGAAAAAAAAATTGATCCAGATGGCCACATATAAGAATCAGAGTGCAGTGCAAGATAAGATAATTTACCGTATAACATATAAAAATTGATATAAAGGCCACTACTTGAAACAATGGGAGGATACACAACATTATAGATACAGCTCTAGGGACAGAATAACTACAAAAGAGAATTGAACAACTGGGACATATCTTGCAAGCCAAGCGATGCTTTTACCGGTAAAAACAACTTGATGGGTAACATTTATCCCGACAGCCAAAACGTCTGCTCCACTTGTGAATACAATATCTGCAGCATCTGGATCACCAAAAATCTGGTCATCCAATCCAGTGACAGGAAAGGACGTGAGAAAGAGAAAGCTAGGTAAAAGCAAAGCTAAAAATTATTTCACGATGTTAGGTGAATAGGACTCAGGTTTTGGCAAATTTAGTATATATAAACCAAAGTCTGGAACTTTTGTTATTTTCTAACTTAGTTTAGAAATTTCCAAAAGTTAGTGTGAGGTACCTCTCAGGGTCGATAATGGAAATTCCTGCTACATTCAAGGGTAATTTGTTAATCTTTGCATACAATGGCATATACAATGATGAACGCTAGAAAGGATTGAGTTATAATAAAGGAACATGGACAAGTAAGCACGTCAGAAACATTTTAAGAAATGATTGAGTTATAAAAAAGAACATGGACACGTAAGAATGTCAGAAACATGGTCAGACATTATTAGCAGGCTAGCAGCACATACTTCAGTTTTGAGGTCAGTCTTTACACTCTGTGTCCCTAAAAGGCCCAATCACAGATTATGGCAACTTACATTGGCCTCTGATGCAGGATTTACATTTCCATTTACTGCAAAAGCACCACCAAGAAGAACAATCTGACCTATGTTTTTTGTAAATGAAGGATCCAATTGTATAGCCTGTATCAATTGATAAATATAATAAGTAATACTTTCTATGAATCTTTTCATCAGTAACCAGCAAGAAGATGAAGAACCTGACCAGAGCGATATTTGTTAGGGGACCCAGGGCCACCACAGTGACTTCTCCAGGGTAAAGGTTAGCTTGCTGGACAAGAAAAGCAGCTGCTGACTGTTCAATTGGTTTTCCTATTGGTGGAGGAAAGTTTTGGTTTCCAAGTCCATCAGCGCCATGTACAAAATCAGCTATACGGAGTTTTGTACCTTTCTATACATTAAAAAGATACAACTTCATCGATCATGACATCCAAGCACAAAGATCAGTTGTATACTTCTAATGGAGTATATCATTTGTGTGGATAAGAATTGTGTCATAATGCATAAGATTTACTCATCCAGACAGGAGTAACTTTGAAAAGTTATCTACTTGGTGTAAGCTGTATCAGACCAATATAGATGTCATGAATTTTCAATAATATAATATTATCCGTAAAAATGGAGGTTAGGCATTCATGAAGATTTCGAATTACATTGCATATAGAAACCATAAAATTTAAGAGCTAGCAATTACTCCCAACTAACTGTCATGTTCAATATTACTCATACACAAGTGTATTCAATTAAAAGCCATTTTTGACTTATTTGAGAATGTATCCATGCACAAGGGTATGGCTTCAGCTTAACTAGAAACTTCTTCAGTTATTTGGAATTTCCCTCAATTCTTAGGAGAATATTACAAAAAGCGGTAAATATGTTTTTTTTTTTTGGTGCTATGTGGTGGGAACAAATTCCACCTGAATATTAAAGAAATAGTCCTCTTAATGTGGGCAAAAAAAAAACGTGTGTGTGCAGAAACTCGTTCAACTTTGACAAGTCAACTAATTATCACACAACACTCAAAAACACAATTTTACAAAAGATTGAACTACTGAATCAAAGCTAAAGATTATTAAGCAAAGATCATATATCTTTATTCGAGGTCTTGGCCTCTATTTATAAGCAATTTACAGGTAATTGAATCTTTTTAGGACTCACCTTATTTGTACCTTAAGACTCTCAATTACAATATATGATCCTTATTATAAGGATATACATGATTTGGTTTCCTTAGATTGTAATCCTTCTTCTAATAAAATTACTACTAAAAATGGATTTAGCAGTAATTTGGGCCTGGAGCTCTATTATTTCGGGCCTTCTTAATGTATCCAGCCCACCATATCCGGTTGGGCCGTCCCAGACTTCTTGCTAAGGCCCAGTTTGAAAGTTGAATAGTCTTTGTGTTTACAGTGGTCCCCTCATGTGATGATGTGTCGTCTTTTTATTGGTGGGAAAGTATTTTCCCTCCACAAAATGTTATAGAAATTTTCCAATGAAGGTCTTGGCGTTGCCGTCATATAAACCTGATATCAGTTTTTTATGAAGTATCCATCTAAAAATTCTTTCTCTCTCTCTCTCTCCCCCATTCTTCTTCTTCTTCTTCTTTATTTTTATTTTCTGGTAGGGGTGGCAAGAAGGAAATCATTTCTAGTACAGCAAATGAACCTGAAGGAACAGCTACTACATCAACATATTATACATTTTATTTGGTTCTACAAAACAGAATGTAAAAAAATAAAAAATCAACAACATAACATTAAATGCTTTAAAGATTTAGTACAGATATTACAACGCCTTTATTTTAGAATGTGAATGGAATCCAAAACAATCATTCATGCTCCTGACATGTGAAGTACTGCAGACCTTAGCTATGAACACAGGGTAAAAAATGGTGAATCTTAATCAAGTTTGACCAATATGACTTTTGCAAGCATGATTTCTAGATTCACTCTCAGTCTGAAGGAAAAAAAGGGGAGTGCACTTATTTACTAAATTAATAGAAAGGGAAAGGGAAAGGGAAAGGGAAAGCTCGAGGACAAAAGTATAATTTTTTTATAAAAGATGGAATCTGAAGAGGGGTTATTGCGAAATTCATACAGTGACTGTGACATGAGATCCTTCAGCCACAGGAATATCAGTCCTCCCTGCAACCTCCAACTGACACATAAAAACAGCTCAAGAATTACTATGATTAGCAAACGAATCTCCATAATAACCAAATCTAAGTAATAATGCAAAATGAAGTCATCAAATATTTGATCTACTTGCAGTTGAAAAGTTTTACAGCGAACCAAAGCTCAGACCATTGTTTACTTTTACTAAAAAGAATGTAAAGTCTCATAAATTCAACTGTTCTATATTACAGAAATAAAATAAAGTTGACAAGTATTAAGAACAATTTTTTATTTTTTTTACCAAATGTAAAGCATTTCTAGTAGCAAGAGTTGTATAAACGTTCCCATAAATAGTTGTGAGTCCAATGACCTCCACTTCTGGCGATCGCAATGCCACGAATATTGCCATGGCATCATCTGCACACACAGCGTAATAATATGAGAAACAAGAAAGGTAGAAAATTCGAATGCTCCATTCTGGAGATAAAAGAAGAAAATCTTGGTATGTGTTCTTGTTGATTTGGTTTGGGACCGGAAATATGACTGTCCAATTCGTCGAATCAGTGTTAGTTCGTTATTCAATTTTCCTAAAAGCAATCTATGAAACGAAGGGTATAAATCTCTAGATCTTTCACATCTCAGAAAGGCGATACTTTCGAAAATAGTGAGAAAGCAATATATGTATATTATTCATATATGCATGAAAAATTGAAGAGAAGGGACCCTAGCAAAGAGAGCTTACCTATTCCAGGGTCGGTGTCGATGATGATCTTCTTTGGAACTGCCATGAGGAAGGGGATTTTCGATTTCAGACAACCAAAGGGAAGGAAAGTAAAAATCAATTTTGGTTCTTATTTGTTTTTGGGTAAATTGCACCGAGGTTTCGATTAACGCCAATCAGGACATGGTCAACGCACTTTTTTTACATTGACACCCCCTCACATCTGAAAAGTTTACCTACACACCCCCCACCAGACATTGAGACATAAAAAAAAATTGACCATTTAACTTAGTCAACAAATACATAAAAAATGTTAATTTACCAATATAACCCACCAAAATCACCTTTATTTCCCATTTAGTTATGATATGGATTAATGTACCATTGTTAGGATACGAGAATATATTATTTTAGATGGATTGGCTAATAAATTAAGTCACATCTATTCGTGTCAGGTCACAGAACCATGTGAATGGCATGCCATTGAAAGACTATGGCGGATAGGTTACTTTTATGTTCTGGATATGATAGATTTATATATATATATGGATATGTGCCATGATATGAGCTTGAGTTATCAGGATCAGTGGTTAGGGAATGTATTGCCTAGGATGCATAGCTGGATATAGTGGATAGTTGTGTGTCCTGGTAGATCATGGTACTCATGCTCACTATATGTGCGTTTTGCATGTTGCCTACTATTCAGGTTGAGGCCACCCTATAGTCCAGTAAAAGTCATTTAGTGTGTATCTATATATATACGGGATATGTAATTATTGTATGAGTTGACTAGGATGTATATGTGTATCGGGTATCTATTTGGGATGTAGTAGAGTAGAACTTGTTTGTGGGCCTGACCCACTATTATTTTTCAGGTGTTCGTCAGGTGTAGAGATTGTTCGTGTTGAGCAGAAACCACTCTTCTGATTCTAAAAGGATTTTATTTTCAGTTTAGACATTTGTTTGGATTATTATTTCCGGTTTGGATTTTATTAGAGGTCCACATTATAGATTCCCAAGTCGTAATCTAGAGGATTAATGGTATTAGAGTATTTGGATATTTATTGGAGGGTTATTATTATTGGAGGATTTATTATTCGTTTCATTTCAGCTTTATTTATTTATTCTTATTATCTTTTGTATTCTGTGTTTATTTATTACCTTAATTATTTGATATCCTTTGGTTTTGGACATAGACTTGATTAACCTATGGCTCTAAAATTAGTGGGTATCATAAGTCTCTTCCATCACCAGTTAAATTTCTCCATTTGAAGCTAATAAATTGACAATTGCGGGTTAGAGAGAGGTGAAGAAAATCTTATGAAAAGTTTGTGTATTGAAAAAATAAAAAATTTCAGTGGTGTAAATCCTTTACCTAGAATTGTCGGCACAGTGCAACCCAAAACCTCCTCGGCCAATAAGGTTTTCCTTGATTTATCCAATTCAGGTTTGGCTTCTTGAATTGCTATTCTGAACTGAATTGTGTAATGTCTCAGATTTTTTAAATTTTTTTTGAATTTTTATTTTAATTATTTTTTGTACCTCGTTTTGTGTGCTATGCGGGTCCCGAGGGCCGTCTTAGTCATTTTCTTGAGCCAATGGTTTTATAAGTTCATTTTAATTATTTTAAGTCAATTAGATGTGATGGGATTATTTTTAGAATTTTTCGAAAGTCAGGACGATTTCCGGGTTCGAGAGCTTCTCCCGGTTTTGTCATTTTAAGTGAAGGGCATTATAGTCATGGCACACGCATATACATATAAGTGTATCTATATATTAGAGGAGATATTTTGTGGGACAAGGTTGACATTGTGATGGATGAATGAGGGCAATATGGTAACTTGGCCTAAAGTTAGTAACCATAGGATGGTGACACTTGACACCAATGGAATCACAAAACAAAAATGAAGACCAAACCCCCCCATTTTCCTTCTCATTTTCAAAATTCCATTCTCTCTCTTTAGTTCTTCTTTCACTCTTTCTATATCTATATACATTATATACACATAAGCTTCAAGGTCATTTTTGAGAGGGCTTTGATGAGTTTTTGGAGATGACCAAAAAAGGAAAATGGATGAGCAAGGAAAGGGCTTCCATTAGGGATTTCTAATGCCTAAAACCTTGGCTTTTATTGAGTACAAATGCCATATTTTTTTTTTTATCAATCTCATTCTTGAATGTCAAAGTGTAAATTGACACGTTAGTAATTTGTTGAAGTGTGGAAGCATGCTAGTATGTGGGAAATTATGTGTTTGATTTCATGCTAAGTATGTGTATTACATGACTTCGGTATAAAGTTGTTTAACATGAGAATTCTAGCATGATTTGTGGTGATATGAGATTCTATGATTAGCATGCTTATATGTGGTTATAACAAAGTGACGTGTTGTGCTTAATTTAAATGAAAATGTTATGCTTATGATCATATTAATGGGAATGCCATGAATGGGTTGAATTCTAAAAAAATGCTATATTTATGCCATTGTTGAAATTATAATAAGATTGAAATCAATTGGATGAAATGAGGCATATGCATGATATGGCGGGAAGTGAGAATGAAAAAAAGGATTTTGAAATGATTTTTATAAAAATGAACCGGATTTCGCGAACCCGGTGCTAGCTTGTCCTAGAGGAAGCACGGTCTGGTGTAGGATGTGAAAAAGTTGATGCAAATTCCCAAATGGTTGCTGGATTTGGAACCAAGGATAGTTATCAATCTCGCCTCAGTAAAATTGATTAGCGGTTTTCAAAATGTGAGTTTAGGGTCGGTGGAGACGAAGTTTAGGGCCGGTAGAGGCCAAGTTATAGTCGGTTGAGACCAAGGTTGGAAGAACGTCAGGCATTGCATTGGATTTTATGCATATTTGTATTGAAATGCCTAAATGGTACTATTAGGATTGAATTGTGAACTAAATGCTATGAAATCCCCAAGTATGATCCCAGTTTTCTTTTATCCCGAATATGTGATGTGGGGCTCAAGGGAGTTCAAAGTTGGCGCCTTAGGCATTGATGTGTGTTTTATATTACCACTTGTAATAGTGCGAATCTTTGTAGGATATGACTATATAGAGGGTATTGATTGCACAGGGAGATGAGTGTTCTTTGCTTTGTTTCTAACTAATCCAATTTTCTTTTTGGTTTACAGGTAACTGATTGAATTGGTTGATTGGATCTCATGAATATAAAATGAAATTAAACTAAAATTAAGTTAAAGAGATCATAGAGAGAATGTCTTAGGGCTTTGACTTCACCACGAACTTTGTACTATGGTTAACTGTTCAATTCTGAGGTTTTAACAATTTATATTTTAAATTAATTAAACTCAATAACATTCGTTCAATTCGGTTTTAAAGAAAGATATTTAATAAATTTCAATTAACTATAATTGTTATGTCTCTAATTTTACCACTCGCAATAGAACGATTCCGTGTAGGATAGCTCTACGTAAAGAGGATGTCGAACCCATAGGGAGATGAGATTTGCATTAGTCTTTATTTTAATCCTAATGGTTTACAGGTAATTTGGTTGAAAAGTTTGTTGGTTGTCACGATTTAACAAACTAAAATTAAAACAAAATATTAAACTAGAGCAATTTAAACTAAATTAAATGATCAGAGAGAGAGATCTTAGGGTTTTGACTTCACCACAATCATCATATTATGGTCAATTGAATCAACTCTGGGAATTTAACCAATTATGTTTTCAAATGAATTGAACTCAATAACATTCGTTCAATTCGGAGTTTAAAGAAAGATGTTTTACAAAATTAGTTAACTGTAACATATCTGCGGTTAGCGAGGACTATCCACCTACTTACTCTAACTACTTTGTAAACAATCCACATTTCTTAAGCATAGACTATTAAAACTTTTTTTTGCAAAAAACATTAGAGTACCATTATATGACCTCTATTCTTGTGTCCGACAGGACTTCGCCAGATACCGCACAACAAGATAGGTTGGGAATAGATAATTGTAATACCCCAATATTTTAAAAGATTTATTAATTGGGATTAATTTAATTTATTTTATTTTTAAATGATTTGTTTGATTTAATTGGAATTAATTGCTTTTATTTTATTTTTAAATGATTTGTTTCATTTAATTGAGTGCTTAGATTAATTGTCTTATTTTAATTAGATTATAACTCGTGATTATATTTGATTGATATGGTATTTTACTTTGTGGAATGCTATGATTGAATTGCTTATTTGATTTGTGTGTATTTATACTTGTGTGAATTATTTTTTTAATTATTTGTAATTATTAGATTTAATTTAATTATTTTATTTTAATTATATTGGGCTTAAGAGGAGTGAGACCAATGGATGTGGTCTTGGGATGGAAGGAGCCTTGTTGGTTAATTATTAAAGAGTCATGGTTATGAAGATATTTAAATAATTATCTTTGCATATATATATATATATAATTAATAATCATTATGGGGGGTATATATGTCTATATATATATTGATATATATAGGTATATATAAATAAATGATTATGTATGGAAGGTATTTATATATATAATACAATATATATGTATATAAATATATATATTATTTAAAGATTATTATTTTATTTGGTAATCATAGTAGGAATATGATTTGGATTTTAATGTGTATAAATATACATATAAGGCTTTAGGATTAAAAGTTTACATGTCAGAAAAATAAGAGAGGTAGAGTGAGAAGAGGAGAAGGCTGACAAAGAAGGGGTTGGATTAGTGAAAGAAAACGTCGAATTTGGAAGAGACGATTAATGCTTGAAGCGTCGGTTTCATTTCGAAACCTTCAGACGAGTTTTCTTTATTTTTCCTCTTAGAACTCATAAGTATTTCACCTTAAATATCAAGATTTTAGATTAAATTTATTAATTTAAAACATGGTTAGAACGGATTAATTAAATACATTAAATTAATTTTATTTGATTAAATCAGGATTTAATCAGAATAGTTAAAATCGTGAATTATTATTATTTAATATTTTTGGAGTTTTAAGGTTTAATTGTAATATATAGGTGTTGTGTATATTTTAAATTAATTTATAGGTTGATTTATGACTCAAGGCGGTTATTTATGGTTTCCGGAATTTCTGGAATTTTTCTTGAATTTTCTGGAATTTTATGATGTTTTTCTAGTATTTTTGGGAATTTATTAGAATTTATTTTTCTACATTTATTAGAAATATATATATATATATATATATATATATATATATATATATATATATATTATTTATACATATACATGGTCGGTGAATTGTTGCCTCAATAGGGAAGTAATTAGGTGTGGGCGTGTACATGGGAAGATGGTGTACCCGCCAATTAGGGCCATTGGATTAGTTGAACTTATATTGATTGATATGGTGCATTGCGGCACATGGAATGGTGGTACACATGCTGATCTGGACCATTAGATTATTTAATCTTAGGTGGAATAATCCGGTGCATTGCGGTACATGATAACATGTTACACACCCTAATCTAGGCCATTGGATTAATTTAATATAAGTAGAATGATTCGGTGCATAACGGCTATCGAAAAGGGTACACATGTACATCTGGACCGTAGATGTAGTCTAGTCAACATAGAAATAATCTAGTGTGGGCAAGCTTACAGCAACTGAAAGCCTCCAGCCAATCAGAACGTGCAGTACACATGGAGACTTGGATCCGGTGCGTGCAAGTGCGTGGAAAGCGCGTGGGCGCGCATGCTGATCCCTATTTGCCTATTTTGTAACACAAAATTGAAACGGTTATAACTCAGTCATTTTAAATCGAAATTGGGTCATTCTTGAGCTTAAATTCAAGGATTTTTCGTCCTCTTTCCGATGATACCAATTTCATTATCATATTTTTATCCTACTAGGAGATATTTACATTTTAGTGAGACGGTGTCAGAAAACTATTTAAACAGAGATGGAGTATTTAGGGGAAACTATTTCTGACATATTTAGTAGCATTTAATTTGTGTAAATATAATAAATTAATATTTTTTTTTTATGCAAGGAAGTGTGTGTATATATATATATATATATATATATAATTATTTATATATGTGTATATATAATTTAATTCATTTATGAGTTGTATGGAATGATGTATGTATATATATATATATATATATATATATATATATATATATGATTTAAAATAATCAAGGATTATTAAGGAAGGTATTAAACACACACACACATATATATATATATATTAAATAATATATGTGTATATGTATATATTATTTAAGATGATTAAATCATTATTCTTATTTGGTATATCTAGATTATTTGATATTGTGATGACCTTGAGGGTAGGTGTGCCGTGGGCGGGTGCGAGAGACATTGTGAGGCTACCACACTAGCGAGTTACGGGTGCACAATCCCACATCGTTTAGGAGAGGGAAATGTGAAGTGCTTATATGTAAGTGTGTCATCACCTATTGGTATGAGGCCTTTTGGGGTAAAGCCTAAGAGCAAAACCATGCTGGCTCAGGCTCAAAGCGGACAATATCATACCATGTGGTGGAGTTGGTCGTTACAAATGGTATCAGAGCTTGACCTAGCCGAAAGTGTGCCGACGAGGACGTCGGGCCTCCAAGGGGGGTGGATTATGATGACCTTGTAGGTGGGTGTGCCGTGGACGGGTGCGAGAGACACTGTCAGGGTACCACATTGGCGAGTTACGGGTGCACAATCCCACATCGCTTGGGAGAGGGAAAGGTGAAGTACTTATATGTAAGTGTGTCATCTCCAATTGGTGTGAGGCCTTTTGAGGTAAAGCCCAAGAGCAAAACCGTGCAGGCTCAGGCCCAAAATGGACAATATCATACCATGTTGTGGAGTGGGTCGTTACAATAATAAACCATTACATCTAAGACAAGGGAATAACAGTTTATAATATACTAAAACATGAAAACCAATTGAGTTATCTCAATTGCTCATAATCATATAATCAAGAAAACATTATATATTAAAATAAAATCCTAGAGTTAAAACAATCCAACCATAATATCAGATTGGGTTACATCAGTGCCCTAAGAAAGGAATTAGCTACTCATGACGAGGTTAGATATCATCTGTGTCGGAGTTGTCTCCATCGTCACGGATGACACTTCTCTTGTCAGGATCTTCACTTTCAAGGTTGTAGGAAACCTAAAAACCACCATGCTACCAGCTTTCTGAATAACACCTTAAAAAGGAATTGAAATTTTGGACCTCCTCTATCAAGGCTTACACCTTCTTTTATAGAAGAAAATAAGGATCTGGTGGGTTTGTAGGTCTTCTATCTCATCTGGGATGAGATACGGCTGATAAAGACAGCAATCCCGTACTTTAAATCTGACATGTCATGGAAGGCTTAAACTTTAGGAACAGAGGTTTGAGCTTTAGGGTTCAGGCTCGAGCTTTAGGATCAAGGCTCGAGCTTCTCTGGATTGATGCTCGAGCTTCAAGAATTAGTGCTCGATCTTCACTTTGACACTTAGCCAAATTTCTTCAACTATTTTTCAAAGCGTCTTTTTCTTCAACACTTGGAATATTTTGGGGTTTATCTCTTTTAACATTGCTCGATCCAAACTTCATGGGCTCGAACACTAGGTACAATGCTCGAGCATTTGAGGCTCAAGGCTCTAGCATTAGTGGATGGTGCTCGATCATGGAGGTGAGGCACGAGACCTGGGAGCATTGCCTTTCAATTAAAATCAACTATTTAATTTCCAACACCTTATGCTCGAGCTTGAGGGTCAAGGCTCGAGCACCTTTAGGTAAGGCTCGAGCGCCTTAAGTTAGGGCTTGAGCACCAAGGTACAAGGCTCGAGCTTTTGGGCCTTGTTGACTTTTTTTCTCTTCTTTGTTGTGATGCTCGAGCCTTAACACTTAGGCTCGAGCTCCGGGGGCTTAAATTGCTTCAAACTTTACCATTGAAGCTCTCGGCTTGTTCTGAATGATCGACAACGACTCTGTAAGCCTCGATATCATCATAAAGTCCTGGTTTTAACCATTTCTCTAGGAAAGTACCTACAAACACACATTAAACATAAATTAGTCTAACTATGGATAGAAGTATCACTTTAGGCCTTAACATACGTATATTTAGGGGCTCGAATATACATATATTCAGCGCTCATCACACCCCCAAACTTACATATTGCTAGTCCCTTAGCAATACAGAACTAAAAAGCCGTTTTCGTGGGAATCACGGTTGCATTTAGCTTATGCAACAAGCTTTTAAACCCCTAGGTTACCCCTAGTGGATGAGTTGTAGTCTCATGAGGGTTTCCAGTGAAGATACCCACAAACTTCTCAAATCAGTGCCTTAATTGTACGGATAGCTTATTCAAGTCTATTTTCAAATCATATCATTCTTGCAGTTCATTAATCAGTCAAATACAGCAAGTATACCAATCATGTAATCAGAAAAACTTTCAACTTCCAATTTCAATTAAGCAACCATAGTCCCACATATCAATTTAATCATTCATTCAACAATTTTAATCTCTAAAGATACTTTGAAAGTGATCCCATAATTCAACGTGTGACTTACTGTCCATACTTGCATTTATTCCTTACTATTCCTCAATTCACAGGCAAACTTTTCAAAGTCCGATTCCCAGGGAATTTATTGTTTTTTTTCAAGGTATGCATTTTTTCAAAAAGGATATTGTGCAATGTTCAGGTTTATTAAGCTTTCTAAATCACCCATGTAACGAACTTTCAGCCAATGACTCCCAGACCAGATGATTTTAGGGCATTAAGTGTTAAAACACCCCTAAGGACTTAATTGTTCAAGTAATATAGGCAACCTAAACCCCCTATGTAACAAGTTTTCAGCCAATGACTCCCAAACCAGATGATCTTAGGGCATTAGGTGTCAGAACACACCCCTAAGGACTTAATCACTAAAGCAATCTAAGTACAAACCTGAACTTGATCATTTTCTACTTCATTTTCATTATTCATCATGTTCGTTGAATTTTTTTCTTTATTGCATTGCATACATACCAAATTTATTTGTTTCTTTTTTCTTTTGTTTTTCTTTGTTTTTTTCCTATGCCTTGGTCATTAGAATTATCAAATCTACCCAATCATTTCAGTCTAACTTAAAACAAAACAAGATTTTTAATTTCTACCCCACAGAATTCATGCAAGTGTGAATATGTGTAAAGTGTAGTATCTCAGAGATCAACATCATTAAATAATAATCATCCTAACAAAGTGGACCACAGGCCACCAATTGAGTTCAAAAAGTTTAAGGAATCCCTTTCATAGTAATTTAGTATACAAACCATTTCCAACCAACATTAGACTGCAAACAAAGTATATAACCATTAACAGACTCAAATACATGCTTATATAAGTAGTAAATCATCTCTTTGTGTAAGCAAAAAGTTGAAATTTTAAATTTCCCAACACAACCTTACCCCAAAACTTAGTGTGCACATTATCCTTAATGTGTCCGAACAAAAGAGAGTTAGAAAGATATTACCATATGGTGGTGCCTGTCGTCGACACTCCAAATTTGTGCAAAATAGTGTGGCCAAATTTTAAATTTATAAAATGCCACTACTAACTCTAACTACTAAATATAGTTAGGGTGAGAAGGGATCGTCCCAAGGGAATGTGGGCGTATTTGCAATGGAAACAATATATAGGGTTAGTAGGTCGAGTGATCAAAAGGTTGTTTGTTTTGTTGATTAAATTACAATGTAAATGAATGCAATACTAAGCAATTAAAGTAAATAAAAGGGTAGAGAACAAGAGAGAGAGGTCGTGGGACTTAGAGGTTACCACTAAATATCGTTATTCTAGACATTCAATGTGTAATAAATGAGGGGGAAACATGTGTTTCAATACAAAAAGGTGTGGTTGATTGAATCAACAACTATGAATTGACTCATTAAGCATATATTGTCTAGACAACCTAGTGAATAGCACAATATATCAAACTAAGCCATTAATCTTTCCTTTAAGTTCATAATTAACATACTAACAAGTTAGAGAATAATACTACTTGCATTCATAAGTATGGAATATTAAACAACAAGCATGGATTGTTCTCCCATCTAAGAAACTAAGGCAACTACACTACAACTAAGCTAGGAACATGAAAATTAAAATAATTAAGCTAAGGGAGAGGCACAATCCATCAAGAAATGAGCATGAACCATCAAATAAACCACAAGAATATTCTATCAAGCACTATTCCTTGACAATCTCTAGATTTTAACATCAATACATATAGACATGCATCAAAATCACAAAACCAAGAGATAAACACATGGACATCTATTATAGCATACATAGACATATGGATAGAAAGAAATGATCAATAGGAAGTATTAAACCACACAAATCATTGTATAAACAAGATTCATATATAAATCAAGTGTCAAGACAACATTACAACACAAATCCCCTCAAAATACAAAACAATAAGGTCTAGAAGGCATGCTTAGGGCTAACTCTGGCCTCAAGAAGATGTTTAGCCACTCATTAATGTAGTCATCCAACCCTCAAGGGCTATCTCCATGGTAAAAATGCTCTCCTTCTTGGTTGAAACCCTAGAAGAATGGAAGAACTCCCAAGAATAGTGTATGTCTCTCCAAGCTCTAGCCTCCTCTCCAAGATAGATGATTTATGATATGAAAATCAATGAATGTTGATGAAAAATGCTCTCTCTATCTTTTTATGCTCTTAAAATAGCTCCAAATCCTTATATAGGAGGCTCAAGTGTCATACCCAATGGTCTGGACTCGTGCACTCAGGTCCCTTTAATGATTGCACCATGAGCCATCTTTTAATTAGCTGGACTACGTTTTAATTTGGACTTGAGGAGGTTCGATCGATCAAGTTCAGATGAGATCGATCGAACTTTGGTGAGATCGATCCAATGTTGGAGAGATCGATCCATCCTTGGCGGCGCCTTTTAGAATAAAGAAAAATCTGAAATATTTTTGGGATATTTTGGGATAAAGACAAAAGTGGTAGGTCGGGATAAGATCAAGGAAGTTCGATCGATCTGAGAAAAGTTGGATCGATCGAAGATGGTGAATTCTTTTGGATAAGGACAAAGGCTTGGATCCATCTTGAAATGGCTAAATCGATCAATGTGAGATCGATCGAAAATATTCCTGATCGATCGAAGTTTGCAGATTTCTACCACTGTGCTTCCACTTTGCTCCATTCTTCCATTCAGCTTGAGATTGTTTCTTTTATGCTCTAATTTGGCTGAATTAGCTTATTTTGGGGATAAGTGCCTAAAAAGGGCAATAACATGAAATTAGACTAAAACGAGAAAGTAAGATAGATAAAGGTCATAGAATACTCGAGCTTAAGGGGTTTAAATGCGCACTTTTCAGTGCTCATCACCATACAAGCAGACCAGCAAAGAGTTGACAAAATAATGCACCAATGAGTAAAAATAAGTTTCCAGCATCGTCTCCTTCAATATAGTGGTTCCTCTCAAAATCACCCCCAAACTTAATCTGTTGTATCTAGCAAAATCAATAAACTCCAACACACATCAGAGTATCAAGTATATGGAGTAATCATAAAGAAATATCACAATAAATTAAAAGATCAACACAAGGAAAATAAATCAAAAAACATGTATATATATATCAGAAATCAGTACAATGCTTTTGAAATAAAACTTTGGGCAGATATACATCATATGGAAAGAAATACATCAAAAGCCTGCCCTAGTCAACAAGAAGACATAAAAACCCTAGAAAGCTAATCCATAGGTGGCAATGGTGGATCGGAAGAAGTAGATGGAGAGGACGGAGTGCAGTGAAGTAACTCCTCCAATATGCTTTGCTGCGCAGTCAGCATCTGCCGCAACACCATCTAGCCATCCTGCAGCTCTAATCTCAACCCGAGAAGAACTCTCAGTCTGGGCTGCAGGAGTGGGTCTCCTCCTCAGTGAGGGTTGGCTATCGGAGAGATCCATCTCCTCCTCTGTAGCCTCATCATCATCATTCTTCCTAACAGTAACTGCAATATAACCCTCGTCACCAAACTTCACTGCATTGCGGCGATATGCCAGCATATGTCTCTACACCTTATTCCATTCCTTCATTCCAAATTGTGGCAACTTATTACATGACTCCTCTCGGTGACATATCATAAAACCCTGTAGCTCTAATATTCTGGTAATCATATATGGAAAAGGAATTGCATGTGTAAGAATATCCTTATACGGCCCAATCTCAAACCAAAACTCCAGTAACTGACAGAAAATCATCATAGGGAACGAATACCAATGCTCAAACTGAATAGTATAAAGTGCTTGGAGAAAGTCAGTATTCCTAATATTCTTATGTCTAAGAAGATGGACATTAGCAGAGATGACAGAATCTAGAATCCATAACCTCTTAGAAATTTTGGCTTTGGTAGTACTAGTACACTTTCTCCTAGCAAATCGATCATCACATAGCTTCTGAATTAAACTCTCAGCAATTGGTACTAGAGGGAAACGTGTGAAAGTTGGATAGCTACGCCTCTCATCTCTTACCTCAGGAAACGTATGGTAACATTCTAGAGCTGTAGCAATAGCATCAGGATTAATAATTAACTCATGTCCATCAATCTTAGTCCTAAGCTCCCAATGGTCATCTTCACTATAAACCAAATTGAGGTAAAACAAACGAACAAGACGAGGATAAACAACCTGAGTAACAAGGACCATAAGATGGAGAAGGTTCCTGTAACTGAAAGATATCATAGCCCATCTAATGCGAGGATCATCGATGAATGCTTAATAATCAAAGGTCGTTTCATAAGAAATTGAAATTGTCTGCCACGCACTTGGCAACACATCTTTCATCCCTCTAGCACGCTTAGCAGGAGTAGGACGAACCATCCTCAAGATAAACCTTCAAATTCCCCAAAAATTTCCAATTCTTGCAATATGCAAACTGAGGCTCGAGCTTCAGCTAATACTCGAGCTTCAACTTGCAGAGCTCGAGCCTTACCTGGATTTCAGCAAAACAGATCTTAAATCTCAGTTCATGATTCAATCAATAGTTGATCTAAACAACTAGTCTATGTAGATGATGTAGATACAAAATCCATAGAATTATATATTCAAAGAATAACTTATACTCTCCTTCATTAGATCTAGAAAATTTAATGAACTAAGGAAAAACCAATGGAAAGAAGATGAAGAAGGAGAGCTGTACCTCAATATTCCCTGCATATTTGCAACAAGAATATCAAACTTCACCAGACACAAATATGGAGAGAACGAGGAAAGATCTTATAAGGGAAGTGTGGCCTTCATATGTTAGGAGTTGGAGTAGCCAGTTTCCCGATTTTAAAACTTATAGAACCTTAGGCTCGAGCTTTAAGGGTATGAGCTCGAGCCTGCCGCCATCAATCTTTACAATTTACGGTGATGGAAGGCTCGAGCTTGAGGTACTGATGCTTGAGCTTGCAGTAGCTGACGCTCGAGCCCCAACTTTTAGGCTCGAGCATGGAGACAAATTTTTGGATTTTTGTTAATTTTTATTTTTATTTTCTTTTTCAATTTTATTCAAACCTAAACTAACCTAAACGTAAATGAAGACTAAAATAAACCTAAAATCTAGAAAAGAAAAGAATTGAATCAAAACTAAAGTAATGATATAAAAATCAAAATAAACTACGGTATAACATACAAATGCTAAGTTTAACGTCGATAGCTCGATGAAAACCTGACCTCTCTAGTCCAAGTAAATAGGATTATGACGTTCTACTGACTCCACTGTGCCTCTCTGTATACTACCCTCTATATAGGGTTTCAGTCTTTGTCCATTGACCTTAGACAATATTCCAGTCTTATAATCTTGTATCTCAATTGCACCGTAAGGTGTAACAGAAATAACCATACATGGACCTTCCCAACATGACTTTAACTTTTCAGGAAAACGTTTCAGTCGTGTATTAAACAACCAAACCTTCTTCCTAGGCTCAAAAGTCTTACGCAAGATATGCTTGTCATGAAATGGCTTAGTCTTAGAGTTATAAACCTTAGCACTCTCATAAGCATCATTACGTAATTCTTCAAGCTCAGTTAGTTGAAGTTTCTTGTTAGAACCAACAAATGTCATATCAAAGTTGAGCTTTTTTATGGCTCAAAAATGTGATACCCCTGAATTTCCACATGTAGGTTGGCCAGGCCCACACCTGAAAATACGGGAATATCAAAACAATTTAATATTTAAACGAACACAGAATACAAGAAGAATAAAAACGAATGAATAAATCGCTAAATGAAATTCTATTAATAAAATAAAACCTCCTTTATAAAAATAAATTTCATGAATTTAAAATTCTAAAATACAACTCGGGAATCCTATAAGTCAAGGACCCCTAAACCATAAATTATTAATTCACCAGACATCTAACAATAAATAACAATACTAAAAAAAGTAAACAAGATGAGTAGATGAATGACAGTCTCCCAGCTGCGGATCCTCAATCTCGAGACTGGAATTTCTAATAACCTGAAAAATAAATCGTGGGTTAGACCCACGAGCAAGTTCCCTCTACCACGCCTCTGAAAACCAATAAATAAAACATCTCTAACCAAAATTATCCTAATTAAAGTTTTGACCTTTAATATAAGATGATACATATATATTATATATATAAATATATAAAGAATATGTTTATTAATAAATTCCTTGAAATCCAAGACCATAAACAATGATAAGACTACCTCCATATTTAAACTAACCATCAAGTATATTCCACTTTTAAGAGAAAACTCCTTTAAACCTAAATTCCATATTTAAACAGTTATTTAACCATTTAAATAATAAATAATAATCCAAGAAATATTTTCCTTCAATCTAAATCCTAATATCCACCAATTTATGATTTTATTTATAAAGATCACATAGCAAAGATATATAACTCATCCATGCCTACACTAGTATTATTTTATTAATACTATAAAATAATATATTATCCTTTAAACATTAATTTATTTTAATAAGAATATTTATCACCTCCAACTTATAAACACAATATCCATAGATGTATATTTAATAATCTAACTTACCTAACAATTTGTTTATAATTTGACAAATCATCCATGCCTCCATAAATATTTATTTATGTTTTGGTAAATCAATCATGCCTCTAGAAGTATGTTTATTTATACGATAACAACTTAACCATGCCTCTACAAGTAATATATTTATACTTTGGCAAATCAACCATGCTTATTAAATGACAATTTGTTTATATCTTGGCAACTCATCCATGACTCCAAAAGTATATTCTTTATCCATACTATTAATTAGTAATTTATCTATGCTTCCTATGTATGTATTTTATTTATACAATTAATAAGACAATTTATTTATACCTTTAGCAACTCATCTATGTCCCCAATTTAACCATGTACCAAACTTTACAATTAACTATGAAATAAATCATACATAGGCACTCCATGCAAGTTATAAGCATATAATTAATTTAAATAAATAACCTATTATGATTTCATTAACACCACCATCATATATATAAACATGATAAATATCAATGAACAACTTATTAGTTGATTAGGTTATATTTATTTATTTATGTGTGACAGTATAACACGTAGACGTATATAACATGTAGGTTACACAATTTAGCAATGTCCAAATAATACGTTACACGTTAAATATAAATATTAAGAATTATTTGGTCAACACCCAACCAATACAAATTATCCAAATTGGTTAAAACAATTATGCGATAAGATATATATATATATACAAAATTCGTACTGTCTTCCAACCCAGTTTTGACAAGGTAAACATCTGTTTCACGAAATTTTCGTGAAATACAAAATTAGAGATAAACGAATTTCCATTCAACAATTCGAGATTTGAGCCGTTTTGGTACTCGAGGAAAGAGGTACAGACATAATACTAAAATGGGAATTGGAGAAAGTTTCTTAGTTGAAGAATAATTCTTCCTTTTCTTCTAATTAATTTCTTCACATGCATTTATCCTATGTCTAGGTGATTAACATGCCAATTTAATTTATAGATTTTGATACGCAAGGTGATAAACTTATGGGTTTTAAGAGGAGAGTTAGAAAAGAACTTGCCTGAAGATTTCGAAACGAAATCGATGCTTCAACTTTGGTTGTCTTTTCCAAATACGACGTCCTCTTTCTCTGATCCGGCCTTCTCGTTGTCAGCCTCCTCTTATTCTTTTCCTCTGTTTCTCTTATTTTTTTCTAACGTGAAAAACCTTTTAACAATAACCTTATGTGTATATTTATATACATTAATACCTTATTCCTATTCCTAGTATGATTACCTAAATAAATAATAATAATAATCTTAAATAAAATATATACACATATATTATATTATATATATATATTACTCACATAATAAAACATAAATAATATATATTGCCAATTCAAATTCTCCTCCATGTAGGACTCCAACTATATTAATATACATAAAATATATAAATATATATATATATATACATAAAATATATAAATATATATATTATGTAATATATATTTATAAATCATTTTTAACTATACTTACCATATATATGCATAAAGTCCTATACGTAT
The DNA here is from genome assembly GCF_030987335.1 of Cornus florida. Lineage (NCBI taxonomy): Eukaryota > Viridiplantae > Streptophyta > Magnoliopsida > Cornales > Cornaceae > Cornus > Cornus florida. The sequence goes on from NW_026775574.1 coordinate 107,192,429, forward strand.
ATACTTACTATAAATATATAATTCTCTATATAATACTATATATATAATCCATTTAATATGCATAATATATATATATATATATATAGACACACACACACACACACACACACACATATACTCATGCATAAATCCATGGGCCTTTAAACCATCCCAAATCTTTTAAGGCTTCCTTCTCCAGCCCAAGACCCAAATCTTTTGGTCTAAATAATCCAAGCCTAATCCATTAAATTTAAACAAATAATTAAATAATTAAACACTTAATTTTAAAACAACTAGATACATATATCACATAATCAAATAAGAATTAACAATCAAGTCATACCATACAAATAAAAATTAACACGCCAACAAATCAATCAACAATCAAACACATCATCATACCAATAAATCAAATAAACAAGTAAATAAATAATTAATTTAAAAAAAATAAATCCATTAAATTCATTTAAAGATAATTAATTTAATTAAATAATTCCTCTAAAATATAGGGGTATTACATTCTTCTCCCATAATAAAAGGAATTCCATCATCGGAATTCACAAATCTATGAAATAAAAACTTTGATTGTTTATTCCACTTTCAATTTTCTATTTTTTTCTTTTTCCGTGTGGAAAATAACCCATCCACACTTACCCATAATTAGTAGACATATCTCATAATTTATTAAGAATATGCTAGGCTAATCCATGCTTGTTGCATTTCTTTGCAACCTAATCTCATCAATTTATATGCGTTAGTAATTATCCCCATTGCTGTATTTTCTTGCAGTAAAATACATGAAAACTCTTTTTTCTACATACGGTGCAAAATACATATTTATATCCTTGCCAATTATATGCTATTGCCTAGAAATAAAACATAAATATTTACATAGTGAGGTGATAACCTCCTTTCCTTTCCAATCAACATTACTCCCTTTTTGGGAGACAATTTGGGTAAAGACTCACTTTTAAACTTCCAAATTCTAATATGCGAGTTTACTATTAATACAATTATTCTGCCTACTCAGGTAGTGCACACAAAATCTCGAATAAAAACAATCTCTTTGATTGTATCCTTTAATATATGTAGAACCCAACAATCAATATTATCCCTCTAATTACACAATCACTGTACAAATCCTTAAATTGTGTCATACTATTGGTATAGATAAACTCTGAAAATATTAACTACTATTCTCAATTGTCTATATTATTTAGTACTCCTTTTTGCCGCATTTAAATGTTATAACGAGTAAACCACTTTATCAATTTACCAGTGATGACCCCAAATGGAAATAAACTTCCAACGCCACATTGATACTCTCAAGTCTACCCAATTCTAAGGTAGCGTTCACTTAAAAAATTTCCTTTGAAATCAATCTTATAAAATTGATTCATATAATTTTCTTTATTAGATTAGCAAGAAATTATTCAACCTTGAATCATAACTCTTAAACATAAATAAAGGCAACTTATGTTTGCGTACCCGAATACCAAGAGCTTGACCCTTATCCTTCTTCTACCCTTATGGTAAAATATTCTACATGACTTTATAAAGCCAATTACGCTATAATACCAATGCTCTCATGGGTACGAAAAAAATATATATATCTAATCCAATGGTTCGTTCTAATAAGAACTTTATCAAATCCCCAAACTCTCAAAGAATGCTCCACACACATCTCTTTCTGAGATATACATAATGCTAACTATATGTAAGTCAAATAGATCCCATCCTTTTAACATCATTCGTTATACTTCTAGCAAATAATATCTCTTTCACATGACCACTCATCTTTGAGACTCAATATCTTATTTTTTAGTATACTACGCAATCTCTTCTATTAGAGATTCTTCCTTAATAGAGAAATCGAATACAACTCGAATATGAATCGAATACGTATTCTCTTACTTCCTCAGACCTCATCTTTTTCCTAGTGTCAACAATTCTATAATTACAGAATTTAATTGACATCAACTCGTTTTAACAGACCGTAGATAAAATACAACGAATCCTATTATGGGCTCTAAGTATCAAGAGATGCAACGCGGAATTCACCTAACGAAAGACACCCTAGGGACACTTGAACCTGGAGTGCTCTGATGCCAACTGTGATACCCTTGAATTTTCACATGTAGGTTGGCTAGGCCCACACCCAAAAATACGGGAATATCAAAACAATTTAGTTTAAACGAACATAGAATACAAAAAGAATAAAAATAAATGAATAAATCGCTGAATGAAATTTTATTAATAAAATAAACCTCCTTTACAAAAATAAATTTCGTGAATTTAAAATTCTAAAATACAACTCAAGAATCCTATAAGTCAAGGACCCCTAAATCATAAACTATTAATTCACCAGACATCTAACAATAAATAACAATACTAAAAAATGTAAACAAGATGAGTAGATGAATGACAGTCTCCTAACTGCGGATCCTCAATCTCGAGACTGAAACTTCTAATAACTTGAAAAATAAATCGTGAGTCAGACCCACGAGCAAGTTCCTTCTACCAAGCCTCTGAACACCAATAAATAAAACACCTCTAACCAAAATCATCCTAATTAAAGTTTTAACCTTTAATATAAGATGATACATATATATCATATATATAAAGAATATGTTCATTAATAAATTCCTTGAAATCCAAGACCATAAACAATGATAAGACTACCTCCATATTTAAACTAACCATCAGTTACATTCCACTTTTAAGAGAAAACTCCTTCAAGCTCAAATTCTATATTTAAACAGTTATTTAACCATTTAAATAATAAATAATAATCCAAGAAATATTTTCCTTCAATCCAAATCCCAATATCCACCAATGTAAGATTTTATTTATAAAGATCACATAGCAAAGATCTATACTTTGGCAGCTCATCCATGCCTACACTAGTATTATTTTATTAATACTATAAAATAATATATTATTCTTTAAATATTAGTTTATTCTAATAAGAATATTTATCACCTTTAACTTATAAACACAATATCCATAGATGTTTAATAATCTAACTTACCTAACAATTTATTTATAATTTGGCAAATCATCCATGCCTCCACAAATATTTATTTATGTTTTGGTAAATCAACCATATCTCTAGAAGTATGTTTATTTATACGATAGCAACTCAACCATGCCTCTACAAGTAATACATTTATACTTTGGCAAATCAACCATGCTTATTAAATGACAATTTGTTTGTATCTTGGCAACTCATTCATGCCTCCAAAAATATGTTTTTTATCCATACTATTAATTATTAATTTATCATGCTTCCTATGTATGTATTTTATTTATACAATTAATAAGACAATTTATTTATACCTTTAGCAACTCATCCATGCCTGCAATTTAACCATGTACCAAACTTTACAATTAATTATGAAATAAATCATACATAGGCACTCCATGCAAGTTATAAGCATATAATTAATTTAAATAAACAACCTATTATGATTTCATCAACACCACCATCATATATATAAACATGATAAATATCAATGAACAAATTATTAGTTAATTATTTATGTGTGACAGTCTAACACGTAGGCGTATATAACACGTAGGTTACACAATTTAGTAATGTCCAAATAACACGTTACACGTTAAATATAAATATTAAGAATTATTTGGTCAACACCCAATTAATACAAATTATCCAAATTGGTTAAAACAATTATGCGTTAAGATATATATATACATACAAAATTTGTACTGTCTTCCAACCTAGTTTTGACAAGGTTAACATTTGTTTCACGAAATTTTCGTGAAATACAAAATTAGAGATAATCAAATTTCTATTCAACCACGCGGTGTTTGAGCCGTTTTGGTACTCGAGGAAAGAGATACAGATAGAATACTAAAACGAGAATTGAAGAAAGTTTCCTAGTTGAAGAATGATTCTTCCTTTTCTTCTAATCAATTTCTTTACATGCATTTATCTTATGTCTAGGTGATTAACATGCTAATTTAATCTATAGATTTTGATACGCAAGGTGATAAACTTATGGGTTCTAAGAGGAGAGTTAGAAAAGAATTTATCTGAAGATTTCGAAACGAAACCGATGCTTCAACTTTGGTTGTCTTTTCCAAATACGGTGTCTTCTTTCTCTGATCCGACCTTCTCATTGTCAGCCTTCCCTTTTTTTTTTTTTTTCTCTACTTCTCTTATTTTTTTCTAATGTGAAAAACCTTTTAATAATAACCTTATGTGTATATTTATATACATTAATACCTTAATCTTATTCCTAGTATGATTATCCAAATAAAAAATAATAATAATCTTAAATAAAATATATACACATATATTATATTATATATATATACACATATATTATATTATATATACATATAAATATATATATAATAAATAATTATATATATATATATATATTCCTCACCTAATAAAAAATAAATAATATATATTACCAATTCAAATCCTCCTCCATATAGGATTCCAACTATATTAATATACATAAAATATATAAATATAAATATATATATTATGTAATATATATTTATAAATCCTTTTTAACTATACTTACCATATATATGCATAAAGTCCTATACATATATATTTACTATAATTATATAATTCTCTATATAATTATATATATATATATATAATCCATTTAATATGCACAATATATATATATATATATATACTCATGCATAAATCCATGGGCCTTTAAACCTTCCCAAATCCTTTAAGGCTTCATTCTCCAGCCCAAGACCCAAATCATTTGGTCCAAATAATTCAAGCCTAATTCATTAAATTTAAACAAATAATTAAATAAATAAACACTTAATTTTAAAACAACTAGATACATGTAGCACATAATCAAATAAGAATTAACAACCAAGTCATACCATACAAATAAAAATCAACACGCCAACAAATTAATCAACAATCAAACACATCATCATACCAATAAATCAAATAAACAAGTAAACAAATAATTAATTTTAAAAAAATAAATCCATTAAATTCATTTAAAGGCAATTAATTAAATTAAATAATTCATCTAAGATATAGGGGTATTACAAGAAAGCTCCGTGTTCTAACTCTACAAGAAGATGGCACCCTTTACCATAGATAAGACGGTAAGGTGACATACCAATCGGAGTCTTATATGCCGTTCGGTAAGCTCACAAAGTATCGCTCAGTCTAAAAGACCAATATTTAGAATCTAGTTTAACCATTTTCTCAAGAATTTTTTTAATTTCACGATTGGATAGCTCAACTTGGCCACTTGTTTGGGGATGATAGGGAGAAACAACTTTATGAGTGATAGAGTATCTTTGTACCAAAGTACGGAAATACCTATTAAAGAAGTGTGCACCCCACCACTAATAATAGCTCGTGGCATACCAAACCGACTAAAAATATTCGATTAAATGAACTCACACACGACTGCGTGATCGGCGGTTTTAGTATCTACTGCTTCAGCCCATTTAGATACATAATCAACAGTCACAAGAATGTATTCATTTTTATTGGACTGAACAAAAGGACCCATGAAATCAATACCCCAAACAAAAAAAACCTCAATAATTAAGATTGGGGTCAAGGGCATCATATTCCTTCTAGAAATCGATCCTAGCTGTTGACATCTAAGGCATGCCCTACAGAATAAGTATGTATCCTGAAAGAGCGAAGGCCAAAGGAAACCACATTGAAGAATTTTAGCTGTAGTTTTCTTTGCACTGAAATGACCTCCACATTCCAAACTGTGACAGAAGGTCAAAATACTATGAAATTCACTCTCAGGAACACATCTACGAATGATTCGATCAGCACAGTATTTGAATAACTGGGGATCTTCCCAATAGTACATCCTAATTTGGGAGAATAATCGATATTTTTCCTGCTTTGACCAAGACAAAGGAATTTTGCCTGTTGCGAAGTAATTCACAATATCAGCAAACCAAGGCAAATCCTTATGAGAAACCTCGAACAGTTGTTCATCTGGAAAGGAATCACAAACTAGAAGTAAAGTTAAAGTATCCTCAATCAAAATTCTAGAAAGATGGTCAGCTACCATATTCTCTGACTTTTTCTTATCCCGGATTTCATAATCAAACTCTTGAAGCAAGAGGATCCATCGAATCAAACCGGGTTTGGTTTCCTTTTTGGAAAGAAGATGTTTCAAAGTAGATTGATCAGAATAAACTACGACTTTGGAACCCAATAGATATGATCTGAATTTGTCCAAAGTAAAGACAACTGCAAGCAACTCTTTTTCAGTTGTGGTATAATTCAATTGTGCATCTGAAAGAGTTTTGTTTGCATAGTAAATAACATGAGGAAGTTTATCTAATCGTTGTCCCAAGACAGAACCCATAACATAATCAGATGCGTTATACCTAATCTTAAATGGAAGAGCCCAATCCGGAGGATTCATTGTAGGAGCTGAAGAAAGAAGAGAGCGAAGCTTTTGAAAAGCTTTAAGGCACGATTCATCAAAGACAAAAGGAGCGCATTTGCAAGTAGATTACACAGAAGACGGAAAATTTTGCTGAAATCTCTAATGAAGCATCGATAGAACCCGGCGTGCCCAAGAAATAATCGCACCCCCTTATGGAAGTAGGAGGAGGCAATTTAGAGATCAAATCTACTTTAGCTCTATCAACTTCAATACCTCTCTCTGAAATAATATGTCCTAAAACAATACCTTCTTGAACCATAAAATGACTCTTCTCCCAACTAAGAATAAGATTGGTTTCCCTACAACGCTAAAGCACTAGGGAAAGATTTTGGAGATAGTTTTCGAATGTGGACCCGAAAACAGAGAAGTCATCCATAAAGACTTTGAGAAATGTTTCAACCATGTCTGAAAAGATAGACATTATACACCTCTGGAATGTTGCTGGCGCATTACATAATCCAAAAGGCATCCATCTATATGCAAACGTATCGAATGGACAAGTGAAAGTAGTTTTCTCTTGATCCTTAGGATCAATGGCCATCTGATTATAGCAGGAATATCCGTAAAAAAAGCAGTAATAGCTCTGGCCAGCCAATCACTCTAGAATCTGATCAATGAATGAAAGTGAAAAATGATCTTTTCTTGTAGCAGAGTTGAGTTTCCGGTAATCAATACACACACCATCCAGTGGTGGTGCGTTGTGGAACTAGTTCACCCTTAGAATTCTCAACCACTGTAATACCTGTCTTTTTGGGTACTACCTGAGTAGGACTCACCCATTTGCTATCTGAGATGGGGTAGGTTATTCCCGCATCTAGTAACTTCACAACTTCCTTCAAAACTACCTCCTTCATATTAGGATTCAATCTTTGTTGGAGTTCCCGAGATGTTCGGGAATCCTCCTCCAAATGAATCTGATGCATGCAAATTGTGGGACTAATTCCTTTCAAATCAGCCACACTCCACCCAATAGCCTCCTTATTTTGGTCAAGAACTTTTAAGAGACTACTTTCTTGGGAACTTGTAAGATTGGAAGCAATGATCACCGGGAGGGTGTCATTTAAACCCAAGAAAGCATACTTGAGCTTTTCCGGTAGTGGCTTAGGCTCAAGCTTAGGTGGAGACTTTAAAGAAGGAATAGGCGGAGTACTAGAAAGTGGTGGAAGAGGCTCTAAACTAGATTTCCGTAGAAGAAAATCTGTGATAGGAGTGGAATTGAGCAAATAATTCACTTCAGCTATTGAAGAATCAATATCGAAATCTTTATAATTGAAGTGATTCAGACAAGCTTCTAAAGGATCCTTGGATAAAATATTTAAAAGTGATTCCTCAACCAACTCATCAATAACATCAAGGAAGAAGCATTCACTATCATCGTGGGGATGATGAATAGAATTAAATATGTTTAACTTGACTTTCATATTTCTAAAAGATAAATCCATGGGTCCAGTCCTATAGTTAATGCAAGCATTTGCTGTGGCTAGAAAAGGTCGCCCAAGAATAACTGGAATATACTTTTTGAAATTGTGGACCAATTCTATATTAAGAACTAGAAAGTCGACCAGAAAATAGAACTTATCCACTTTTATGAGTACATTTTCAATAATACCTCGTGGTTGTCTGACAGAACGGTCAGCAAGCTGTAAAACAACCGACGTAGGTTTTAACTCTCCCAAACCTAGCTTCTCATATACCGAGTAGGGAATAAGATTTACACTTGCTCAAAGGTCAAGAAGTGCTCACTCTATCACATTGTTTCTAATGATTCAATAAATTGTAAGAGCACCAGGATCTTTAACCTTAAGAGGAGTGCTATACTTAAGAATAGCACTGATCTGCTCAGTGAGACAAACTTTCTTAGGAACTTAGGAACTTGGCTTCTGGATTTTCTCTTAAGGGTGCACAAATCCTTTAGAAATTTAGAGTAGGTTGGGATTTGCTTTATAGCATCAAGTAGAGGAAGATTGATTTTGACCTGTTTAAAGACCTCAATTATATTTTAAATTTTCTCCCCTTATTTACTAAAGTGGGAGGGTTCCTTGAGACGTTCAGGATAAGGCGCTTTTGGCTCATAAGCTGTCTCAGGGGTAGGAGTAGATGAAGAAGTGACTCACCCTTCAACTCCTCTTATGGATTGTGGAATAGAATTTAAGGAAACATCCTTGGGATGTGGATTGTGAATGATAGGAATAATGGGAATCCTAAGCCTTTCTTTTTCCTCGTATCCTTTTTCAACTTGGTTATCTACCACTCTATCACTCCTCAATGTAGTGATAGCCCGAACTTGCTCATGATGAATACCTGAGGAATTGGTTTCATTAATCATGTAAGTTTGCCCTTTCGGGTTGGCTATTGGCTGACTAGGCAGCTTTCCATCATCTTTTCGAGATAGAGTACTCACTATTTGCCCAACTTGTGCCTCTAACTTTGCTATGGTCTGAGAATGAGTATTAACAAGTTGGGTATTGGCTTTAATCTCAACAAGAGCATTGAGTACTTGTTCCTCAAAAGCAAAATTTCTAGGAGGAGGTGGAAGATTAGGAGCTTGAGTGGGTTGATTCCTAAACTGAGGTGGACGGTAAATATCAGATTGGTTGAAAGAATTATTTTGTGGCATATGATTGGATGAATTTTGGTACTGCCCCTAAGATTGGGAAGCAGTGTTTCCTTGACTTTGGTTACGCCATGTCAGATTAGGATGATCTCTCCAGCCAGGATTATATTTAGAAGAATATGGATTATAAGCTGGTCTAGAGAATGCAGCATTCACTTGCTCCTGTGGGATCTCAGATGATTGTCCCAGCATAGGGCAAGTCAGCAAAATAGTTGGGATTAACACAGATTGAACAAACCTCCTTTGGCAAGGCAGTTTGTGGATTAACAACAGGAGTAAAGCCAGATGATAAGATTTGATCAAACCTACGGTTTAAGGCTTCTATTTGAGCGACTAACTCAACCATATTTATATATGAGCTTGTAAGACTATCATAGAAGATCTGTATTAAGTGTCATTGAGCAATATCATTGAGTGAACACTTTCTCAGAAGATCATTATATCTCTCCCATGCATCATGGAACTGTTCTCCCGGGATTTGGGAAAATGCCATGATTTCTCTTCTCATTTGTGTGGTTTTACCCATAGTGTAGTATTTCTTCAAGAACTCCTATTGTAACATATCCTATGTAGATATGGAATTTGTTGGAAGAGACTGCAACCAAGTTCTTGATGTCCTTAAGAGAGAATTGGAAATGACGCATTCTGAATGAATCATTGGTAAGAGTGGTCAACTTGGTAGTTGAATACAATTCCAAGAATACATCCAAGTGCTTATAGGGATCCTCTGTAGCATACCCATGGAAGGTAGGAAGCATTTGGATCATAGCAGACTTGATCTCAAAATGGGTTGCATCAGCATCCGGAAAAATAAAGCACAAAGGGGAAGTATATGTGGCAGGAATGAAATGGTCCCTCAATTGTGGTTGTGGTGGAGGAACAGGTGGATCCCATTCTCCATTACCATTACCATTATTACCTGATGCATTACGTTGTTCAGCCATGTTATCAGAGGAACTATCTATATTATTCAAATGTTTTTTAAGTTTTCTTAACTGACTCAAAGTTCTCTTTATTTCAGGATCATGCACTAAAGGTTTTGACCTATTTTGGCGAGTTAACATGCACTGGTTCCACTAATCCTAACAGTAACAAAAAGAAAATATTCCAAATAACAAAAAAATAATAAAACTCACAAAAGGGTTTAATAAACTAAAGCTTTTTATCCCTTAAGCATCTTTGTCTCCATTGCTAATTTGTACCTGAAAAGAAAAAGAATTAAGGTAAGAAATCAGAAAGTCCGAAGACTGGTAAGCCAAAATAAACTAATTAAAAACTAAATTAAAACTAATCTCCCCGGCAACAGCACCATAAATTGTCGTGTCTCTAATTTTACCACTCGCAATAGAACGATTCCGTGTAAGATAGCTCTACGTAAAGAGGATGTCGAACCCACAGGGAGATGAGATTTGCATTAGTCTTTATTTTAGTCCTAATGGTTTACAGGTAACTTGGTTGGAAAGTTTGTTGGTTGTCACGATTTAATAAACTAAAATTAAAACAAAATATTAAATTAGAGCAATTTAAACTAAATTAAATGATCAGAGAGAGAAATCTTAGGGCTTTGACTTAACCATAATCATCATAATATGGTCAATTGAACCAACTCTGGGAATTTAACCAATTATGTTTTCAAATGAATTGAACTCAATAACATTCGTTCAATTCGGAGTTTAAAGAAAGATATTTTACAAAATTAAATAACTATAATCTATCTGCGGTTAGCGAGGACTATTCACCTACCTATTCTAACTACTTTGTAATTAATCCACATTTCCTAAGCATAGACTATGAAAACCTTCTTTTGCAAAAAACATTAGAGTACCATTATATGACCTCTATTCTTGTGTCCGGAAGGGCTCCCCCAGATACCGCACAACAAGATAGGTTGGGAATAGATAATAAACTATTACATCTAAGACAAGGGAATAACAGTTTATAATCTACTAAAGCATAAAAACCAATTGTGTTGTCTCAATTGCTCATAGTCATATAATCAAGAAAACATTATATATTAAAATAAAATCCCAGAGTTAAAAGAATCCAACCATAATATCAGATTGGGTTACATCAGTGCCATAAGAGAGGAATTAGCTACTCATGACGAGGTTGGATATCATTTGTGTCAGAGTTGTCTCCATCGTCACGGACGACACTTTTCTTCTCAAGATCTTCACTTTTAAGGTTGTAAGAACCCTAAAAGCCACCACGCTACCAGTTTTCTGAATAACACCGTAAAAAGGAATTGAAATTTTGAACCTCTTCTATCAAGGCTTACACCTTTTTTATAAAACAAAATAAGGATCTGGTGGGTTTGTAGGTCTTCTGGCCCATCTGGGATAAGATACAGCTGATAAAGAGATCAATCCTGTACTTTAAATTTGACATGTTATGGAAGGCTCAAGCTTTAAGAACAGAAGCTTGAGCTTTAGAGTTCAGGCTCGAGCTTTAGGAACAAGGCTCGAGTTTTTCTGGATTAATGCTCGAGCTTCAAGAATTGATGCTCGATCTTCACTTTGACACTTAGCCAAATTTCTTCAACTATTTTTCGAAGCGTCTTTTTCTTCAACACTTAGAATATTTTTGGGGTTTATCTCTTTTAACATTGCTCGATCTAAACTTCATGGGCTCGAGCACTAGGTACCAGGTTCGAGCATTTGAGACTCAAGGCTTGAGCATTAGTGGATGGTGCTCGATCCTGGAGGTGAGGCACGAAACTTGGGAGTATTACCTTTCAATTAAAATCAACTTTTTAATTTTTGACGCCTCATGCTTGAGCTTGAAGGTCAAGGCTCGAGCACTCTTAGGTAAGGCTCGAGCACCCTACGTTAGGGCTCGAGCACCAAGGTACAAGGCTCGAGCTTTTGGGCCTTATTGACTTTTCTTCTCTTCTTTGTTATGATGCTCGAGCCTCAACACTTGGGCTCGAGCACTAGGGCTTGAATTACTTTATACTTCACCATTTAAGTTCTTGGCTTGCTCTGAATGACCGGCAACGACTCTGTAAGCTTCGATATCATCATAAAGTCCCGATTTTAACCATTTCTCTGGGAAAGTACCTACAAACACATTAAACATAAATTAGTCTAACTATGGATAGAAGTATCACTTTAGGCCTTAACATAAGTATATTTAGGGGCTCGAATATGCATATATTCAGCACTCATCAATAACCTATCTGCGGTTAGTATGGACTATCCACCTACATACTTTAACTAATTTGTAAATAATCCTTCTTTTCTAAGCATAGACTATGAAAACATTCATTTATAAAAATATAGGAACACCATTACATGATCTCCATTCTTATGTCCAGCAGGGCTCCGCCAGATACCGTCCAATAAGAATGGGTTGAGAATAGTTTAAGTGCAGTTATATCTAAGACAAGGTAATAACTTTTCAAAAACTATTTAAAACATTAAAATCCAATTGAGTTGTCTCAATTGCTCAGAATCATATAATAAAAAATATAATATATTGAAAATACCCAAAGTTGAAACAATCAAACCATAGTACTTAGATCATGTTACATCAGTGCCCTAAGAGAGGAATTATCTACTCATGACGACACAGAATATCATCTGTATTGTTATCGTTTTCATCGTCACAGATGACATTTCTTTCCTCAGGATTTTCACCTTCTAAGGTTATGAAAACCCTAAAAGCCGTCACCATAATATCAGAACTCTAAACAATATGATAGAAAAAAGAACCTCTTCTACTAAGGCCTTGTGCCTTCTTTTATAGAAGAATTAAGGTTCTGGCAGGCTTTTAGGTCTTCTGGTCCATCTAGAATAAATTAAGACTTGAAAAAGAATAATTCTCCTAACTTATAAATCCAATCTATTCTGGAAGGCTCGAGATTTAAAAGCAGAGCTTGAGCTATTGGGCATGGGCTCAAGCTTTGGAAGCAAAACTCGAGCTTTCTTGAAATATGGCTCGAGCTTCAAAGAATGGTGCTCGATCTTCACTTTTGTACTTAGTCAAATTTCTTTAACTATTTTCCAAAGCATCTTTTCCATTAACACTTAGAATATATATATATATATATATATATATATATATATATTAACATTGCTCGATCCTTTCTTTATAAGGCTCGAGCTTTAGGTACAAAGTTCAAGCTTTTGACCTAGGGCTCGATCTCTGAATGACAGTGCTCGATCCCTTGAGGTTTGGCACGAGGCCTTGGGAGTTTGGCTTTCTTAAAATTAACTCTTTAAATTTCAATGCCTCATGCTCGAGCTTGTAGGCAAAGGCTTGAGCACCATTGGGTAAGGCTCGAACACCACTGTGTAGGGCTCGATCTCTGGAAGTCAAAGGCTCAAGCTTTAATGTCTTAGTTGATTTTCTTCTTTTTCTTACAGAGCTCGAACCTTAGAATTGAGGCTTGAGCCTTGGCACTTGAATTACTCCAAACTTCACCATTTAAGCTATCGGTTTGCTTTGAATGACCGGTAACGACCTTGTAAGCTTCGATATCAGTGTTTTCATTATAAAGTCTCGGTTTTAACCATTTCTTTAGGAAATCACCTAGAAACATGAAATAAATATAAATCAGTATAAAACCGGATATGTGACGACCCTGGTTTTTAGGCCAGCGTGTCTTGTGATGAACCGAAGATTGACCCGATAACGGATCCGATATGCGGAAGCGAAAACAGAAAACAAGACTCTAAGAAGTCAAAGTGACCTTCCATGAGGTCGTGGAACTCAATGAGAATTGATGCGAAAGCAAAAGGTCAAAAATATGATGAACAAGCCCCCAGGGGCAAAATAGTCATTTCTAAAAATATAAATCGGGTACTACCTAGCACACCACTGGAAAGACAGAGAAAAATTAACAAATCTAGACTCAAGAATCACTTGATTTAGAGTCCGGATGAAGAAGATATGAAACTCCAAAATTTCATAAAAACCAACTTTTAGGTTTCAAAATAGTGCAGCAAGGGTAATTGACAAGGGGTAAAATGGTCTTTTTAGATAAAATTGGATGCAACTGAGCATACCGATAGATATACTAGGAAAAATTAATGAATCTAGACTCAAGAATCACTTGATTCGGAGTCCAGATGAAGAAGATATGAAACGTCAAAGTTTCAAAAAACCAACTTTTGAGTTTAAAATCAGTGCAGCAAGGGTACTTTATAAGGGGTAAAATAGTCTTTTTAGATAGAATTGGATGCAACCGTGTATACCGTTGGATAGACAAGCAAAAACTAAAAAACTTAGACTCAAAAATCACTTGATTTGGAGTTGGGACGAAGAAGATATGAAACCTCAAAGTTTCAAAAAAATCAACTTATTTTTCGGGTAAAAAATCTGGGCAGGAATAGTGTTTTTATAGCAAGCAACATTTGATTTTTTTACTCGGAACTGAGACTAAAAACGGACCTTTAAACGAGTTTTTCTGGAAAAACACGAAGAAGAAACCCCCCTTAAAATCACGTTTTCTACTTGGCATAGTGAAAGGAAAGGAGAAAAACATGCTGTACGATCCCTAAAATGCTGTTAGATCAACCTAGGTCAAGAAGGATCCAAGAAGCTGCTACATGAAATTTGTTCAGGATCAGTCCACAACTGAGAGCAAAAACGGGCTATCAAATGAATTTTTCTGAAAAAACACGAAGAAGAAACCCCTCCCAAAATTGAGTTTTCTACATGAATCGATAGAGAAATAAAAAATAAACTCAATGTAGAATACCCAAAATGCCCCTCCATGAAATCTGGTCATGAGGGTCATAAAGCTACTAAATGTAAAACTGGAAGCTGAACTTTGCAATGGATTTTCGGTATCAAGACGATATTTTCTGGAAAAACACGAAGAAGAAACCCCCCCTAAAATCACATTTTCTAAGCGACCATGTCAAAAGACTAAAATAAAACTGATGTAAAAAGTCTAGAAAGCCCCTAGATCAGATTATGGGACAAAGTTTCAAAATGAGTCCATAGGAGGCTCATTTCACCAAAGAAGAAGGTTTGTCCGGAAACAATTATGCACGCAAACGTAACTTACCTATTAGGACATACTACAATGGTCCATGGCTTAAAAATACCATCGATGCAAAATTCGACCCCCCAACGGGCAAAAAGGCAAAAATGAACAAGAAAAGGGAAATTTGAAAACCAAAATTAACAAATGATTTCAAATTACCATTTGGCCCTTGGCCACACTTCAAACATGATTTATAAGACCCTATGAAAGAATAAAAATGGAATTCCCACACCCGATGCAACCATAGTGAGACAATGACTTAGCATTTTTCAATGTTTTCATAATATTTCATGAAGTTAAAACATACATAGACTTCAATATACATGTCAATGGCCTCCGGTCTCATCTCATACATATCAAATACATTATAAAGAGTGTACTTAGGTACACATTACATACATGGAATCGAAAGATACAAGCTTTGTCAAAATAAACAAAAGCAAACATGATATGCTAACATGTGCATATTCAATGTCATCAAAAATACTTCAAGACTTCTAGCATGTCTAAAAGTGTTGTGTATCCCACAACAAAGCTTCTTTACCTGCAAAACACCCAGTAACTTCGGGGTGAATAAACAAGACTAACAAGTTTATTCGTAGGGGATGAGCTTGCATCGACTCGATTTCTTTAGAGATTTTTAGGACTAACATGATATAGTTCAAAAGGGATCATGCCACCTAACGTCTATGTCAAAGATTAGACTCAGGGATCATCCTAAGCTACCATGGAGTAATAGCAATAAGAATCATGATATATATACACACATGAAAAAGTCATAGTTCGGATAATCCAAGATCATGACAAGAAGGATACTAGAACATAGGTTAACATGAATTGCATTATCAAATACAATTAAGTAAGATTTAGAATGATTCCATACAACACGACAAAAAGATACTAGAATACAAGGATTTCATTTTCAATGCAATTATCATGGTTGGAGCATTCCAATTAATACGATAGGATTAATACATGAAGTCAAGAACATGGCATAATATCTATGCAATTTAACAAGGTTTGGACATTCCAATTAACAAGACAAGAATAGTACATAGAATCATGGATAATATATAGTATCAATGCAATAAAACAAGATTGGGGCATTCCAATTAACAAGGTAAGAAATTATACATGAAACCAAGAACAAGGCATAACATATATGCAATTTAATAAGGATGGAATCTTCCATATAACACGAAAGGAGTCTTAAATCTTCAAGGAATACAATATTTGAAATTTAAGGAATTAAATCACGAATGAAGCATAAAATCTATGCGATGAGACAAGATTGGAGCATTTCACATACACGACAAGTTTAAATCTTCAAGGAATAGCAATTTGAAATTTAAAGAGTGAAATCAACCAATGTGAAAACTCGAATATTGCCCGGATTAAAACCGTACTCTTGAGATCACTTTAGGGTTACTAAACCCTGGGTACCTTTCCCCTAGTGCGCACTATAGTGTAGAGGGACATTCCCCCGTACTAGAATCGAGTCCTAGCCATGTCAATTCTTGATTGATATCCCAAGTCCCAAAATCAACAAGTTGTGCAAGTCAAGATTGTATCAAAATACAAGAAATGCATTAACCACATATCATGCATAACCAAGATTTTGGAACACACAAGTCATGCCCTAAGTTCTCAACTATGATGGCATATGAAATGTTAAAAAATCAATGTGTGCATTTATATAGACCACAACCAAGATAAATAGCACATGGAATCCATCGAAGCAAATATACCATAAGTATAAGATACATCATTCAATTGTATACTAACAACACATGTGTGAATAAACCATTCTGAAACAATTGAGCATGTTCATTAAGCACATTAATGAAACCTAGATGCAAGAAGTCTAGATACATGATATCAAGGCATGATTAACTCGAAGGAGACATAAAAGGAAATTTAATCTACTTAAGGGATTAAATTATCAAGGTTACATGGCAAGTCCAAATGTTCTACGAACAAGTTATGTCAAGGATCATGTCAAGGTCAAATTCAATGTCAAGTTTCAAGTTCATTTCATACACGACACAACC